>NC_136868.1:8944301-9326801 GCF_951799975.1 Gobius niger
TGCACGTATGGCTTATAAGACACTACAAACATAATTTAGAACAGGGGTGTCAACTTTATTCATGGGGAGCCGCATATTGAAGCGTACGCGGGGGGAAGGGCCATTTATCGTTGGTTAGTGCTGCAAAACCTTCAACTTGCAGAGGTTCAAACCGTCCCCCACGCCTTTATTTATGCTGAAGACCTTCATACCAGCTCTGTCTCACAATAAAATAATAGTTGTTAGGCTAGAATTGTGTAGAATTATTACATTTCAAATAGAAAGGACCAGCTCTGATGATTCAGCAAGAAGGCCGAGGGCCACCAAAAATTGGTCTGCCCCCGGGCCGCACTTTTGACACCCCTGATTTAGAAGATTACTGTCTTAATGATATGATCGATATACAATATATACAATATATTTTCACATGTGCTCTGACAGTGTGAAAATTAATCTGTTTCGAAGTTACTGCACACCTCTGTACACAGCTCCTCTGTGGTGTAAATATAAAAAAGCCACGCTACAGAAGCTCAAAGTCAGTAGTGCCAGTCTGCTGCTCTGTCAACAGCTTTCAGGCACTAATGAGAACTTTGTATTTTAAATTCATTTGTCGCCTCAACGACTCTGTGAACTCTTTGCTGGTGGTTCTGGTGAATCCCAGGTCTTGTGCTGCGCGGTACCAGTCTCCTTTATGGAAACATTGGTATAGCTGTCTTTTATAATCTTGTATGTATTGTTTATGTGAGCCTTGTGGTCACACCGCCTATGCTATGCCCAATCCCGTCAGACCTTGGAAGCTAAGCAGGGAAGGGCCTGGTCGGTACTTGGATGGGAGACCGTTTGGTAACACCAGGAAGCCTAGCGAATGTAGTGTGTGAGTGAGTGTTTGGTGGTGGTTGGAGGGGCCGATGGCGCAGACTGGTTGCCTCGCTTCTGTCAGTCTACCCCAGGGCAGCTGTCGCTACAACAGTAGCTTACCACCACCGGGTATGGAGTGAATGAATAATGCAATGTAAAGCGTCTTTGAGTGTCCAGAAAAGCGCTATAAAAAAACGATGCATTATTATTATTATTATTATGTATATGTCTTTTTATACTATGGACCTAGAGTCTGAATAAAGAATGATGGATACTGTTCACTGAAAAATTAAGAATCTGGATACAAAGCTTTCAATCTCATTGTCCATGCTTTCTCCACATATCTCGCCAAGCAAAAATTTCATTAAATAACCAACTCAACATATCACCTTCTGCCAACCAAAATAGATCAGGAGTATTACATTCAACTGTTTCAAACAAAGCAGGTCTTAAATCATTATGCAATGGGCAATAGATCATAAAGTGGAATTCATCCTCCACCAAACATGGGTCACAAACATTACAGAGTAAATCTGAACTGGATCTGAACTCAACTTTTTTTGGTCAAAAGTGGCCCTTTTTGTCCAATTCTCTTTCCTCTGTTTGCAAATCTAAAGAAATGCAATTATGGTATTAAAATAAAGTATGTGCGCATTAAATTGGCATTAAATTTGACTCGCCTCTGCCTGTATAAACCCTGATGAAACCCCTGAGCGTCACTGGCTTCTATTGCCATGCCATGCTCTACTCCTCTAATGGGAGGAGGGCGAGTGACATAAAACTAGCCCAAGCTTACGCACAGGAGGAGAAGTATTTATTTTGCTTCTTGGATGAGACTTGAACTGTCTTCTGTCTGTCTCACTACTTTCTGAAAACTTTTAACAAGCACAAAACACACCTGGACAACTCTCCTCTCTGCAGTTAACGAGAAAAGTCGCTAAATACTTGTGCTTAGGTAGTAAAGTAGCAGTAGTGAGTTTCTCCATTAGTAACTTTTTCTTTGTCTCCACAGAGCACTCCGACTCTGACTGAAGCACTGCCATCGCTGTCATGTGAAAAACCTCCAAACTTCAATTTCGTTGTGTATAATTTTCTACTTGAAGCGACTGATTATGGACACTCCCGTGCTGTTCAACCCACTGTAAGGTTTCCTATGAAAAACAGACACTGATGCTCTGATCCCTGAAGTCATCAGTGAGCGTATCTTGTGCAAAAAAGGCGTTTCATCGGTAGAACAATTCATTATTACAAAATCGCAGTAGCTCGTAGACCGTATATACCTCATGTCCAGGTTGATGTTGAAACAGGAGCAGGTTTGTCCCTCAGGGAAGCGTGGCCCGCCGGTGTATTTACCAGAAGCATCTTATTTTGAAAGTTTTTTCTTGATGCACAGTGGTGTCTGTGTAAAATATCCCCCTTTGTGTCTCAGCGGGCTTCTCTGTCTGCTGCACTGTACATAGTGTTTATAGGCTGTTTTGTAGGTGACTATTTTAATAATAAAAATCTTAAAATGGTGCTGTGGAGTCCTTGTCATATGTTCTGTACTGGATAGATTAAAAAAAATATATACTTATCTGCCAAAACATTCCACAGTAATTTACAAAGAGCTAACAAAGAGCATCACTCAATAACTGAGGGACTAAACAACGACTAAATCAGGTCTAATTTGAGATTAAAATATGGACAAACCAGTAGATCAGACAAATGTGTTCATATTAGGAGCCGGCAGTTTCACACAGAGCCATGAGACCATATTTTATATACATATTACACATTATTTTCATATTTAAGGAAGAGATTGCCCACAAAAACTTTTTTTTCTGTGCATATTCCTGTTTATCGATATTGCTTGCAATCTGTAAACTACCCACTGCCACTAGGGGCTGCTGCAGCACCCTCAGCACCCTGGGTTCCCCCGGGCTTGGTATCACAGGCCTCCCAATCAAAAGGGCTAAAGAAGATTGTCCATCCATCCATTTTCTTCCGCTTTATCCGGGGCCGGGTCGAGTCTCAGCAGAGATGCCCAGACCTCGCGATCCACACACACCTCCTCCAGCTGTTCTGGGGGGACCCCGAGGCGACACCAGGCCAGCTCGGAGACATAGTCCCACCACCGTGTCCTGGGCCTTCCACGAGGCCTTGTCCCACTAGGACATGCCTGGAACATCTCCCGCGGGAGGCGACCAGGAGGCATCCGGAACAGATGCCCGAGCCACCTCAGCTGGCTCCTTTCGACGTGAAGGAGCAGCGACTCTACTCCGAGCTCCTCCCGGGTAACTGAGCTCCTCACCCGATCTCGGAGGGTGCGCCCAGCCACCCTGCAAAGGAAACTTATTTCGGCCACTTGTATTCGCGATCTTGTCCTTTCGGTCATGACCCAAATCTCATGACCATAGGTGAGGGTGGGAACGTAGATCGATCGGTAAATCGAGAGCTTTGCCCCCGACTCAGCTCCCTCTTCACCACGACAGACCGATACAGCGACCGCATCACTGCTGACGCCGCACCGATCCGTCTATCGATCTCACGCTCCATCCGTCCCTCACTCGTGAACAAGACCCCGAGATACTTGAACTCCTCCACTTGAGGTAAGGAGGTAAAGGAGATTGTAATAAAGTCAAATTGTTCTGTTTTAGTACAGAACAGTATCTGGAGTCGACAGCAGTTGCCTCACGGATTGCACAAATACAGAGAACCTCTCCTGCGTCCTGCGGAGCTCCTCTCCCCTCCATTAAGGATATCGACTAATAAAAATCTTTGAATCCTTGAAATATCGCTGATAAGAACAGGTTGAAAATCAGAAATCAAACAGACGGACAAGAAAGAGACAAAGAAATGTAGACCCTCCTCCAATGCAAAGAAAAATACAATATATAAAGACACAATTTACTGGGGGTCAATTTGAACTAAGGTTAATTTCATGTATATCCCCAACCAATTGCAAGCATGCAAAACAATGAAATATTGCATTTAGTTTATCAGAATGTCTGGTTTTATTTCTTGGTCATTTTCCTATATTTTCAATTGCTTTTTTTGTGGGGGGTTTTGCCTCTTCACTGAGGCTTCTTCTGCGATATCCTATTATTACATGTTCAATTCTCAATTTGAATTTGCGTTTTAGTTTTTGTTAGACTTGGTCCGACCCTGGTGCCATCCCAGCATAAAATAGTGCCACACAAATGAAAACGGTTTTGACATGCACCTGTTTTCTATACACAGCGAGTCTATACTTATCAATAAAAATCTTGCTGAAGCCGTGGTTTGGAGACACACAAAATATGTTCTTGCAGGTCTATACCGCTATTGTAAAAGAGTCTGCTTCACACCCAATATTTAAATAGGGCAGGGCAGTGGGCCACAACCTTGCATTTCACTTGTGGCACATGATTGAAGACCGCTGACCGGGAGTGACCCCTGGGACCACCGTGCATACAAAATAAGCCCGCATTCAAAATCAAGGTTGACCCAAACGCACCGCCCTTGGTCTTGCAACAATTGCTCTTTGTGCTTTTCTTCAAACAGATGCTTTTGTTCATTATAAAAAAAAAATGTTTTTCTTCTTGTGATTTGCTAAAATGCCCAGATTTGTCTCTAAATTCAGCTGGCGTGATGCATTTACTGACAATCGGAATGTCGCACCTCTGCGCGCCTGCCCGTCCCGCTGTCAGCACGTCTTTAGCTACATTTTGATTGGGGGAAAAACAATAACAGACCACAACTAAGTTACGATTATTATACTTTTGCCCATAATGAAGATTACAAATTTACAATGTTGTAGAGCACAACGATCGGCAGCGTTTCTTCACCACTGGCAAACTTTCACTCAAAGTGAACCTACCCTACTGCAAAACCTCTTACCCCCCGCCTAAACCGAGCGTATTTTCTCCAGTTCAGCTTCACCTTAATCTAAAAGCTTCTCGGCTGGTGCCTATGAGCCAGTGTAACACCTCATTTGAAAGCTAAGACCTACAAAACTGGTCTAAACATATCTTTTTCTTTTTCTTTGTTGCCATAATTTTTGAAAAGGTTTTCATTTCATTGCTTTTTTGTCACTTTTTTGCTGCACTTTGTATATTTTTTTTTTGCATTTTTGTCACTTTTTTACCGTATTTGTGTCACTTTTTCGTCGCATTTTTTTCTGTTTTACGTCGCATTTTTGTCCGTTTTTTGCCGCACTTTCGTCCGTTTTTCGTCGCATTTTTTTCGTTTTTCGTCGCATTTTTTTCTGTTTTTCATCGCATTTCTGTCCGTTTTTTGTCACATTTTTGTCCGTTTTTCGTCGCATTTTTGTCTGTTTTCGTTGCATTTTTTTCCGTTTTTTGACGCATTTTTTTCTGTTCTTTGTCGAATTTTTTCTGTTTTTCGTCGCATTTTTGTCCATTTTTCGTCGTACTTTGTCTGTTTTTGTCGCATTTTTGTCCGTTTTTTGTCGCATTTTTGTCAGTTTTTCGTCGCATTTTTTTCCGTTTTTCGTCGCATTTTTGTCCGTTTTTCGTCGCACTTTCGTCAGTTTTTCGTCGCATTTTTGTCAGTTTTTCGTCGCATTTTTGTCCGTTTTTCGTCGCATTTTTTTCCGTTTTTCGTCGCATTTTTGTCCGTTTTTCGTCGCACTTTCGTTCGTTTTTCGTAGCATTTTCGTCTCTTTTTCCGTCACATTTTTGTCCAATTTTTGTTGCGTTTCCATCCTTTAAATCTCGCTTTTGTCTCTATTTATTTTTTTCCAAGACCTTTTACATTCGAGTAAATCTAAAACAGCAGAAAATGTGCTCGGTTCAGGTGGGGGTTAAGAGGTTTAACCGCGTAGTTCTTGGCGTCTGCAAATGCTTTTTTTTTTTTAATCTCAGTTCAATCTGTCTGACTCAAATATTCCCTACGACCCTTGAAAGCCGTCCTCTTGTGGAGATCGGGGGAGTGTGCGCCCTCGCTGCCCCCACCTTTTCTCCCTGAGTGAAAACTGAGAGCTAGGAAAACCAACGGGGACAGGAACCATGGAAGGAGAAGTCTGGATGTATTAGCGACTTTTTAACTCTCCCTTTTTACCTCGCTGTTGTTATTTTCACGTCAATGCCTCGTGGCGCTTTCTTTTGACCTTACGCGGCCGGTTGGAGATACGCGGTGAACCATTTCCGTGCGTAAAAGCTTTGGAGAGAAACTCAGGCAAAGGGGAAAGTTAGCCTCTCGATGCTAACAAACTTAGCCTGCGTCTGCTAAAGCGAGGGAGACAAAACGGCGCATTGTGGGGTGGGTGGGGGGCGAGATCGTAACCTGGCTCCAAACAGAAATTAGTTATGTCGCTTCTCGGGATTAACTTTCGATACGGATGAGAAAGCGTTTGGCGTTCGGAGGAGGAGGATCGACACCGAGTGCGCGGAGGAGGCGAGTCCGGGGAGGAGCGCTGCCATGTCGGGCTCGTGGTCCCGGGACTGGCCGCTGTCGGTGCTGTGCAGACTGCGGGGCTTGTGCCTGCTCCTGCTGCTGGACGGGGCAGGCTGTCTGGCCAGCCCGAGCAACCCTTCTGGCGTCAACAACCAAAACAGCCAGCCCAGTGTCAACATCTACATGAGCGTGGAGGAGGTGAAGAAGCTCCTGGGTAAGGAAGACACGGACGAAATCACTGCGAGTGTTTTCAAAAGTTTGAGTTTTGTGTTGGAGATGTTCAAGTAAACCTTTTAAACTGGGAGCGTTTGGGATTAACATGAGCCAATAATGCTTAACTAACTCTCAACAGCCACTTTGGGGTGTAAGTAAGTGCATTATACAATTGTAGTCATTCCAGGCCTAAATGCATAACAACTATTTGATTTTAAAGTAGGCTATATGACTAAAAACAAGCAAAAACAGCTTTTTTAAACTAAATATACTGCAGTTCGCCTGGTGCTGCTGAGTAAAGTTAACCAAGGGTGAACTTATGTCCATATATGAAGACGTTGTAGTTACTTGGCCCATTGGTTCCTGGAAGTCCTTTTGGAGGAATGGGTCTGAGAGGCCTACAGTAGTGACTGAAATGCAAAATGTTATTTCTTGTATTAATAAGTTGGGACATCACTTCATGTTGGCCACTTAACCTCTTAACCCCCACCTGAGACAAGACACTAAGTATCACAAATGGTAAAATGGTAAATGGTCTCAACTTATATAGCGCTTTTCCACCTACATTAGGCACTCAAAGAGCTTTACAGCAAGGATCCACTCACCCATTCATACACCAGTGTACGCAGACACTGGGGGCAATGTGGGTGAAGTGTCTTGCCCAAGGACACAACGACAATGTGCACTTTCAGGAGGTGGGATTCGAACCCCTGACCTTCTGATCATGAGACGACCCGCTCTACCATCTGTGCCACTGTCGCCCCACAAAAAGTTTAGTTCATGGTCCCCTCATTATCGGGTATAGAGTTCGGGAATGTGATGTCATATCGCTAAGCATTATGGGGTTAGCAGCAATTGTAAACTAAAGGAGATTTTCAAAGTTTAAATACTGGAGTTTTTGTTCACATTGAAACACTTGGACACCACAGTGTGTTAGATGTATTTACCAGCAGTAACTCATCAGCTGATAGAGTTGTTTTCTCCACTTTTTATACTGTTTTTAGCTAATGTTAGTCAATGGAAATGTATGCTAAAAAATGGCGGATCTCCATGGCAACTGTGTAATTTCCTGAACTCTATAACAAAAAGTTTTGTTCATGGTTCCAGGTATTTGAACAATACCTGATATCGAGGTATATTGAGGACATAATGTATGTAACAAAAGTACATTTTCTCCAGTTTAGCTTTCCCCAAATCTAAAAGCTTCTGGAAAAAAGTGGCAAAATTGAGACAAAAAAGTGACATAAAATACAACAAAAAAGCCACAAAACAGCAACAAAATAGCAATGGCATGAAACAACATGAAGTAAATTTCCATTTAGATCAGTCTTGTAGGTTTTACCTTTCAAATTAGGCGTTACTCTTTCCTAGAGGCTGTAACTTTTAGATTTGGGTAATTTAAAAAAAAAAAAAATTCAGCCTTTATTTAACCAGGTTAGTTCCATTGAGATCTTAGATCTCTTTTACAAGAGAGACCTGGCCAAGATGGGCAGCAACACTTGGTTTCCATACATTTAAAAACATACACAATATTAGTTAAAACATTCACACACCGATGATCTGGACTGGACTGGCAGTATCTAAAGCTGAACTATAGAAACCACACTTGGTGAATGCGGGGGTTAGGAGGTTGAACTTGCTGAAAGACCTCAGTATGGAGTTTGAAAGTTCACCTGTTGTGCTGCTCACCTCAGTTCATGAATAAACACGACCTACATGATTATAATCAGGTCACTTTAACATCACCATAAGTAGTTTTGCCTCTGTCCTCATTATGTGCGACAGCTGTTTTGTGATGCTCCAGGAAACATAGTGTGTGAGTGAGTGCCTTAAATAGAGAATATGAATTCGCTTTCCAACATGCTGCGTATCAAATATCTCATGCCTCGAAGAATGTAAGTTTGAGAAGCTGCTTTGACCTAAAACCAGCATCAAGAATATGACAATATTGTTCTAAATAAGATCATAAACTGACGTCTTAAAGTTTACGCAATAAACACTGTTTTAATGCTCAGAAAGATTTACACTATTGACATTTTTATATACTACATAAAGTAAATTGTATCACCTATTTCGTCTTTTCAAACCAATGAATACAGTTAGAGATGCACCGATCCAGCATTTTTGCTACCGATACTGATACAGGGGTTTGAGTATCTGCCGATATCCGATATTTGCCGATACCACTTTCTTAAAAGTGTCTTTTTCTGAGTGAAAAATTGAATTGACTCTTTTCTCCATTTTAAGATCAATAAAGTCATGTTTTATTTCATGATATTACGGATCAGTTATCAATTATATCTTTTGATAAACTCTAGGATAAACATTTAACAGGGATCACTGGACTTTTCTACACTAAATATCCTTGATTAGCCTGACAGGCTTTAGGATACATTAATATAAACAACTCGCGTGATCTGATCATGAGATCAGTTATTTCTTAAACTAAAATACAAACACTTGGCTTCAGCAGTGTTTGATTTTATTTTTTCAGCTACTTTAGGTGGCCTATTTCTATGTTAGTTTCTGTCCCAGCCTTCATTAGTCTTCGTTAGCATTAGCATATGCTAACCGCAGCATTTTGCACGGCAATCAAAAATGTGTTTTTCAGAGATTGAAACTAACTCAGTGATTGGATTCTCCCGGTTCTTAGTTTTTTTTTCAGTATGTACATATTTACTTAGATTTAGGTGGTAAAAGTTATGTTTTTAAGGCGTTATCAGGCCATATCAGATATTTGTAACCGATACCCGATATCGTATTTTTTTTTGTATCGGCTCCGATATACAGTATGATACCAGCATCGGTTTGGTGTAGGGCTGAACGATATGGACAAAATTTCATATCTTGATATTCATGCCAGATATCTTTATCGATACGATACAACAATGGGTTAGGTGAACACTCAGCATTTATCAGAAAAATAAAATCATAATACAAGAGAGTTCAGCTTTAGTGATGAAAATCTATATCGTTTATATCTTGCTTTTTCGATTTTAACATCTTGAATGTTCATATCTCTATATAAATACAATAACGATATATTTTTCTTTTGCGATATTGATATCTTGAATGTTCATATATCGATACGATACCGATATATCTTTCAGCCCTAGTTCGGTGCATCCCTAAATACAGTCATTTCATCTTTCAGAAAAGCAAATAGTAAGTCCATGATGTGTTCAAAATCTAATTTCCTTAGAGGGAGATACTGCAGGCAAAACACTACTTTCAGACTCTTTCTTCTTTTTATTTTTCCATTTTTCATGTCTAAAATCTCCTCTGGTTCTGTTTAAGTGTTTGTGTCCATGCATTTATTTTAGACATTTTTACTGGAAACAAAAAATCTGAAGTTCTCTCTTTTAGTTTGTCCAAATGACCTCTTTTATTAGCTGCACACCTGGACGTCCACTGTAGCTCTAAAATTAGCTCCAGTGTTAATGCACCGGGCTGTTTTTAGAAACGTCCTTGGCACCGTCGTCTAAACGGAGCAGTGGCTGATGCATATACTTCAGTTTGTTGCGGAAAAGTTGGGACCACGTCACAGACCGACGTGTCATGACGTAGGAGAGACGAGGAAGTTCAATCTCAGAAAAGTTGGTAAAGTTTGAGATCAAAATGAACTTGATGAATGAAAGATTGTGATATTTGTACCGTTACAGAGGTCCCTCGTTATCCTCCTTTCCAAAAGTGCTCTCCCTTATTTCAACTATAGCTGCTTTGTGCTTTTGCAAACCCTCATGCACCTCCCACTTGTTCACCTGTATGAATTATGTATGTTTGTGGGGCGTGCCCTGTATTGACGGGCGAAGCAGAGCCACTGATTTGACAGTACACACACTCTTGAAATCTTAAAAAATGCTTTATCAGTAGATGCATTACAGACAACATGTGATGATGCCTCCCTGTCAAATTCAGTGATATACTCAACCAGCAGCCATTCCCAAGATCTAGAATGTCACAATCCCCTTTTAGTTTTCTGGCAGAAGTTGTGACAAAATCGTAGCCTCTTAACCCCCCAGCATTACCCAAATCTAAATCTTACAGCCTATAGGCGAATGTAACACCTCATTTAAAAGGTAAGGCCCTTAAAGCAATACTAAGTAACTTGTTTACCTTATTAAATCCTTTCCGTTAGTCCCTCTGGGGGTAATACAAGTGTTAATGGGATGATTGGGGGGTCTGTCATCTCCCCCTGGTGTCTCTGGCCAGAAAACCACACTTGCAGCTTTCCTTCACCGGGTCGGAGGTGTAATACACACTAATGGAATCACGAAGAAGCAGCTAGCAGGCTAACGGACAAAGCTAACTGTGGGCTAGCGTCACTTTAAACAGTAGTTACAGCCAAGTTTAAGTGAAAAAAATGATCTCCATTGTGTGACTGGATGTACAATATCTCTCTCTCCCTTTGTCTTTTCTATCAGCGTAGTATTTACTCTCATGGACAATTAATGAGTAAAAAACCCTGACATGCTACAACACCTGCAGTGGAGCTTGTGGCCTCTAGGGGCATGAGTTACTTAGTTCTGCTTTAAAACTGATCAAATTTTCCTTGCGTTATCACTTTTTTATTGTATTTCTGGTGCTTCTTTGTCGCCTGTTTTGTTGTTTTTGTGTCTTTTTTGGCATCATTTTCATCCTCATTTAAGTCTCGTTTTTGTCGCTGCTTTGACGCTTTTTTTTAAGTAGCTTTTAGATCTGGGTAAAGTCGACCTGGAGAAAATGTGCTCGGTTAAGGCGGGGGTTAAGAGGTTAAAACTATGGTCAAAATACAAGATATTTCCCCCCAAAATCAAGATTTTCTAACAAATACATAAAATGAATTCCAGACTCTATACACTTTTATTGCCTTAAGATGAAAAGGAAATAAAGGGAGTAAGTTAAGGTGCAGGACTTTTATTAGATCTGAGAACCAGCTTTCCTCTATGTATATCTTTCCTCTTTAATACAGATCCCCATTAGTTATTGTCGCCCAGTTTTGTAGGTTAAAAGTATATTTTAACCCAGTCTTTCTGTGAATGACTGACCCTCCGCAGACTCATGAACGGCCTGGAGGTGCTGTAGGGCGTCCTGACTTTGTGCTCAGGGGGGGGAAGCGATAGCCGCACTTTCCCACTGACTGATGAGGCGCAGAGAATAAAAAGCTTGTGATCAGCATTTTGGGAGCAGGTCTGCGGGAGGCATCAGTATTCGCCGCACAGCCCTCTCTGAACGGGACGCTCTTAGGAAGGGGGGCTCCACCTGCGCTGTTGTGCGCTCTGCCAGACGCTAGACAGAACTAGACTGAAATACAAAATAGTGTTACTTACATGAAGCGCTGACACAGAGGGAGGAAGATTAGGATTTTGGGATGAACGATGAGACATTACAAAGTTACTATGCCTTTTTGAACGTGTCCAGGAACATTGGCCTTTTGAGGGAAGACAGAAATTTGCAAACTCTCCATTTTTTTACCATAAAATTAAGATGTCCGATGCACTCACCAGCAGCATATTAAACTTGTATTCTCTCTACAGTTAAACTTGATGAAAATAAGAACACAATGGACATGATAAGGAATTAAAATCCAGTGAGAGCTTGGTGTCACATCAAAAGGGATTATCAAAAGTTTTCCAAAAGTAGCTTCTAGATGCTGTTATTGGTGATGTGCTGTAAATACAGAACTAGCGTCGAAGAGCACAGTCCTAATGTCTTCAAGTGGTGACACTGGTTATAGAGTTCAGCTGCACAGTTCCACAACAATAGGATCTTCTGTTTTAAAGGGACTATACGGAGTTTAAAAATGTTAAAACTCCTGCACTGTCACTCAAAACGGTGTTAATTCGAGTCCGAAGTGCCGTCATGTACGAGCTTAATATAGAAGCTGCAGTTACGCATACGACCTGAGGTGGCAGTAGTGAGTATAAAATGACTAACTTTATCTAGCCCCTTTAAGAGGAGGTCGATGCTGATATGTCCGGCTAATTCTTCCTAGTGTCTGGTGTATCATCCTGTAAAAACATAAATACTTGGCCGGTCTAGCAGTGGCTGATTTTATTTAATTACTTTAGCTCAGGGATCTCCAACCAGTAACTCAGGAGCTACGAGAAGCTCGCCAAGCTTCTCCAGCTAGCTCGCCAAAGACTTTCTACATCTCTACGCTTGATAACTAAAATTTTAGATGCATTTTCTGTTTGTTTTGAACATGCTGAACACAATCTGTGAATAGTTGGTTCAATATAGTAAAGTATAAGGCCAAAACTCAACTCATACCATCTTGGCAAGTAGTTCTTCTGGGTGAACTCCACCTATGTTGCGTTTTTCACAGGTGTTTTTGAGCATAAGTAGCTCTCCGATGTTCATATTGTGTAAAAGTAGCTTGTCGGGTAAAAAAGGTTGGAGACCCCTGCTTTAGGTGGGTCAATCATAGTTTCTGTCCCAGCTTTGATTAGTTGTCGTTAGCATTAGCATGCTGTTTCTAGCAATGGCATTTTTCGCATCGATGAAAACCACAATGCAGAGGTTTAATATTCACGGAGGTTTAGTTGGTGAAACTTGTGTTTAACAAACTTGTAGCTAGACAATTTTCATCGAGATGTTGCTCTGTTCCCCTGAGGCCTGATTGTTGAAGGACTCGCTTTAAAGCCCTGACTCTTTCCAATGCAAGAAACTGGAAGTCTCTATTAGGGGTGGGCCGTATCGCATATCGTTATTGCGATGTAATATTGTCGTTATGGACACGATTTGATTTATAGCGTATAGTTTTGCTCATCTCCATCAGAGCAGCATAAACACTGACTGTAGAACACGGGGGAAAGGTGCTTAACAAGTTAAATGAAGAAAATGAAGGATGTAAATTGCTTGAGTAGATCATATTTGGGAGGGATTTAGTATGGCACGAAAAAGAAGAATAAAATATCACTGAATTAATCTTCCCAATAGGCGTAAGGCTGGGATTTTGATGTTATCGTCAAATATATCGTTACCGTGATATTTATTTTTTATATCGTGATTTTAGGTCATATCGCCCTGCCTGTCTCTATCACTTTCGGTCTCGGAGATATCGGCGCAAGCTTGGTCGAAATATATCGGTCGACCTGTAGTTTTGAGCACCGGTACGTCGGTCTTACTCTCTCCTCTGTAATCATAACAGCGTGCAACCATGTTCCCACTTTGTCCGTTTAGATTTCTTTTGTGCTTCATCTCTCTAAATGCTAAGGACTGCGCCTCCTTTGTGGCTTTGTTTGCCCCCAAATTTCCTCCCACAGAACAGGGACATCTCTATACGAGAAGAAGCTGAAAGTATGTGGTGAAGAAGCGGCATGTGCTGCAGAATCACACTTAGCACTGGGGCCTATGTGCTGCTAATCCTATTTTTAAACATGTGCCCGTTCGGTGCCCGCCCTGTGTAGAGGCTATAGGCTCACTGTGCTGTATGTGCCAGTCATTTCCTGTGGACATAAAGAACAGCAGCCACAAACCATACAGACACTTTAAACATCTGGAAAAGCCGGGCTCAGTCATCAAAGCTGAGGGTCCACTGTACAATTCATGTTACAGTGGAGAAACTCACCTGTCAACGCTCAGAAAGGGCCGTCATCTGTTTAATCGTGTGACAGGTAGTGTGATCATGTGACAGATGAGGCTCAGTGAGTGTTATAGTGTCCACCCACAGCCTGACAGTTACTCCAGCTTATTCAGACTCCACTCACGCTTGCTGGGCGTGTAAAGTTGGCAAAGATTATTTTTCCATGCCTTTTTTAATCGATGATGCAAATTGACAATCACCCGCGCCAACAAGAGGTCACACGGCACGCTTTAATATTTGGGTGGACCGCATTGAGCTTTGATTACAGTATGCATTCTCTGTGGCGTTGTTTCATTGTTTTGAGATCTTGCATTGATAGTGATACTGATGATGATGGTGATGGTGATGGTGATGAAGCACATGTAAGATTCTCAGTGGGGTTAAGATCTGGACTCTGTGGTGACCAATCCATGTGTGAAAATGATGCTCCTGAACCACTCTTGTGAACATGAGGAATCCTGGCATTGTCATTAGGGATGCACCGATCCAATACTGGTATTAGATATCGGAGCCGATACTGGAAAAGATACGATATCGGGTGTCGGCTACAATTATCCGATACTGAACCGAAACTAGTTTTGACTCAACGCCTTAAACTGAACTAAATCTAAGTGTATATGGGCAAGCTGTATATCATTTTTAAAGCTAAGAACCAGGAGAATTCAAATATATTTTGCTTCGCTAGCAATAGCATGCTAAAGCTACCGGGTGCATGCTAATGCTAACGAAAGCTAATCAAGGCTGGGACAGAAAGTATGATAGAAATACTTAAAGGTATAGCGGAGGATGTTCTATTTCCGGGTGGATCATCAAGACGATTGGTCCTAATTGTCAATCATTCTGCCTACGTAAGGCCGTCATGTGCGCTCGGCCCTTGTTAATTTCTGCGCATGTGCACTTTCAGGCCTATGTGAGTTACGCTGTTAGCCATTCATTGCTGCTCGCAGAACGCACCGAGTCGTTTGAAAATGGCAGAGGGTCGCAAGAGAAAAAGTGTCTTCGAAGTGTATGAGAAGAAGAGAAAGGCTTCAGAAGAGAGAAAAAAGACCAGAGTGTTTTTGGGAGATTCTTCCTCCTCGGAGGCAGGTAGAGCGTTGCGCATGCGCTTTTTTTTTTAAAAGTGGAGAGGGCGGTTCTTTCCTAAAATTCGGGAAAATCCTCCTACCTTTAAATTAGCCTAATACAATAAAATAACCACTGCTGAAGCCAAGTGTTTGTATTTTAGTTGAAAAAATAACAGATCTCACACATCTGTAATGATGAGGTCACTTCATGTGAGTTGTTTATATTAATGTAACCTAAAGCCTAAAGGGAGTCAGTTACATTTTTCACTCAGAGAAAGCCAGTTTAAAGAAAGTCTCTTGGCATCCGGAAATATCGGATATCGGCAGAAACTCAACCCTCAGTATCGGTATCAGTATCGATAACAGAAAAGCTGGATCGGCGCGTCTCTAATCGTCATCTTGCCATCAGGGAAGAAGAAATCCACTGATGGAATAACAATGAGATGACGACAATGAGTTCAAACTACTGCTGTCAGGACAGAGATGCAGAGCAAAAGCAAAAGGAGCAACTCTTTTAAGAACTCGTTTGTGCCCAGAGCAGTGAAAGCTGCTAACGCTTTAAATCTGTAAGAGAAGCTGTTCTTTCTTGTGGTCTGATTAGGCATTAGGCTGCATTGCTTTTCCTTTTTAATCAAGAGCACTTCAAGTTTAAGTTACAAATGACTTTGGCAGGGGTGATGTAAGAAATGCCACGTGTGTTTTATGATGCTGGATGTTGATGCGTTTCATGTTTTAAGAGGTGATACCAAAGACACATTTCCAAGTTCTGTTTTTTTGGGGGTCAGGCAGTGAATAAAAGCATCGAAACAAAATTGACTGATGCATAATAATTCTTTACTATTGTTTTGAAGTAATAATGGCACAAATAAACAACAGCTCCTTTTATGTTTACTGTCCCGCTGCAGCTTCGGCACTTCGCTGTCGCAGTAATCTGGATCTGCATTAGATTAAACGCATTTCATCTACGAACGGGGCCATAAATAAGACGGGGCCGGGTGAAAAGGCTTGAACACAACCAATCAGGCGAGTGACACACCGATGTGGCGCCTACAACGCTAAATAAAGACGCCATGTTGTCTCGAGAAGCTCCATCGTCCAGGTTGCCACCAGTCACTACTTTCCACATCCTCCAGTTACACATTAACCGTGTAATAGTTGGTTTGATCTGGTCCCTGTGTCATTTTGCTCCATTGTAAGGCGGATGTGACAGCCCTAATGCTTTGGAAATCGTCTTAACATGGTCTGGGTAGTTCGGAGACTGGATTAGATGCTGAGATGTTATTTATTTTTCCAGTTCCTGCTTGTTCTATGTAATTAGACTCCCTTCTTCGCTTGCCTTTCCACTCGCAGCACATGTCCTGAGATCTTCAAACACACACTCATCTTTTAGGATTCTCCCCGAGAGCGGCGTCTCGGTTGAATTGCGACTTGACTTTTCACGTGTGCGTTCACTGGTCTTTGATGAAACCCAGGCTGTGGCGCTGATTGTTTCTGCATATGACTAATGTATGCCGGGCCGTCTCCCTCACGCATTCCTGCTTAGACTCCTATATCCGCTCAATTGTGTCCGCGTCTGTCCAAATTAGATTACCGAGACAATCTTGGAGAAGTTATGCTGTGCTTGAGATAGTAAGAAATGTGAAAAATGCACTTGTTCCTGGCATTGTTTAGCGGTTCTTCGTCGGCTGTCTTTAGAAAGTAAGCATCTATATGGAGAGATGAGGGTTTAACTTTGCTTTAGCTCACGCATGCATTTTCCCAGCATCTCTTCCTCTGAAATACTGAATAGTCGGCATGAATTGAGACGGTTTCTGTGCATCCCAGTCTTATTTGCTGTTCCCTATAATAACAAGGTTCCTTTAGTTTCCCAAACCAGGATCAGCAGCGGTTAAATTACTCGCAAAGATTTTTTCCTATTGCTAGAAACTTAAAGTCGACATTTAAGGGGAGTTTTCTGGCAACTCGGCTTAGATTTCGCTGTGTCAAAGAACTGAATCTGATACAACAATAATATGAGTAGTGATGCCCCTAGATTAAGTTTAAAGGGTTTTCTTGGTATTGTCTGTTTGCGTTTTCCCTCCATGAAGTCGAACCGTGATGGAAAAACGAGAATCTGTGTCCACACGAGCATCAACATAACTTTACCTTTGGATTTTGTGATTGCAATTTGACTTTCTCTTTAATTCACATTCAATTTGAAATGCGTGCAGTGAGTGGGACAGTGGTTCGGTCTCGTGCTTCACACCTGGAAGGTCCCGGGTTCGATTCCCACCTGGACGGTGCCTTTCTGTGGGGAGTTTGCGTGTTATCCCCGTGTAGGTTTCCGCCACGTTCTCAGGTTTCCCCTACCACTAAAAACATGTACAATAGGCCAGGATGAATGTAGTGTGAGTGAGTGGTGGTGGTCGGAGGGGCTACAATATTACCACTAAGTATGGAGTGAATGAATAACTACTACTATGGTGTAGCGCTTTGAGAAACAATACAATACAAGTGCATTATTATTAACCTCTTCACCCCCACCTGAACGAGCAAAGTTTCTCCAGTGTGGCTTTACCAAATCTAAAAGCATAAAAATAGCTACAAAAAGCAGAAGAAACAAGGAATGAAATACAACAAAAAGGTGTCAAAATAAAGCCAAAAAAGAGCAACAAAACAGTAACAAAAGAGCAAAATAATAGCAACAAAAATGTGGCTAAAATGTGACAAAAAACACAATAAAAGTGCATCAAAAAACTGAGAAACTCAACAAAAAATTGGCCAAAAAAAAAGAAATAAAGAAGGTGCAAAAAATGACAATGACAGCACGGCAACAACGCAAGAAAAAAGATCTGTTGAGATCAGTTTTGTAGGTCTTTGCTTTCAAATGAGCCATTACACTGACCTATGGGGTGTAAGCTCCAGTCAAGAAGCTTTTAGATTTGAGTCAAGTTGCACTGGAGAAAATGCACTCATAAAGGTGGGAAGTATGAGGTTTTATTTAAAGGTCCTATATCATGCAAAATCGACTTTTTGTTGCTTTTAGCCATGTTGTTATGCTATTTCCTTATTGAAAACACCCCCAGAGTGTTTTGTGGCTTCATTCACGCAGCTCTCAGTAATCCTCCTGAATCCTGCTCTCTGAGCAGCTGCTCCTCCCTCTCCTCGTGAACGACTGAGTGTTCAGTTGTGTCGTAACAACGGAACGGAAGTGCTCGACGTCTGTAATGTAATGTCTTAATTCTATGCTTACGGCCTGATTTTAATTTGTAAAACAGCGTTTTCATTATTTCTGTCATAAGAGAGAAACAAAGAGTAAAAAATGAAAAAAAAAAAAAAAAAAAAAAGGATGTGCCCGAGGTGCTTCCAGGTCAGCTGTGGCCAAAACAAACACATCGCTTCTGAACAGATCAGTCATGTTTGCGCTGCAGCTGTGAAGATGGAGCTCGTTACCTACTCTGGACACAGCTGTTATTTATTCTTACCTAACGATAATGTCACGGAGAAAAAGAAGCGCGTTTGGCTACGAGGACGAGGAGTTTATATTCAACCCTTTTCAGGAAGAGGCCACTCAGCTGTTTTTTTCTCCGGGATTCAGCGACTATCACCAAAATATTGTTTTTCTGTGACTGTCTCTGATGGATGTTTGGTAAACCTTCGCCAGAATCAAAGTGGATTAACTTTTATAACCAACGCGAGTCCCATAATGTAAACAGCGATGGAGCAGAGGGTGAGTCAGTCCAAACGCGGGTTAGCATATTAGCTTGTGTGTTAGCATATTAGCATGTGTGTTAGCCATTTATGAAGCTGTGTTGCAGATGTCAACTCCTTATAACTGCATCGTGAAGTGACTTCACTTATTGCTGTTTATTTATATTACGGTAAAGTTGTATGTGCGGAGAGAGTGGGCGGAGTTAACTGAATCGAAGCGTTGTGTCTTCCGGGTTTGAAAAATACCTCCAGAAAACACTTATATTTATCACAAAAATGAGTGCTCCATAATGGTAGAGGTACAATATATCATATAAATGCCTATAATTAACTTTGGAATGGCTAAAATAGCATGATATAGCCCCTTTAATATTTAACTGGTAAACAGGTGTGACTACAGGATTAGTCGGCTTTATATAAGATGGACACTATGTTACCGAATGCAACCTTTTAAAATGACCATCCTATTCCATTGTAATGTCTCTAGTTTTATGTTGTATTAGTTGATAACAAGCATGACATTGAATACTTTTAAAAGCATGTCTAAAGAGCTTTTGTCTCGAGCCAGTTGAGTTCTCTCATCTGAAGCGCGGGGGCCCGGTCTTTGTGCGGGACTTGAGCAGTGATTGACAGCTGCATTCATTTCCCTCACGGTTTTCTCTGAGGAGTCGAGCTGCAAAAGAGGAGCCCCACTTTCACAGCTTTTGTCTGAGATCCAGAGCGGCAGCTACTTCAAAATTAAACACGATTATGAGATTTTTTTTTTTAAAGCAACAGTGGTTCTCATGTGGTGCAGGGAACATGGGTCTTACAAAGCCTTTTAACAATAATCTCTCCAGTCTCCTCTTACTTTATGATATTCAAAGTCAGGGGAAAGTTTGTTGTTTTAATCTATATTGAAACTGCAATAAGGAGAAGGTGGGATTTCACATTCCACATTGGTAGATTAGCTGTTTTTAACCACACTGAACTTAAATAAGGCATTTTTCATGAGCTGAACTGGGTGACAGTGGAGTGGATGGTAGAGCGGGTCGTCTCACGATCGTTGTTGTGTTTTTGGGCCAGACACTTCACCCACCTTGCCTTCAGTGTCTGCGTACATTGGTGTGCGAATGAGAGAGTGAATGGGTGAGTGGTTTCTTGGCACTCTGGGTAAAAGCACTACATAAGTTGAGTCCATTTACCAAAGAAGTAAGACATTTTCTATACAAGACCCATTTCTCTCAATTGTAAGATAAGACTATCGTTCACAAATCTGTCAAAGTCTAAATCTGTCGTGATCGTTTCAAGATGCGGATTGGATGGCATGAATATTGCACAGTGTGCCTTGGGCTTGCCACAATAAAAAGGACACTCTGAAATGTTCAGTTTTGCTTTAATGGAAGGTCAGAAAACAAAAAGTCAGTGTCTGGAGTGACCAGTTGCCTCAGTTGATCTGGTTGCTGATTGTGAAATGTTTGTCCTTCTCTCCTCTGTGTGAATGGGATGTTTTCAGCTTCCAGGAATTTAGTTATTTGTGTTCCGTGTAGATCTAAACTCTATCTTTTTCTAAGCCACATTTTATTCATTTACCTGTTGACTCTTTCCCCAAACGATTGTGTAGAACATGGTAGATAGTAGGGCTGGGTCTAAATGTTGGATTGAATCAGATCACAATACTTTTTATATAGTAATTATCGTGACAGCCCTATGCAATACTTGATCACGTATCGATACTTAGGACAAATTTTAAAGCAGTGCTAAGTAACTCATGCCTCTAGAGGCCATAAGCACCACTGCAGGTGTCGTAGCATGTTACGGTTTTTTACTCATGAATTGTTCGTGAGAGTTAATACTACACTGACAGAAAAGACAATGGGAAGGAGGGATATTATACATCCAGTAACACAATGGAGATCATTTTTTTCACTCAAACTTGGCTGTAAACACTGTGTAAGTAGCGCTAGCCCACAGTTAGCTTTGCCCGTTAGCCTGTTAGCTTCTTCTTCGTGATTCCATTAGTGTGTATTGGTGACTTCGACTCGGAGGCAGCGAAGTTGCTATTGTGGTTTTCAGGCCAGAGATGCCAGGGGGAGATGAACAAAAATATGACACAAACACATTAAAAAAGTGACAAAAATCAGTCAAAAAAGACAAAAATTAGATGAAAAAGAACCTGAAAAAAGCGACGAAGTATCGCAACTCAAGAAGCCAAAGGGGAGTGGCGTATGAAAGAGATGCCTTTATGTATTGTGTAGTCGTTGTCCTTGCCTGTTTTGTCGGTAATGTACTGCTGTGTGTTTTGGCTTATGTGTTTTATATTTTGTATGTTCTTGTCTTGTTTTGTTACCTCATGGGACTGCGGATGGAAGTTAGCCTTGAGCTAAATCCGGCATATTTACAGCACTAGTTGTCTGTTCATTAATATGCACTGTCCCATTCAAACAAATTAATAAATGAAATGAAATATTCAAGAGCTTCCATCTGACTGAGATTTCCATTGTTTCTTTCACACAAATACATGGTCATTTAAAAACGTGCAAAAGCTCAGTCTTTTAGTCACAGTTCAGTCCTGTTTTGGTCCGCATGTTGTTTTTTTAAGTCTTGTTTTGACTGATTTTGATGATGAAACATGCTAAAAGTTAAACATCTTTATCACAAGATTCAAGACCGTTATCCGATATCCTTTTTTCCCTCATCTTGTGCCCTCATTGTGATGTGCAGCCCGAGCATCATTGTGTGCAGTGCAGTGTTGTGGTGCGACGAGATGCCTGGACTGTGATGTCATGCTGAGACACAGTTGGTGCAGTAAACTTCGTAACGCGATACACAACAGCCCCCTTTACACATTCTACACTTTCTACTTTCGGAAATACTCTCTGGCAGAAATATTTGCTTTTCCTCACTCGTAAAACTGTCCCTGTCCAAATATAGCTAAAGGTGTGACAACTTTTAAATGACCTCTTAGTCTCCTGACCATAAAATCGCCCGCTACAAACAGATAAGCGTTTTTTTCAGTCGTATTTGAGGAGTAAACACGAGCAGGCGCCTCTTCAAGAAGTAAATAGCCATCAATGAAGAGCCTATCGCGGCGCATGCCCTCGGGCCGCTCCGGGGAATAAAAGGAGTTTTCAGATGCGCGCTGCCTTTGATGTGAATGAAAGAAAACCGCGAAGATTGTGACTTAAAAAGATCCACCACCAGATTTTTTTCTTTGCTTGATGTCACGGTCAGAAGCGCCCCTCCTCCACACCCGTCTGCACGCCAGTAAATACTCATGGATTTTACTTAAACTTTAGCTTCAGTCAGACTCAAAGGCCCTGAACTTCCTGATCACGAAAAGTAAAGTGTCCTTGTTCTTATTATGACTTTGGTTGTTAAGAACAGGCTAAACAGGATTGTAAAAAAAAAATGCTGAGAATGTGACTGGCTATGAACAAAAGCCACAGGATCTTCTTTGCCAGTTCGGTGTTCACTGAATCACCAAAACTGTCACTAGCATACATGATCACATAATTTGAAGTCAGATATACTGAGCCACAAAAATAATGCCATAAATGATATTTTTATTGCCATAGAAACTAAGCAGTCCTAAGTTGCCTTAATTAATCCTTTTCTTAGTCCCTCTGGGGGTAATACAAGTGTTAATGGGATGATTGGGGGGGGGGGGGGCTTTCATCTCCCCCTGGTGTCTCTGGCCAGAAAACCACACTTGCAGCTTTCCCTTCTCCGACCCAGAGGCCCCAATACACACTAATGAAATCATGAAGAAGAAACTAACAGGCTAACGGGCTAAGCTAGCTGTGGGCTTTATACAGTATTTACAGCCAAGTTTGAGTGAAAAAGAAAATTGTCTCCATTGTGTGATTGGACGTACAATATCCCTCTCTCCCTTTGCCTTTCCTGTCAGCGTAGTATTTACTTTCATGGACAATTATTGAGCATTGTCCATTTTTTTATATTTATTGGCTGTTGAACGACTTTGCTCCTCTCTATGTCTCTGTATCTTTGTTCTGTAGAAAAATATTCAGCATTTGTTAAAGGAATGGTGGAGAAATGGGAGAAAGTTCATTTTTTTCTCTTCTTTGTTTCCTTCTGGCTGCTTTGAACATTGTTGTGAGCAGTGATGATGGAGTGGCTTTGTAAACTTGGCTTCGAAAACAGATTTTGTTTTTGTTCTTATTGATTTGAAACAGCCTTAAGTTTTTGTAGAGATGTGCAGCTCACATTTTCAAAATAAAAATATTCTTTGCCATTGTCTAAGTAATCCACAGAGCTCTCAATAATACTCTCAGTGCAGTTAACGTTTTCAACTACAATTTCATCAAGTGTCTGCAATTTACCACCACATTTCTAAATCTGTGACCGCAGGTTTTGCTCAGATCCTGTTTTCAGTCAGAGTGCGAGGAAACAGGATGAGTCTAAGCTGTGACATGTGACACACTGGAAGACATTTTACACACATTATTAGATCAACAATTCATAATCTATTCGGTGTGAAATGTTGATTCCAGATGCTCCAACAATGGTTGTGTTCATGTCCATTCCCTTTTTCGTGTGACAACCTCTTATAGAGCCAGGATTCATAAATGTAAGACATGTGAGAATCAAAATCACAATCTTACTTTGGTCAATCTTAATAATCATCATAGGTCTTTATAACCGTCAGAACCTAGTTTAGGAGTTTGGACAAGACAATGGAAGATTTGTATGCGTTGAATGAAACCGGAAGAAAGCATTTGTTTGTTTAAAAGATATGTCTTAAGTTCATGAATCACATGCGTTTATTTTATTATGAAAGAATAAAATCGAATTGTAAATCAAAATCGACATGAGACAAAAAATGCCATATCTTGAAAACAATAACAATAATAATGGGTGAAAGTCTTTCATCTGACTGAGATTGACACATTTTTGCTAATCCAGCCAAACAAAGAAATGCATAGAACTTATAAATGCGCAAAAGTTTGGTTTAGGGCTGTGCAATTAATCCAAATTCAATTACAATTTTGATTATTGCACTAAATGATTACAAAAATTGCATAACTGAGAAAAAAACGATTATTAAGAATGCCCTCCAGTCCATCCAAAGTCCCTTGTAGGAGCGCATCTAATCCATTGTGTGATGAACTGTTGTATTTGTCGCACTAAAGATTTTAACCATATTTATAAGTGGCTCTTGTAATAACACCACTACGTGCTCACCTTTTGCTGAACGGAGAATAGAAGTTTAGAAGCTTCTCATATCCTTTGCTCAGGCGCTGGTTCTGGCACAAGAGTCGATTATTCTTCACTCTAACAAATCACTCTAACGATGCTCAATGCAAACTCGCATCACTTGATGCCGCTGGATTATTGTCGTTCCTTCAAAAACATTTAAAACATTAGTGCTGTGTGAGGACGTCATATAATATTTTTACCATATCAATAAATAAATGAATAAAATAAAGATTTATTTTATTTTATTTTTCTATAATTGATCAGCCTAGTTCCGTTTTAGTGGGAATTGTCCTAATTTCTTCCATTTAAGCCTAGTTTTGTTCCTCATTTGGGGTTTTATTTGTGTTTAAATTACATTGAAGTGAACAGACTGTGTTGAAATTAGGGCTGAAAGATATATCGTTATCGTATCACTATCGAGATATGAACGTTCAAGATATCAATATTGCAATATCAATCATATCAATAAAACTGCACTCTTTTGTGGTTTTCACCCAACCCATAGTTATATCGTATCAATATCGAGATATCTGGCATGAATATCGAGATATGAAAGTTTGTCCATATCGTTCAGCCTTAGTTGAAATGGTTTATAAAATGTCGCAATAATATAGCATCGTATATAACATGCATTGAATGCTCGACATCCGTCTCAGTTTGTTCCATACTGTGCTTTGTCCCCGACCCACAGGCTGCAAAGCTGTGCTCGAAAGTCCTGCCAGTGTTTCGGACTCCAGTGGGATGTTCAGTTATTTCCTGCAGATAAGCTCCGTGTGCTGGTGTGACGTGGTGCAACTTGTTCATTTGCTGCAAATACTTGGAGAGATTTAAAGACGCCGAAGTTATGTTGTTTTATCTGCACATGTACTAAATCTTATGCACTTTATTACAAGTTGTTTTGTAATTTTCACCACTGTGAGATTAATCGAGTTCAGTCTTATTGAATCTTGTCTGATTTGTCTAATTTATGGTGGCAGCTTGGTTTCCTAGAACAACACCTCAGTCACTTCCCGCTCTCACCGTCTTCGTCCCTGTTATTTGTCCGTCTACACCTGATTCAGCACTAAAGGAGACTGGTTCACACCTAGGACACACCTGTAGGACTGTAATTACCCCCCACACCCATAACTACACACCACTGACCTCAAGACGACGCCTCTTCCTTCATTATAGCGTCATTAAAGAAAAGTGAGCCACAGTAACTGCTTTAGTGCACCTTCATTGTGTGGTTGTCATTATCAAAGCTGCTTTACATCTGTTAAAGTCATTATATAAAGTTGACTAAATGAGTATATCCTGGTCTGTGGTTGGTTACCAAACCATAAATCCGCTCTTCACTCATTTGCCTTCCAGCTCTTTGCCTTTGCTCCGTTGTGAAGTCAAAATGAATGAATGAAGTCTGATACAAACCAAGAGCAGCAAAGATCTGGTCAACTATCGCCGTAACAAACGTGTTAAATGTTGCAATTGTTTTTTGTTTGTTGCATGTCCTTCATTGTGGCAAGTTTGTAGAAATGTTTTGAGTGGGGTTGTAAAGTATGACAAAAAATGCAAAATTCTATATTTCACGTTAAAGGGGGTATTTTGCAAAATCAACTTTTTACAATGTCGAATATTTAAAAAAAAAAAATGTTTCAAGCCGCTTGTACAATTTTGAGTACTCTTTGGATCTTTACCAGTGTCTGTTCTTAGCACCGCAGCGGCAGTTCCCAGAAAGCTCCTCCTGAGGTCCTACATAAGAGGGAGATTGTGTAAAAAGCAGGACGTAAAACTTCTGGATCTTTTGTTGTAGCATAATATCCCCTCTTTAAATTAGCCTGATAAACCACACCCACTTCTTTTCTGCGTGACAGGAGGTGGGTCTGGACATGCATGGTAAACAAGTGACTGGTTCGGCCTCATCCGCCAATCAATCATGACCGTCACAGAGAATTGACAGGGTTACGTCACTCGCCGCACCGGTATGTTGTAGTTCAATCAACAGTGACGCGTGCAGCAGTTATGAGCCAAAACTAATGGATAAAGCAGTCAAGGATTTTGCCTCCACATTCTCGTCTGTTTATATTCAGTTAATATTTTGTGATTTGGACTATTATGCTTTTTTTCAATCACACAGCATCAGTCTATAGCACACTACAATGATGACGAAACCTTCTGTTGGTCTGTAAATGCAGTAAATTAGAATAACTGCCTTGTATAAAATTGCTCTCTCTAAATGGCTGTAGTGAATGTCTTGAAATAGGCCTCTGTCTCTTTAAGAACCTCTGATCCTTTCAGACACACCCCCTCCACATGCTGTCTGTGGCATCAGTGGGGAGGGGGTTCTGCTGAGGAGCAGTGGTTGGTTACTCGGCTGGTGACGAAAGCTCGGAGGCGTCTCCAGGAGGTGGGGGCGTTCCTAGGAGGACTCAGGCAAACCTATCCCTAAAATGGCCGCCATCAGAGTTTTTACAGATTACTCAAAAATATGTGAATGTGCCAAGGCAACACTTCAGGCATGTTTTTAATGAGGGAATGACATAATAACATAACATAACATAATAGAATCAGGACCAAAACAGGCTAAAATGGAGCTTAACTGAAGTTTAGCGTATTTTTAAGTTGAGGTATGTTATATATTGGCTATTGACCGATATCATCCTGCTACAAGACCGATAGACTTCCCGTTTTGTTTTGTTTTTTCATTGGAAAGAACTCCACGACTTCCTAGGCGTCAGATGAGCTGAGAAACATTACGCCCATTTTATATATTGCAGACTTTTGCTTAGAATTTCTGAATCATCCGTTTTTTGTTTTTGGAATCTGCTGATTTTTGTCTTTCAAATGAGCTTTCTCTGAAGAACCAACTTGAATGTCCTGAATAAATCAGCACTATGTCTCAAATAAAGCTCCCCCTGCTGTCATAGTTCTACACTGTCACATTTTACAGTTTAGAAGCATCATACATGGGATTATAGAAGAGACATTTTTGAAAATACATGTGTGGCATCAGCCAATCCAAATCCAGCCTGAGAAAAACCCATATTGGTCGACCTCTATTTCTAAGTTACCATGCCTTTTTGTCATAGAAATATTTTGCTGTATGAGGATGATTTCTTTAACTTGGAATATGAATATTGGATCATCTAATATGGCGGTATCAATAATTCTGTGATATTGTTCAGCCCTAATTTCACATTGTGACATCCCTTGTTCAGACTGCCGGAGTTACCTGCCGCCCGAGTGTTATACCTCTCCTAAAACGCTCCTCCCTGTGTCTCTGGGGCCGTGTTTATCTGTGCCCCGCTCAGGACTGAACCGTTGGGAGCCAGAGTAACCACTCGGAGCACAGTGCCGGCTTTGTCCCGCCGTCCCGGGTCATGCCACCTGGCCACTGCCACCTTTTGTTCTCCTCTGCCCCTCTCTCTCTGCAACACGATCCCCCACTGGCCAGACACTGCAGACGCCACCGGGTATTTCAGCTAAGAGGGGCTTGATTTTGGGCTGTTAAGTGATGGGGTATATGATTGAGCCGACCGTGAGAATGAGTGAGAGGCAGTAAAGGAAGGGCAAGTGGAAAAGACTGTCTTGAAACGATTAAATGATGAAATTCCGGAGATATCTGCCTTTATCTGCATTATATTGGCCGATATTGTAAAACATTGTTTCCCAACCAGGGTACTTAACAGGGGGTACTTGGAATGATTACAGATAAGATAAAACTGAGAAATATTTCTACTATCTTTAAAGGAAAGTTAATTGTTATTATGTTTCTCAGTATAAGGGTTTGAACTTCAGAGTTTTTAAGCTTCATTTTTGCTTGTTTTTTTGTAACCCTTTAAAGAAGAACTGAGTAACTTGTTTATCTTAATAAATCATTTGTGTAGTCCCTCTGGGGGTAATACAAGTGTTAAAGGGATGATTGGGGATCTTTCATCTCCCCCTGGTGTCTCTGGCCAGAAAACACACTAATAGAATCACAAAAAAAGAAGCTAGCAGGCTAACGGGCAAAGCTACCTAGTACCACTTAAAGAGCATTTACAGCCAAATTGGAGTGAAATGGTTTTTTTAATTTCTACTGTGTAATTGGATGTACAGTATCCCTCTCTCCCTTTTGTCTTTTATGTCGGCGTAGTATTTATTATCACGGATAATTAATGAGTAAGAAAATGTATGTGTAACATGCTACAACGCCTGCAGTGGCGCTCATGGGGGCACGAGTTACTTAGTTCTGCTTTAAGTCCCTTGATGATTATTGAGATTGACCAAAGTAGAGATTGCGATTTAGATGATTTGCCCAGCCCTATGGCAGCTGTGGCTACATGCACAGCTTACAGCCAAGTGTATCTATAGAGTCAGTGAGTTTAAAAATGTCTTTGTGAAGCGTCTGTGACAAACATGTAACAAACCGGTCCCCTTTTGTTAAATGGCGGCACATTTTGCAATTCTCATATCAATTCCCATTGATCGATAAAAAAACTACTTCAACAAGTCGTTGTATTAGTTAACCTCTTAAGCCATACATCCTCATACATCCTTAACCGAGCACATTTTCTCCAGTTCTCCAGCTTTACCTAAATCTAAAAGCTAAATCTAGGCTAGTGTAACGCCTCATTTGAAAGCCAAGACCTGCAAAACTGATCTGGACGAAACAAATTTTTTTCCTTTTTTGTTGTGATTTATTTATTGTTTTATTTGGTCGGGACAGTACAAGTTAATGAACTTGGGCTAATTTCCATCCTTCGTCCCCCCCATGCGCACTCTCAAACACACTCTCATACATCCTGGTCTATTGTACATGTTTTTTGTGGTACCCGGAGGAAACCTACGCAGACACGGGGAGATCATGCAAACTCCACACAGAAAGACCCCGTCCCTGGTGGGAATTGAACCTGGACCTTCTAGCTGTGAAGCATGAGTGCTAACCACTGTCCTACCGTGCAGCCCTTTCATCACGATTTTCCTCCTTGTTTTTGTATAATTTTTGTTTAGTTTTCGTCTTGTTTTTGTTTAGTTTTTGTCCAGTTTTCGCTCTCGTTTTTGCCTCATTTTCGTCTCGTTTTCGTCTTGTATTCATCTCGTGTTAGTCTCGTTTTCGTTGCTCTTTTGTGGCTTTTTAGTCATGTTTTTTGTCACATGCTTGTCACTTTTTAATCACTTCTGATGTCGTGTTATTGTCTGTTCATTTACATCTCATTTTTGTCACTTTTTTTTCTCGGGAAAGCTGGAGTAAGTTAGTTTAGGTGGGGGTTAAGAGGTTTATTGATAAACATACCACAGAAACACACTGTTAACATTATTTCTATTGTGTTTTTTTTTTGTATCTTTTTGCATTCTCATTGGATCTCGTGTTCACTCTCAGTGCTTAAAGTTCTGTCTAGTCTGACTTTGTAAGAACACATCGGTCTACAGTGAATCTCTCTGTGCTGTATTTGTGTCTGTATGTCCCATATCTGCCGACAGAGTGCGAGTGTCGGAGACCGCCCTCATCTAAACATAAATGTCTGTGCATCGCAATGGAGGAGCTCACCAGACTTTATTTAGACTAATTCATAACAAATGCCCTTTCGCAGTCCGCACTCTTCACGTCTCTAATTCATGGCCACAATATTAGGTACATCTGCTGAAACGCTTGTAAGAAAGATCCTTCCTATGAAAAATAACAGCCTGCCAATCACACGCACAACATTCTTCCTGTTAATGTGTTGTCAAATGTCCAGGAAAGGGGAAGCTCCAACAGGAAGTTATTTTAACAACATCATCAATCTGCTAGAATGTGTTCTTGTCGCTATTGTCGAAATGTAACCTACTATTTCTTGTGGCACAACACACAGTAAAGTTTATGGTCTGTACCTGTCTTTTTTTATTTTTTTTTGGAGAAGAGTGAGTCAGGGAGCAGCAGATGACCCTCACTCCAGAGAGAAACCCCCTGCTCCCGGGGCTCAGCTTCCTGTTTAGGATTTAGTTAGTGCTTTATGGGGCTGGTGGGGCGTGAGTCAGTCCCGTGTCACTGGGCCTTCAAACGCAGCTGTAAAAATGTGGTACAGGTTGCCCTCAAATCCAAAGTCTGCCATCAGAGCTCTGAAAGTGGCATCACATCCTATAGATACAGATGGCATCTCGTCATAGAGGGGGGCGTGGCTTCGCCGAGGGGGTAGATAGAATCTTTAGAGAAACACAATTTTCCACTCTTTTCAGCCATTTTCTGGTGGAATATGAACTTATTTATCACATATAAATAAAGTCCAGTGTATATCGGGTCTGTGCATGCGGACCAGGTCGTCGAGGCACCCGGCCTCGACTGCCACCCAGTCCTCTTAGCACCCGACCCCTATGGATCCCTCTGCGGGTGGTGAGTCCACAGGAGGGCGGGCCCACGTCGTCCCTTCGGGCTGTGCCCGGCCGGGCCCCGTGGGCAGAGGCCCGGCCACCAGACGCTCGCGTTCGGGCCCCAACCCCAGGTCTGGCTCCAGGGTGGGGCCCCGGCTGCGCCATGCCGGGCGACGTCTCGGTCCTTGATTGGTGTACGTCCATAGAAGTCTTGTGAGCTGCTCTTCGTCTGACCCGTCACCTCGGACCTGTTTGCCATGGGAGACCCTACCAGGGGCATAAAGCCCCGGACAACATAGCTTCTCGGATCCCCCAGAACAGCTGGAGGAGGTGTGTGTGGACAGGGAAGTTTGGGCATCTCTGCTGAGACTGCTGCCCCCGCGACCCGGCCCCGGATAAAGCGGAAGAAAATGGATGGATGGTATATCGGGTCCACATTTGTATATTTATATATATATATATTGCTCCTCTCCATGTCTTTGTATCTTTATTTAGTTGGAAACTATGTTCATCAGTGTTTGTTATTGTAGTTTTTTAATAATTGGAGAAAGTTTAGATTTTTCACCAAATTTTTTCCCCCCTTAACTGTTTTCAAACATGACCAAATATGGGCAATTCCAGAGATGCCGTCTGTATCTATTCCTGTGTCCATGGGCAAGACACTTTATACAGCATTTCTGTTTGACTGGAATTAGTTTGGAAGAAGGACCTACCACCAAACAAAAGAGCAAATTAGTAATGTATTGTTTTAGTGACTTTTACGTGTAAAATATATTCCATCCCATAAAATACATTCCAAAATGAATAAAAAAAAATGTAATTGATCATAAGCTAATTTGCTTCTTTAACGTGAGCTGGAAGTTTATTCCATAAAACCAGAGCTTGGAGCTAAAGGCTCTACCTCCTACAGTGATTTTGGAGACTCGAGGAATCACTCGTCCCTGAGTTTTGAGAGCGGAGAGCTCTGGTTGACCAATATGGAACGATACCGTCTTGGAGACAGATCGGAGCCATGCCCTTTACTCTACTCCCTGAAAGCTGTGAAAAACCCCCACAAACGCACCCTCATGAAGAATCATTCCTTCTCAGATGAGATGGAGCTTGTAAACTTTTTTTGGCCTGATGTGCACACCGCTTTACACCGTAAACTATGTGGTTTATCAACAACACTCTGGCCAGGTGTGAAGCAAATCATGATGATCGAGCAGGATTTTCTCTTTAATTTGTTGATTTGACATATATTAACAGCCCTGTACCCTCATTTTTTTTGTCTTACTAGATATGGATTTTGTTTTGTCCTCAATCAGTTTAGTGGTTGCTGGAAAAAAAGATCCTGTAATTATTTGCATTTTCATTGATTGTTTGTGAGCCTGCAGGCTGTTAGCATTACTGGTGCAGTGACCCTGAAAGTTGTGGAAGGAATGTATTAAAATGAGTTTGACACAACTAACAGTTTACATATAGGGTATAGGGCAGGGGTAGGCAACGTCAGGCCCAGGGGCCAAATCCGGCCCTCTAGCCCAGAACCCCTGGCCCCCAAGGTGATTTTGAGAAATATTATTATACAAGTAAGAGATCGAATACCTGTTAAAGTGCTCTGAAATGCAGGAAATTCTGTCAGTATTTCTTATGTTTCTTGGCCGAAGGTCCCAATATGGCGTATATAATGTAAAACTTTGGCATTTGCAGGAAATGGTTCTTTACTTTGAGCTACAATGGTGAGGCTCGGCCCTTGGTGTTTTGTGATGACAATCGGCCCTCCTCGAAGCAAACTCGCCTACCCCCTGGTAAAGGGTCTTTTAAATGAAACAAAAAAACAATGTGACTTGTAATATTTGGGTATTGTATAAACTTTTGACTTTTTCGGACATGGTTTTGACACTACAGCTTTCATTTTATCCCTCCAAATTCCCAGTCATGTGTTGCATCACACTGTTGCAATTGAAATTGACCTTAAACTGCTCGAGCCTCTTCTCCCATTCTCAAGCGATCTAATTATTGCGTCACATTGTACTCAACCTCTACCTCATGTGCAGCGAGGCAGTGAACAGAAATACGTGTCTGAGTTGGCAGCGGCAGGGACTGTTTTTAATTGAAGATGTGAGAGAGGTCTATGGGACAGCCCCAGGCCACAAAGGGGGGCACACAGGGGGTGCAGGAGAGGGGTTTGTGTGGGCGCATTCCTCCCCAGTCTTTAAACTAGATCCTCTCAGACTGATAGACGGACCCACTCTGCCACCGAGACGCTTTCAACCTGGGCTAGCGCTGCCCCGGGCCCAGACCGAGGATTTCAGCGGCGTACTCACATTACAGCATGAATTTTAATGAAACAAGTCACTCTTTTTTTCTTTTTTTTTAGATGTGGGTCGACAGAAATGTACAGAAGAAAGTGGATTGTGGCTTTTAAAGTTGGTCAAAAGAAGCCCAAATTATTATTATGAGACAAGTTAATGTGGTAATAAAGGAAGGAAGAAAGTGACCCACCTAAGACTGACATTTTTAGCTCTAAAGGCTTCGTAATTGCATCTGTAACATCCCCGTGCCTCTTAACCCTTCATCTGCCCACGTTTTTTGTTTCCTGGACAGAAAATGACTGTGTGTTTTAGCCGTAGCCTCAGTGTTTGAAGGGTTTTGAAGTTTCTCTTTTCGGCACTAAGAGAGCTCAAGTGCTCACAGATGTGGTCGAGGCCACCCCACTTACTGCAGCACTTAAATCACTGGAGTCGTCTTGATGTGTATTTGTGAATGCATGCTACGACCGAACCAGGATTAAAACAACTGTATACCCGACAATAATCTCAGTTTAAATGGGTTCTACGCCTCGACAGAGCAGATCTAAACAAAGACCAAGAGCGCCAGGTTCCTGCTGTGGAACTAAACCAGAGCTAGGGCTGGGTACCATTACTTTCCCCCCCTGATACCAGCACTTTAAAGGGACAAGATGCAAGTCATTTTTTACTCACTACTCCCTCCTCAGGTCTTACGCGTAACTGCAGCCTCTATATTAAGCTCGTGCATGACGGCACTTCGACCCGAATTAACACATTTTTGAGTGACAGTGCAGGATTTTAGAGGCAGTTGTGGTGAACAGGTCTGGGCTCAATCTACACATTAGGACATGGCTGGAACATGTAGGGGAGGAAAATACATATTTTTTCTGTATAGTCCCTTTTAACAATACTTGGGTTACGATGCTGATACTTGAATGCTTTTTTGATATCTATACTACTATATTTATCATCTAAAACCAGATGACAGAACAACAATGTTAACTTATTCCATTAAAAAAAAATCTGAAGTTCGATATATTGAGGCAGGAAAATATTGTGATAAATGATCTTATTGAAGACCTTTTAATGCCACAGAAACACGATAAACCACAATAAAAATGAAATACAGTAAAGCTCAACTTACTTTGGGTAAAAGAAAAATAAAGTACTACATTTTAAAAATGTGGAAAAATTATTAATATTGAGGTCAAAGATGTATCTGTCATTTATTGAACTGTATCGATAAGTTGATACAGTAATTATTGTGACTGCCCTATTTAATACTAAACTTTTGAAATGTTAGTAAGTCTTAAACCTGTGCGGCCTTTTATTAGAGAATAAAACGAGGTGTCCGAGAGGGTCAGAACTTTTACCATTAGTGCCGGACATTGTGCTATTCTGACCGTTTAAGTTTGGAGCCACATCAAGAGGGAAAAGTAACCTCTGCTGTGCGTCAAACTGGGGATATTCAAGCCAAAACATACATTTTTCTCTGTATCACTTTGTCTCAACAGAGGTTTAGATGTGATCAATCTACTCAAACTAAGTAACCCTGTTCTCCTCTCGCCCTCAGGTCTCGATGCGGAGCTGTACTACGTCCGGGACGACATGGTGAATAACTACGCCCTCTCCTTCACTCTGCCGGTGCCCAGTGACACCAACAGCCTGCACTTCACCTGGCACTCCAAAGCTAAGGTAACATCCCACACCGCCCCGTCTGTCTGTCCAGATGAATTTAGGCGAGACACTGCAGTTGTTACTATAATTACTTTATCGACTTATCGTTCAATAAATAACACTATTAGGACAAAGGTTTGCTGTCATTTTTATGGTTTAGAGTTGTCTCTGTTTTATGGTTTTATGGTTTACTCTATCTAGTATCAATAATAACGTTTATTGCGATATTTTCCTGCCTCAATATATCGAACTTATCGTGACAGGCCTAACTGCAGAGGAATAGGGAATATATATATGAAATTTTTGCTGTAGACTGATATAAATATGAGAAATAGTATATATTGCAGGTCTTCTGTCATTTTATGTTAAGGCATTTTTCGAAATAATGGATCGAGCCACGTTAACCTCTTAACCCCCACCCGAACCGAGCACATTTTCTCCCGCTCAGCATTACCTAAATCTAAAAGCTTCTTGAAAAAGCGTCAAAATGGCGGCGGAAACAAGGTGTAAATGAGAATGAAAATGCAACAAAAAGTTACAAAAATGCATTAAAAAAAAAACATGGCAAAGTGACGGCAACAACGCAAGGAAAAATATTAGATCAGTTTTGTAGGTCTTTCAAATCAGGCGTTACACTGGCCTGTAGGCTGTGAGCTCCAGTCAAGAAGGTTTTTATATTTGAGTCAAGTTGAGAAAGAGGTTATATTTAATATTTAACTGATAAAGAGATGCGACTACAGGGTTAGCCGGCTTTATATGATAAGGTGGACACTGGATGTTGTTTTTGCTGAGGACATTGTGTTACAGCAACCTTTTAAAATGACCATCCTATTCCATTGTAATGTCTTCCAGCTCTATTGTTTACAAGTGAGAAAATCTGAAAAAATGTAAAAATTGCCGTTCAAAGCTCAATAAATCAGGCTATGAATTGGGTGTAAAAAAAAAACTCTGTAAAAACGTTTAAATTATAAGTACAATACTGGAAAGTTGGAAAGTCTGCTGGAGCTACTAAAGTGATAGTGTCACAAGTGTAAAGAAAACCCGAGTAATTTCCTGGAAAACTGAGGCGCTACTTGACAAATCGTCATAAAATAAGCATCACAAAGGTTTTTTTTTTTCTTTTTCTTTTTTTTTTTAAATCCGACATCAATACTAAGATGTCAAGGGAGAAAACTAGCTTAAAATTTCAATCAGTGTTTCCACCTGCCGTGTCTCACCTTTTAGAAGTGCTGCTGTGGTTAAAATCCTCAAGGTACTGATTTTTCGATGTCTCCACAGGTCGAGTACAGACTGGGATACCAAGTGGAAAATCCTATGGCCATGAACGCACCGCAGAGCAACGTCTCCAGCCAGGGAGAGCTCCCCCGCGTACCGTCTGGTTTGTCCATTTCTGCCATTTTTACTCTATCTAAGCATTCCTTTTTGGCACTGTGTTAGTTTAGTGCTCTTTGTGCGATATGGTATGAGCCGTCTGTAATGTCTTTGCTGGTGTCTCCTGCAGTGTTCAGAGTGGACCTGTTCTGCTCGGGGAAGGTGGACGGGGAGGCGGTGGTGACTGTGCAGCTCAACCTCACGGTCCACGCGAACAACTACACAGTGCTCAACTTCAAGAGGAGGAAAATGTGCTACAAGAGTGAGTCCCACAAAACACGGCGATGATGAGCTTGTGATGAGCCACAGTCGAGCTTTGTTTGAGCAGGGTTTCCACAGGGCCATTAGAAAGCAAGTCATTAAACCCAATTATGCCAAAATTAAGGCCTTAAAAGTCATTAAAGCAGTACTAAGTAACTTGTTTACCTTAATAAATCCTTTCCGTAGTCCCTCTAGGGATAATACAAGTGTTAATGGGATGATTGGCAGGTCTTTCATCTCCCCCTGGTGTCTCTGGCCAGAAAACCACAATTGCCACTTCCCTGGACCGGAGCAACCATTGCATAATAGAATTACGAAGAAGGGCTAGCATCACTTAAAGGAATAGGCCACTGTTTTTACATACTGAGATATGTTCTTACCTTTACTTAAACGAGTTCTTTTGTACCTGTCTGGTTTTCACCCGTGCCTTCAATCACGTAAACACAGCACAGACGGCGTTAACATTTAGCCTCTCCTCTATAGTTTCAAACGAGGTCAAGATAGAAGCTACCAAGCTCTTCCACGTTTTCCCCATTTATACATGGTTAGAATAGAATAGAATAGAATAGAATAGAATAGAATAGAATAGAATAGAATTTTATTGTCTACCAAGGTAGAATTTCATCTTTGGCTCACCGACACACAGAAATACAAGACTGTGGACAATACAAACATGCCCAATAAAAAAATATAACAAAAACACATATATAAGAACAGTTCATTTCTGTGGCAATTGTTTTCAGGTTGCTGCTTCATTCAGAATTCCCACAGCACAGGGGACAAAAGATTTCTTAAACACAGCCTTTTTAGCCAGTGGGACTCTGTATCGCCTCCTAGAGTTCAGAAGCTAAAACTGAGGGTTCAGAGGGTTACACTATAAAGTACAGTTACACAAATTTAAACTGTTGATTTTCTAAGCGGATAAAAAGGGGCACTATATTGTAGGCGTAATAATTCCAGGAGTAGTTCGGCGTCCTCACAGTAAAGTGAAGATATTACTGCGCGGGTGTCGAAGTGCTCCTAATATATTATTACGCCTTACAATATAGTACCCCTTTTTATACGCTTAGAAAATCAACATGTTTAATTTTGTGTAACTATACTTGGACATCTTTGGTCTTTCTGAGTGACTGAGCACATGCGTAAAGACCAGACAGGTACACATCATCGTCTAAGCTCAGGTAAGAACATATCTCAGTTTGCAAAAACAGTGGCCTGTTCCTTTAAATATCCAACTTTTCCTTCATTCCTATGTTTGATTGATTGATTGATTGATTGAATATTTTATTTTGAGCTACACAAAACAGACACAAAAGCGAGAAAAACTTTAATAATAATTACAAAAAAACAGTATTCTAGCTCGAAAAGGAGTGGGAAGAAGACAAGCTTATTAACTCCCACCCCCTATTCACTTCAATAATAATAATGTGGTTGCAATAACAACATATGGTTACATATTTACAGCAAAATGTTCAATAAGATGTTAACATATCTTTAGAAGTAATGAATGAATAGAATTATTTTGTATTTGGACACTGAAATTGCAGTAAAAAGGATTAAAGTCGGCTTTAACTCTGACTGCAAAATGTCCTTTGAGTTAAACGTCAAATTAAACATCCGCTTAAATTGGACATCTGAAAGCCAAGTGTGTATCAATAAGTCTTTTGTGCTGTATTTCCATTCATTATCAGTGATGAACGTCTTGTTTTTCTGCTGTTTCTTTTCAGAGATAGATCCCGATCCAAACCGTTCCACTCTCCCAAACAACACACTGCCAAGACCTGACTGTAAGTGCTCCTCTACCTACCCCCTAAAAAACTACTCTTTATTTATTAGAGACGAGCGCCAGTTGATCTGCCCCAGCTGCTTGTCCTCCTGCAACTTAAACAACCAAGAGGGTCCGAGTTTCGTTTCGGGACAGGGTCATCCTCCCCCCAACGGTCCCGTGTGTGTGTGGAGTGTCTGCGATTTATTCACGCTCCCTCCAAGCCCTCTGCCCGGGAACAAAGTGCCATTAGCGGGGCCGTCTTTATGCTTGGGTAGGCCTAAGGAACCTGGGGCCCTCGGAGGTTCCTGTATTAGTTGAAGGTAATGAGAAACGCTTTCAAACACGGGGCAGTAAGAAAAGCCTGTCCCGCTCCAGGCCTCCACTAAACCCGTACAGGACCTCATCAGACACTGGTGTTTGTGCGAGTTTAGACGCTATGTTTAGATTTAGGAGATGGTGAATGTGTGGAGCTCATTGTGTGAAGTCTCTGGTTTCCAATTTAAATGTTCTGAAAGACGACAATTAACCTTTTACCCCCCGCCTTAACCGAGCACATTCTCTCCAGTTCGGCTTTACCCAAATCTAATTTAGCTTCTCAACTGTGGAGCATCTGTGTAATGTCTTATTGTAACTTTTTTGTCACTTATTTGAAGCGTTTTTGCTGTGTTTTCTGTTTTTTTTTGTTGCTTTTTTGTCATGTTTTTGTTGCTCTTGTCACTCTTTTCTCACTTTTGTTTTGAATTATTGTTGCTGTTTCGGCACGATTTTGTCTCTCTTTTGCTGCGTCTTTGTTGCTTGTTTGTCACTTTTTTGTCGCTCTTTTGTGGCTTTTTTCATTGCTTTTCTGTCGTGTTTTCGTCAACTTTTTGTTGTGTTTTTGTCACTCTTTTGTTGCTTTTTTATCACTTTTTTTCTGTGCTTTTCCGTCGTGTTTTCGTCAAATTTTTGTTGTGTTTTTGTCACTCTTTTGTTGCTTTTGTATCACTTTTTTCTGTGCTTTTCCGTCGTGTTTTCGTCAAATTTCTGTTGCGTTTTTATTTTGCTATTGTTGCTTTTCTGGTACGTTTTTGTTGCGTTTTCATAATCCTCGTTATTTTGACACTTTTCAAGAAGCTTTTAGATTTGCGTAAAGCCAAACTGGTTATGAGGTTAAAGGGGCTCGATGTAAGTTAGTCATTTTATGCTCACTACTGCCACCTCAGGTTTTATGCGTAACTGCAGGTTCTATATTAAACTCGTGCATGACGGCACTTCGGTGACAGCGCAGGATTTTAGAGGCAGTTGTGGTGAACAGGTCTGAGCTCATTCTACACATTAGGACATGGCTGGAACATGTAGGGGGGGCATTTTCTGAAATTACATTTTAGAATCTTGAAAACGAGGTAATTCATCGCATGGCAATGTATTGTATTAAATTACGAGTTACTGAAGAACGGCCACTAGCAACATGTTACAGAAAGGTTGGAAATACTGGGTCCGGCTACCGTATTTTCCGGACTATAAGTCGCACTTCTTTTCATAGTTTGGCGAGGGGTGCGTTTTATACTCCGGAGCGACAAATGTGTGATTTCCCCCCCCATTTTTTGAATTCAAAATACTTTCACATGCCGCTAGAGGGCACTGTAGCAACTGAAAGAAAGTTAGGAGTGAGCGAGAGAGCGGAGGTTACTGCAATGAAGTAAACAAAACAAGCTAATCACAGGCTAAAAGCTAGATGGCCACAGCTAGAGGTACGAGTTTGCAGAGGAGAGCTTAAAAACATGCTGTTGGGAGAGGCTGGTCAACGGTGAAGTTACATCTCCGTGCCCAGGTAGTTACCAAGGCGATTGATTTGGGGTTTTGCGAGTTTGGTATGTTCTTCATGCTATAGCATAGTTACAGTATCTGAACTGTTTGTGATGTTACCAGACAGATATTTGGTTCTTTGTTTATGCTTCATTTTATTAACCACCAATGAGTTTGTTTTGTTTGTTTGTTTGTTTGTTTGTTTGTATACTTTATTGTCCCCGTAGGGAAATTTGTCCTCTGCATTTAACCCATCCTTCGATGCCGCGATGTTTCGTTAGCAAACCGTATGACTATTCTGCCTATTGTTTTTTCTTCATTAGGCAATGTTTGACTAGTGCGTCTTATACTCCGGTGCAACTTGTCTGTTTTTTTCTTGTTAATTCCAAATTTTTTGGCTGGTGCGTCTTATACTCCGGAGCGACGTATAGTCCGGAAAATACGGTATACATCACGTCACAGATGCTTCTTCCCTCTGCTGGTGTTATGTTAAACTACATTAATAACGTGTTCGATACTAGGGGTCTTTATACTGCTGAATATCAAGGCACAGGTGTCCTAAAACTCTAGTATAGGAATTTTATTGACCCTGATTAACGTTTGTATTTATTTGTTTGTTTTCCCAGTAGACGTGACGACCCCCACCACCTCCACCCAGGTCTTCTACATCAGCGTGAGCGTGTGCTGCATCGTCATCTTCCTGGTGGCCATTATTCTGGCCATTCTGCACCTGCACAGCATGAAGAGGGTCGAGATGGAGGACAGGTGCGTCACACTTTCGTACTGCAGATAAGCTCCAATATGGGTCACCTCCGTTTTGAAGCAAGTTTAAACATGCGCTTGGAAATGCTTAGTCTAGTGAAATCCAACGGCTCAAGGCCTCGGGGAAATCTGTGATTTATATTTGAGTGAATTCAGATCACATCCTGCCTCACTTTTCAACATGTTTGTTACAGTTACAGCTTCATCTTGCTTAAGACGTTTGTGTTAGTGTTAGTTGTATGTTATAGTATATGCAGAGAATCTAACGTATGTTTCTCTCAAACTGCAAAAAGACAATAGCCAATAATCACGTGCAATATCGTACATACAAACAATATGTGGATACAAATGAACTACTAATTGTGGTTAGATATACTTTTCAAGTAGCCTGAGATCTACCAGTTCAGTGTCAACATCTTGATCCCGCATACATCATTTTCCTTATGTAGTAACTAACCTTACAACAAGTTTTCTTATTGTCACACAAACACTAGACGTCACAAACCCTTCTTCTCAAACACACGCAGACAAGCTCCTCTCACATTGGCCAGTTTGCTGTGTAGCACAAATACACACACACCAATCTGCATAACTGTCCTTAAAGGTACTATACAGATTTTAAAAATGTTAAAACTATGTATTTTCTCCCCCTACATGTTCCAACAATGTCCTAATATGTAGAATGAGCCCAGACCTATTCACCAACTGCCTCTAAAATCCTGCACTGTCACTCAAAAACGTGTCACTTCGGGTCCGAATTGCCGTCATGCACGAGCTTGATATAGAAGGTGCAGTTACACGTATGACCTGAGGTGGCTGTAGTGAGTATAAAATGGCAAACTTGCACCTAGCCCCTTTAATATGAGCCAAACAGAAAAATAAGCCAAATACATTAAATTCACACTTTTCTTTTCATTTTACAGCTATAGAGGATATGGGGAATATGAAAAGAACTCAATTAGGAGTTGTTTTTAAGTACTTGTATCATCAGTAAAACAGATTTGTATCTTCTGTCTCCACTCAGCGGTGAAAAGTGGGCGGGGCAAACATGCACCTGTTCACTGTATCGTCTCTGAGTCCACACAAGTCTGATAAAACACTGCCTAGAACAAGCTGCTCTGTGGAGGAGATGACACTCGGTTTATTGCGCTGGACGCCACGAGTATGCACATGTAGTGACAGTGATGCGTTGATTTTGCAGAGTTTTTTTAATCTTTCTCTTTACCCCAACCCCTCAAGGTCGACTTGGGATCAGTTTGCGGCCTACCAGTAGACCGTGATCGACTGGTTTGGCACCCCTGATTTACCCTCCATAGTGGCTTCTCCTCTCTTAGAAAACAGCTGTCGAACATGTTTTATGTAGCTCACATATTCCAGAACCCCTTCTTGTTTAAGGGCGCCATAAACGTGTAAAAAGTTAACACAACACAACATTTCACAACATTTTAAAAGGATATAATACAAGCATTTATTTTAGTAGATATTTTTATTGTTGGAAAGAATACCTGAACGGTCAAACATGTTGAGTCAGCCAAAGATGAGATTTAAATGGGTTACATCCTCATCCAAATCCATTATTAGATTAGCCACTGCAAAAAGTAAAAACTGTGTGTAGTTGGTCATTTGGAGCATGGATTGTTTTGTGCAGAAGTGAAAAGATACAGTACCACAGTTTGAGGAGCACTTTTTTTCTTGAATGTATTGTTATTGTTCACAATGATATGACGATGTTTTTCCCCCTTGTGTTCTTCAGTGTGAGTGACAGCGGGAGCTCCCAGGGCCTGTCTCAACCCTCCACTCAGACCACGCAGTACCTCAGAGCGGACACCCCCAACAACGTCGCCCCAGTCACCAGTAAGAAACATCTCTAACATGTCTACTCCAAGAACGGCAGTATTTACTTAAAACAGGCAATTTAATAAGAGCAGGAACATTGGGGTGTAAATTTAGATTCTTGATTTGCTTTCTCGTGGATCTGCATGCCGGTCCAAATGTGATAATAAACCGTGAATGCACTAATTTGATAAAGTGGTGTCATGAGATTGAGAGGAACACACAGGCTTCAACAACAACGCTATTTTTGTGACATGTTACTGCCCCAGATAACTATCATGCATCCAGAGCTCAAATGTTTTGGGACTTGTGTATTCTTCAGAGGTATTAGGATTGAGATTAACAAAATAGTTCACGGATCGCATTTAAACTCTTTAGCAGCTTGAAAATATTGGATGCTAACCAACAATTGTGCTTGTTCATAGAGGTCTTAGAGTTTGCAGGTTTTCAGATCAGAGGCTTTGCATATTTTAAATCTACACAGAATCACAACATTCAGCATTGCAAATTGATGGACAAATCAATAAATAACATTGCAGACTGCTGTTTCCATGTTGCTATGTTATGACATCACACGCAAAACCTTTATTGTTGGAGAATAAACAATGGTGTCCGAGAGGATAGATGAAAGATGGGCAGGAGTCTGGATGTCTTATGCAGGAAAGCTTCTCCTGCATAAAAGATCCAGGCTCCTGGACTCCCGATTTACCATCAGTGCGGGACCCAGAGAAATGAAATCGAGACATTACACTCGTCTTACCATTCTCTCTATGCTTCCACTGGAAGAGGGATAAATGCCTTCTGTTAAGCGTCATACTGATGTGCAAGCAGAACATTTGGTGTCTGAGGGCAGGCGGCTGAGCACCAGAGATAGTACAGAGATAGCGCGACAGTACAGCATGACCCAATATGATATTATTATTTTCTGTAATATCTAGTAAACTGCACTCTTTGAATGTTTCCTTTTGCTGGGGACTGTAGTAGTAGTAGTAGTAGTAGTTGTTGTAGTAGTAGTAGTTTATTCGGTCAGTTCATTCCTTTAAACGTGAAAACATTTCCAATTCTTTGTGTACAACATGACCGAAAGGGTTTAGGCTGAAGTGAAAACTTATAACGCCTAACCCAGTTTACAGACTTCCACGAGAGAAAAAAAACAAAACACAAACATTAATAATGAACAATATCAAGTGTCAAACAGAAGAGAAATAAGCATGCATCTGTCATAGGCAATTTAAAGGTGCTAGATGCAAGTTAGCCATTTTATACTCACTACTGCAACCTCAGGTCATACGTGTAACTGCAGCTTCTATATTAAGCTCGTGCATGACAGCACTTCTGACCCAAATTAACACCTTTCTGAGTGACAGTGCAGGATTTTAGAGGCAATTGTGGTCAGGTCTGGGCTCATCTGCACCATAGGACATTGGAACATGTAGGGGGAGGAAAATATATAGTAGTATAGTATAGTCTCTTTAATGTATTATGGTAAATGGTAAATGGACTCAACTTATATAGCGCTTTTCTACCTTTATCAGGCCCAAAGCACTTTACAGTAAGGAACCAGTCACCCATCCATGCTCTCATATATACACCAGTGTATGCAGACACTGGAGGCAAGCAGGGTGAAGTGTCTTGCCCAAGGACACAACGACAATGTGCATTTTGCGGGAGCTGGGAATCGAACCCACGACCCACTCTACCAACTGCGCCACCGTCACCCATTTTTAAATAAATAACAATATTCACAAACCGGGCAGTGGATCCGTTGTGCTGTATCTGGTAAATTTCTAAAACAGCTCCATAGGCTGTTTACCTACATTCACCAAAACATCTTCCGAAAATCGTGGATGGAAACGACTGCGATCTTTTGACCAGAGGTTCTCAAACTTTTCACAGCAAGTTCCATCTCATAGCCTGGATCGAGATCGAATCAGGACTAACCCGGATCTAAAAACAGTCTAATATAGAACTAAATTATGTGTAAACTCGGTGTAAGCCATGTCTAAACGATATAACTTTTTTCTCCATTAAAATTTTGAGTTGCTGAATAAAGTCGCACGCTTGATTGTGACAAAATGTAAGTTCCTTAGCCCATAGCAGTGTGAGAATAGGTGGGTTTCGGCTGCACTGCCAGTCTAATAATAGGCCCTTTCTGCCTGGGACCAATAATTAACTTGACAAAAAGCACGTTTCTGAAAGCTAGAAGTTGTTTTAGCGTGGTTGGCTGGCACCTACTGTAATTGTGGGCAGGTCTGCACTGTATTAAGCCCAGGGAGACATAATCTGGCACGGCTTGCAAGAAAATCCTCGCCCCGTATGAGTTTATGATATCTAAAGGTTGCGTGCGAAAAGTGAAATCTTCCAAGTTGTAACTGTATAGCATTATGTAAGAACGCTCATAACTAAACGCCAGATCCAAAAGCATGTAATTATTTTTAACTTAAGCTCTACGCAGTAAAACGTACTATAGCTGGGAAGTTTCAATCCGTTATAGCGACATTAGCTTTATTTTTTTATAGTATAGGATAATGGCTTGATCACTGATTTACTGCTATCACAAGACTAGTCATGATCTTTCCACTTAAATACTTTTCACACAACAATGCCAGCTTTGACCCACTTTGTTATGAAATGATTTGGACTTTATTGAATTTCCATTATGGGACAGAGGCTATGGAAAGGCTGTAAGACTTCAGTTTTAGTGGCACAGTTTGCAGAGTGGTGTAGAACTTGGTTAGGTTCTCAGTCAGGCCTGTTCATATAGAGTTCAACCTAGTTCTAGCTCGAGTTTAGTGTAAGGGAGAAATTAATTGTGGGTGTGGAGTTTGAGGCACAAGACGTGTTTATCCCTGCCTTCAACCTGGAGTGTCAGCCAGAACACTTCTTTTAAGCCAGGACCACTTGTATGATGGGGTATCAGTTTTGGAGCAGGACACAGAGTAGCTTTGTTTGGATTATAATAAGGAATCACAGTTGACAGTAAAATCTTCCCATTTACAAGTGTCGAAGGTTGATTGGTGAGAGTGTGGTTTTCTGTAACACAGTTGGAAGGGGGAAAAAGCACAATTCAAATCATCAAACATTCATCACAAGTACAAAGAAAGGTCGGCAACGGTTGTTGGCTCTGATGCAATAGAGTCCAGGATCGTTATGTCGCTAAGCACCATGGGGTTTGCAGCAATAAAAAACTAATGGAGATTTTAAAAGGTAAAGTTCTTGATTTATTGATCACATTAAAAGAGAAGAGAGAAGATGAGCTTTTATTTGTATATAGCGCCCTTCAAAGTCACAAAGCGCTTTACATGAGACAATTTTACATCCACTCCTCACTCGGTGGCAGTAAGATGCGTAAGTAGCTTCAGTTTCTCCTGGGGAACTGACAGAAGCGCTGTTGCAACTGCACACATCTGCACCACCATCATTTCACGCACAGACATCATTCTTCCTGGCCTATTGTACATGTTTTTAGTGGTAGGGGAAACCGGAGTACCAGGAGGAAACCTACGCAGACATGGGGAGAACAAGCAAACTCCTCACAGAAAGGCCCCGTCCAGGTGGGAATCGAACACGAAGGTCCCGACAACACTTGGACACAACGACGATGTATTAGATGTATTTACCAGTAGTGACTCATAGGACTGAAACATATATCTTTGTCGTATCGATATATGAACATTCAAGATATTAATATTGAACAAGCAACGATATATCGTCTCCCCTTCCCTTGTTGGGGCCACAGCCTGTTAGACTGTGGCAGGGATGTTAGAGTGTGAGCTTACCATTTGACCCATCCTTTGGAACAGTAGGTGGCGGTAATGCCCTAACATTTGGTGGCAAACTCCTGGAATAATCCCTAAGAAGAAGGAGAACGATATATCATTATCGTATTGATATCGAGACATAAACATTAAAATCGAAAAAGCAGGACATAAACAATACAGATTTTCATCATGGAAACTGCACTCTTTTGTATTATGTTTTTTTTTTTTTCTGAAAAACGCCCGGTTTTAACCTAACCCATAGTTATATTGTATCGTATCGATATCGACATATCTGGAATAAGATATGAAATGTTGTCCATATCGTTCAGCCCTAGTGACTCGGAGTTGTTCCAAGGCCTTTTTATTCAGTTTTTATACTGTTTTTTTTTTAGCTAATGTTGGTCTATAGAAAATGTTTGCCCGGACCTACAACCTGCAAACATCTCCATGGTAACAGTGAATTTTCTCAAACCATCCCTGCCTTCAAGCTGGAGTGTCAGCCAGAACACTTCTTAAACCAGGACAACTAGTTTTGAAGCCTGGAGCAGGACACAGAGTAGCTTTGTTTGGATTATAATAAGGAATCACAGCTGACAGTAAAATCTTCACTTTACAAGTGTCAAAGGTTGATTTGTGAGAGTGTGGTTTTCTGTAACACAGATAGAAAGGGGGAAAGCGCAATTCAATCTATGTCAGAAAGAAAACATTAATCATACGTACAAAGGGACAGTAACAAGGCACAAAAGAAAGGTCGGCAACGGCTGTTAGCCTTCATCTGATGTAATAATAGGTAGCCTAAGCGCTAACAAAACACATTAAACAATAGAGTTCGGGAATGTGATGTCATAAAATGCGAAATGGCGGATCTCCATGGTAACTCTATACAGACAACTTGCATGGTCATGGTCAGTCATCACTTTTGACAAGAAAATCTCTTTTATTTTTTATTTTATTCTTTATTTTTTGGACAAGAAAATCACTTTTTGTACAGATTACAGGTTCAACAAACGGCTCCAAGCCAGTTTAGGATTATTTTGCAGGTTACCATGGCGACTGGAAGATGAGCCTGAACAGGAAAAAAAAGAATGTTACCAATAAAACTATTATACTATTTAACTTTTGCACATGTGAGACCCAGTTTAGTGCGAGTATCGCCTAGTTTATGACATGGTTGATACGTGTTAATATGGATAACCAAAACAAAGTGGCATCGGGTTGCTCTTACTGGGCCTCGTCTGTGGTTATCGTTGGTGTTGTGGCGCCCCCTTGTGGTTGTGGATGATACGTGTCACATCTGTGCGTTTGTTTAACCCTCTTTTGCCCTCTTGTACGTCTGCATTTGTGATTGTTTTGTTGTTGTTTTTTTTCCTGCCATAATTCACTCTGTTTAATCCACCGCTGTCTGACCTCCCTCACCTCTTCCTCTCCATCAGACAATCACCCTGGCTCTGCACCCATTCTCCAGCTCGCTGCCTCCTCCTTCCAAAACCCCGGTGCCCCCACTCACGAGCCCAAAAGTAAGTGTGCGTCAGGTCTCAAAAGAAAGAAGCGATGTTAGCTTTACGACTTGATTCAAGCTTGCATGTTCCACCGTTTCATTGGTTCTGGAATTTATGTTTTCAAATTTCACTCGGAAGCAGAAATAAGGGAAAAAACTGTCCGACATTTTTTTTATTTTTGACATTTTTAATCTACATCTGTTCATATTAACTGCTTTATACTAACACTCTGCCACCCTGTCGGCTTTCAATGTTGTCTACAATGTGTACAAACCTGACTCAAGTAAAAATGTACAATGGGAGGATATGATTATAGCATGTGTGAAGTTTTATTTGTAACCACTAGGAGGCAACCTTGGTCTTTCTCATTGTTTTCTGCTATTGTGCACTTTCACCAATGCATCTGTCTGCCTAAGAATTAAAGTAAATGTAGTGTGGGACACTTCATTGGGTAAACCTCTTAACCCCCACCTGAACCGAGCACATTTTCTCCAGTTTGGCCTTACCCAAATCTAAAAGTTTCTTGAAAAAAGTGTCAAAATGGCAGCAACAATGAGGGGAACACGAGGATAAAATGTAACAAAAGAGGCACAAAAAAGTGATGAAAATGCAACAAAAGAGGCACAAAAAAGTGATGAAAATGCAACAAAAGAGCAACAAAAATGCGATGAGAACTAACAAAAAAGCTATGAAAGAAAAAGTCAAAAAAGTGACAACAACACGAGGGAAAAAGGTCTGTTGAAATTAGTTTTCCAGGTCTTAGCTTTCAAATGAGGCACTGCACTGCCCTATAGAGAGTGCCGGTCATAAAAAATCCCATGTATTTTTAGCGTTGACTTTTCGAAAAAGTAAATTATTAAGAGGTTAATGGCACGACACCGGCTAATCAGCTATGTGCTACGAAGGTTCTGTATTTTATATATTGAAAAAACTGAATATAGAATACAAAAACATCTGTTAATACTGTACAAAAATATATATATATATATATATATATATATAAATATATATAAAAAAGTATTTGGCCAAAATCCAATAGAATGTCTATGTAAAACTGACCAAATCCTTTTTTTCCCCACTGTATATACATACATACATAAGACTGTAAATATATGTGTGTAGAAATAAATACATACTATTTCCGTTCATTCATACTGTGTTGGCTTGGCGGTTTAATTGTGGTTGCATAACATCACTTTTGAATGAAATAAATAAATAAAATGAAATGTGCTTACTACCAACACTTGCGCCGGTATTTTACAAGAAAGAAACAAGCAATACTTGAAAATACGACAAAATTACTCAGTTTATAACGTTTTAGACAAATCTTCAATTTGTATGTTTCATGTCCGTGAGTTGGCACATAGCTGATAAGCCGGCGCCGTGATGTTAAACTCTTAATAGATGACTTTTTAGAAAAGTCAATGCTGTTCCCATATGTTGGACCCCGACACGGGACCGGGAGTGGGTGAGACTTTTGTGCTCTATAGGCTGTAACCTTTTATATTTGGGTAACACTGAACTGGAGAAACTTGGTTAAAGAGGTTAATATTTCAGAATCGAAATAAACATGTAAGCTGTTAATTTTATTCTGGTTTGATCACTGCAGCAGAGTTGACCTGCTCCGGAACAGGTTTAGATCTGGTCTTTGTGTCTATTATATTCTTTCTTGATAAAACCAGTGCTATAGTTTGAGTTTATTGACCGTATTGACCCAATCCAACGCATGTCCCTCAGCACGCCCTAATTATGTTCAAGGCTCTGATGACAAGATTGGTCCCCAAAAATGCTCTTTCGTATTCTAAATGTTTAACCCAGATACTTTCTTTTGTTGCATAATGCCTGCCTGTTAAAATCCCGGTGTCACCTAAAGTCTCCACGAGTGTTTGTTTTCGAGGTTAATCCTGTATAAGTGAGGTGTCAGTCAGTGGGACCCCGAGAGTCTTCACACATGTCTGCTCCTGTCCCGTGCAGGTTACCCCTCTCTGCGCATCGAGAAGAACGACCTGCGGAGCGTGACTCTCATCGAAGCTAAAGCCAAAGTGAAAGACATCGCCATCTCCAGGGAGAGGGTCACACTGCGGGACGTCCTGCAAGAAGGTACCTCTCTCTCACTTCACATGGTTTTTCAATAATGTTTTCTGTGTGTTTGTGCAGCGGAAAACAATATGTAGCTTCCATATCGGGCACAATTCAGACCTCAAAATGTTTACCTTAAAGGGGCTAGATGCAAGTTAATCATTATACTCACTACTGCCACCTCAGGTCATATGTGTAACTGCACCTTCTATATTAAGTGACAGTGCCCGATTTTAGAGGCAGTTGTGGTGAACTGGTCTAGGCTCATGCTACACCTTAGGACATTGTTGGAACATTTAGAGGGAAGAAATTAGATAATTTTACCATTTTTAAACTCTGTATAGTCCCTTTAACAACAGAGCAACCAGAGCGTCCCACTTGAACTTTGAGTGCTGTTTCTGAGAAGTGTTTCGAGCCCGTGCCAGTCAACAGGAGCAGAACACCCACAGCTCTGATCTGTTGATATAGACGAGTGTAGATGGAATAAAACCATCACAATGTTATCATGACTGGGATCGTACACACTGTTACTGTGCGGCGCATGACAGCTGTTTACTATTAATACCCACAGTTTAACCTCCGGGCGCAGAGCAACATGTTCAAGCAGCAGAAAGCATGTTTCTGAATTCACAAAAGGGGCCGGGTGTAAAGTTCAGTTTGATTAACTGCAAACACAAGGCGATGTATGCAGAATATGTTTACAAAAGGTGTTACAGTCACCACGGAACCGTGATTTGTTTTCAGCTGCAGCGACACAAGTGCAGGTTTGTGGACATGTATACACAGGAAGAGTGTCCCAGGATGAGTCGCTGAGATCCTAATGAGCATAAACATAACTTAAGCTCCGGATATCCAGAATTTAGTCGCAGAGCTTTCACTTCTTTGGGCCTACACTCAATAATTAGACTTTGATAAGGGATGTTCTCAGAATAGTGAAATATATTTAAAAATCGTACATATGTTGCCGTTAAAGCTTATTTTACTTCATTCATTCTGTCATTACTTTCCTTTTGGGCACCGTCACCTTATTATTTCATGTTATATGAGAGGAAAAAGCTGCTAACAGTTGCTAGAAATTAACTGACGAACAGAAAGAGTTCGACTTAAAGGTGCATAATGCAACTTTTTATGCGAAAGGAAAAAAATATATATATTTGTGCTTAATTTTAACTTTTTGTGACCCAATGGCTGCATCACGGTGGCCTCTACAACTCTCCAGGATCAATGGTTTGTAGGTTTTCTGGTGAGAGCAGTGAAAACCTACCAGAACTGACTGAAGATGCAGAATTTAACAACATGCATCAAACAAAGCATATCTCGCTTTAATAAACTTGGTGTGCCACTGCCTAAAGCAGGACTGTGACATCAAGCACTTGCTATAATTATTACTAATGTCTTTTAACACCTTTAACGTATTGATATACAGTGGCAAGAAATAGTAAGTACACCGTTTGGAAATTCTCACATTTCTGCCTAAATTGATCACTAAATGTGATCTGATCTTCATCAAAATCACAGCAATGAATAAACAGTGTCTGCTTAAACTAATACCACCCAAACATTTGCATTATACCGTATTTTTATTGGCCAGAACATTTAAACAATCACAGGAAAGTGTGGGGAAAAAGTAAGTGAACCCAGGAATCTGCAACCGTTTTGTAAAGAGGAATGGTCCAAGATTCATCCTGATCGTTGTGAGCGTCTGATCTGCAACTACAGGAAAGCAGTTATTGCTGCAACAGAAGGGTCAGCAGATATTTAATACAGGGGTTCACTTACTTATTCCACCATGTTGTGTATTTAGATTAGGCACTCACAACAGTCAGGATGAATCCTGGGCCATTCCTCTTTACAAAACTGTTGCAGATTCCTGGGTTCACTTACTTAATCTACACTCTTTTGTGAATGTTTACATATTGTGGCCAATAAAAATATGATGAAATGTAAATGTTTGGGGCCATTGGTTTAAGCAATGATCTAATAAAGATCAGACCACATTTAGTGACCAATTTAAGCAGAAATGTGAGAAATTACTTATTACTATTACTTACTTTTTCTTTCCATTATGTATATTTTCTACTTATGGTTTTATTGGCAAATGCATTGTCTGTTTATTATCTGTGTTTGCTCATCTCCTATTGCTGAGAGGTTTAATTAAGGGGTAAAAGCTTAATCTGTCATTGACAACAACCTTTTGCAAACTATTAATCAAGCGCGTCACATCACATCGAAAACCTAAAATAGGCACCTTTGTTTTCACTGAAGCGATCTTAAATGATGACTTAAGCTCCCGTTGGCTCTGAATCCAACTTTAAAAGCTCAGCTCTCGGTTTAAGTGTCAGTCTTCCTCTCGTCAATGCTTTTGAAAATGATTCGGCGCGTCATTCAGTCGAGGAGATAAACAAAGGCAGCGCTTCAGTTTTGGACTTTAGCCCGAACTCCGCTCGTTTGTTGTATAACAGTTTGGCCTCACAGACAGAAAGTCAAATGATTTTTGTGGGTCTTGAAGTGACTCTGGCTTAAAGTTTATTGCTGTTGAAAATTGATATAAAATACTTCCTTCCATGTGTTCTTGTATTTTTGTATTATTTATGTTCGCATTGTCTGTACTTGTACAGCAAGAGATATAGAAGTACACTTCAGATTACTATAAATCTACTTTCTAAGACTTGGGCCGGTGGTGCAGCTGCTGGCGCTCGTGCCTCACACCTGGACGGGGCCTTTGATTGATTGATTTGATTTGATTTATTTTCTGTGTAGAGTTTTTATGTTCTCCTAAAGTTCGTGCCCCAGAGACTCCCCTGAAAAAGAGATTCCTAATCTCAGTGGGACTTTCCTGGTTAAAGCCACACCGTGTAAAATGTTACCCAATAAATAGTATTGAAATACAAGCAAATACTTTATGACAGATATTTTTATTATTGAAAAATACCTATTCAGCTCAGGTCTCCTAAGATGTGACTCTAACTTTACCAGGAGTTGATCAGTCTCCTGCTCGTTTCCATGGAGATATTGACTAAAGGCAGCAGATTTAGAGATTTAAACAGGTTAGGTTCTCATCCAAATCCATTCTTTGATTACCCCCTGCAGAAATAACATTTTCTGTGTCAAGCTGGTCATTAGGAGCATGTTCTTTTTTTTATTTTTATTTTTTTTTTTACAGATGGCGCCATATAGTCCAAAATGTTACGCAGTGTGCCTTTAAATAAAGGTAAAAAGGAATAATAGTTGAGAGTGAGACGAGACTTGACCCGATAAGTGGGACTCGACTTTGTGTCTTGAGAATACTTGATGGTTCTCCTGAGAAAAAAAAAATCAGTACTATCGCTTCATTTTACAGTACCTTGATACACTGTACTTAACAAAATGTAGTACAATGTAATGTGCTCTGTAAGAATATGTAATTACTTGTAGCTACGGGTTAGATACACAATGGAATGACTTGTATTAGTACTTTGTAGGTACATAATGTAATAGGTTAGGGCTTAAGGTTAGGATTAGGGTTAGAATGATGTCTTATTACATTATGTACCTACAAAGTAATACAAGTTATTCTGTTGCGTATGTAACCCATACAAGTTATTACATATTCTTCCAGAGCACATTACATTGTACTAAATCTAGTGTAAAAATAAAGTGTTACCAAAAAATCTTTTATAGACCAAATAAATAAACAAGGCGTGCAGAGATTTTTCCTATGCATGCTACAACTAAATCAGTGGTTCTCAACCTTTTGGAGCCGCGACCCCCATTATAACAATTAAAGGGGTTTGTGACCCCCGCTCAGGTCACACCGTGAGAAATAGGAACATTAGCCTACATAATTCTTAAAAAACAAAGAAAGAAAGCAAATGGATAAAATGGAATTCATCAAACTACGAACACATGATGGCACTCTGGTAAAATAACACATGCTACAATAAAATATTAGATTAGGCTATATGCTATTGAAAATGTGGTTATTTTATCTAAATGATCTGGCTACCCCTCAAATTTGTCTCGCGACCCCCAGGTTGAGAACCACAGAACTAAAGTACCGTCTGAAACAGTGAAAATGAGCCAAATGTGATTGAATTTTAGGTCTTTCCAAGGCTTTGCATAATTCACAAGTGCAAAGACTTTTCCCACCTTTGTCTGTCTCTCCCACTGTCTGAATCCTGACTTTTTGCAGCGATAAAGAAATCTAAATGTGAAAACTGAACTGACCTTTATAATACATACAATCATTGTGTAATAGCTACAATGCACAATAGCCACTTCTATGCTGCATCTTTTGTCTTTCGTCATATAAATGTTAGCTAATATTTAACCACGTTAATCACAGAACTGGGAGAGTTGTGTTGACCTGCGATGTGCTTCTGGGGGTGCGTGTCGTGGCAGGTTTTGATGAGACGGGAGCAGGAGGCAGCGGCTAAAAACACATACCCTGTTGTTAAGCCTCTCTCTGCGGTCGAGCCTCAAGGCGGTGATTTTCTCCTTAGTTTACGTTGATAGTTTATTTTCTTGAATGGCACTTTACATCCGTCACGTCCCGGGGCGGCTCTGACAGTTTAGACAAAGGAGATAATGGTTGTGCTCATAAGGCTTTGCAACATAAAGACCTGACGCAGGAGGAAGTGCTCAATTTCTGTAAATAAGTTTATGCTAGAGTGGCACAGGAAATGATGCGCACAGAACAGTACATTGTGTTCAGAAAAATGCACTGCCTGACCCAACAGAGAGAAAAGAGGGATTTAACCAACTTTTCTGACCTGGGGTTGCTGCAGATCACATCATGGAGGGCCAAAGATCGGTGGTCAGTGCAGTGAAACATTGACTATTATTTAAGAGAGGTTTAAACTGTTCCCCACACCTTTGTTTGGCTTGGGACCATAACACCAGCTCTGACTCACAATAGAATGTTATTATTTGAGGTTCATATTGTGTGGAATTATGACACTTGCAGAAAAAAAACATACTATCTCTGGAGATGTGTGCCAAGTCAATAAGAATCCTGAGGGCCACCAAATATTTATCTGAGGCCACTTTGGGCACCCCTGCTCTATCATATGTGCCCAAACAATGAGATCAGCTGAACATCCTGAAGGACCAGGTTATTCCATCAATGGATTTCTCTCCTGATGGGCATATTCCAAGATGACAATGATTATATTTGGTTGATTTGGTCGGGACAGTGCACGATAATGAACATACATGGGTCTCATGCATGTAAACAGGCCACACCGGATTGGAGCCTTATGCTAATTTCCATCCATGATTATCGGGCTCATTGTGAAAGAGTGGTTCTGGGAGCATGAGACATCATTTTCACTCATGGATTGGCCACCACAAAGTCCAGATCTTAACCCCATTGAGAATCTTACTTCCTGTCTGGAAGTACGATAATGAAATTTGGGGTCATGATTATCGCCAAAATAATTGCGATTAACGATGTTATCGCAATATTTGCCTGTGTTTTAAAAAAAAGAATCACTGAAACTGCAGAAATGATGGGGATTGGGCAATTATTAAATATTCCTCTTCATGGTCTGCGGTAAATGTCACATTGAGTGAGACATAAAGTATTTAGAGGCACACTGTGTAACATTTTGGGCTTTACTGTTATTAATACAAAACATGCAGCTAATGAGCAGCTCGACACAGACAGTGGGTGATAAAAGAATGGATTTGGATGAGGAACGTACTGAGATCTTTAATACTCCTTTAGCCACATCTCCATGGAGACGTACCAGCTCCCAGTAAAGTTACTGGCATTGGTTGTCTGGATTTAGCGATAATCTACCACGATAATCACAATAATTAAAAAATGTGATCGATTATTTGCCACATTTTTTAACGCGATTAACGATTTTATTGTTTATCGTCCCAGCCCTGCTTGTCTACGCACACAAACATTGTGTACCATTTGGAACGGATCCCATAGATACTAACTTCACGTTTTCAGTTTAACCATTATGAGGTACAGGGTTCAGTGAAAAGGGACATACCTTTCTTTCTGGACAGCTGTGAGCATCACAAATTTCCAAAACCACTGATACTAAGTTTCTTTTGTTTGCTGAGCCGAGGCTTGTGCTTCCATTCATATCAAATGCCACCACTGAACGCCTTTATGGCCGAGGAATATGTAGAAAAGCTCACTATGAATTAATGGCTTATTTTCACCTGTGATGGTGAACCAAAGGCATATTTCTGACACAGTGGAAAATAAAGTGCTTTGCCTTTTTCCTCATTTCCAAAATAAAATTGCACCTCTTGTATTTTCAGGCACGTTCGGACGCATCTTCCATGGAGTGCTGCTGGATGAGAAGGATCCAACTAAAGAGAAGCAAGTCTTTGTGAAGACTGTGAAGGGTATGTTCTTAAATGTGCACTTCTCCAAAGTTTTCCTTAGAGTTTTCTCCGATCTGGCTGCCTCTGTACTACATGTGAGCGTGGCTCATCTCTCATGGGGTTATTTTTTGCAGGAGGCTGGGGTAACCTACGTGCTTTTATTTCCATTTGTGTTGCATTTAAATGTGTTGCTCCTTCTCGTTCAGCTGTCAGATTGTGCTCTCTCTGCCCCAGTGGCTCCTGACCTCTCACTCTCCTGTGTTTGCTAAAGGAGGGGTGAACATCGCGCTCCTAAACAATATCCTCATACCAGCCCTGGTCGTGTTAAACTCTCCTGACTTCCTTCTCGTGTCCCGCCTGGGAAGGGAACAATACAGCTTTCCACGAGTCGCGGACGGAGCACGCACATAACACAAACTAGACCCCAATGAGTTTCAGTTGGCACAGTTTGGCCGTTTCCTTCGCACTTTCCCTCTGAGAATGGCAGCAGACAGGAAGTAAATAAAACCCAGTGATACGATTGTGCTTGTGTTGTGCCTGTTGCATTTGTTTAGGAAATACTGATTGAAACGGTTGGGATCAGGACAAGAAAAGGAAGGACTTTGAGTCCTCTGTATTATGACTTCAAATGTATTTAGAGCCATATAAATAATACATTTTGTTCAGAAACTGTCACTTTTCTACCACTGTAGCAAAAGGTTTCAAAAAGAAGTCATCTGTGCTGTGTAGAGTTTAAAAGTATTATTTTTTTGTTTGCTTTATGCATCTTTCCTGTTTTGATGCCATTCTATTGCCTACAGTGTGAAGACATGCAAAGATACTGTTAAAAGCTCAGTGCTCTTAATGTTCATATTTCAGGAAAAGACTAATGCCCTTCCCTGTGTTATTAGGACTCAAAAATTGCACACTATTTTGATAGTTATTATTATTTTGGGGGGATTTCAGCCCTTCTTTTTACATTACTTTCAATTGACTCTGTGCATAACTTCAAATCATAACAACGCTGCCCAAGGAGTGACTTCCTGTTTCGATTCAGCACGCCAGAATACAAGCACCATCTTATTCATTAGTTCAACTTTCTTTCTGCCTCGCTATTAACAGACAAAACACTTAAATTGTGTGTATAATTATAATCCTGTAATATTGCAAGTATCTGCTGAGCAAATCAATGAGACGAGCTGTGTGCTTTTATTTTGCTGTGCTGGGTTGAAACAGGAAGTCACTTCTTGGGCGGCGTTGTTATGATTTGTAGTTATGCACATGAGTCAATTGGAATAGGGCTAATTTGACAAACGCAAGATGGTTGGAATGGTTGGCAATGGTTGGAATGTCTCAAGTTTTATTATCGAACTGTGGGTGGGAGTTTAGCGCTCTGACTTCTCCAGTTTGAAAGCTGATTGGCCGGCTCTTTGTCTTTCTTGGGAACTGTCCAAAGAGAGTCTGAGGAGAAGGAAGCCATCTGCTCCTGTGATATTTATCTTATAGAAAGCAGACTGACATTAACATATTTCTCTAATGTTTTTAGATCATGCATCAGAAGTGCAGGTGACCATGATGGTGACGGAAAGCTGCAAGCTTCGTGGACTTCATCACAGGTGAGGGAAATAATAGAAGAAAGCAGATTTATATAGGATGAAAACAAGTTATTCCAGCTTTTAAATGTCTATTGATGTGTTTGCAATGGGAGGTTCTCTGACTAATTGCATGTTCTAGCTTTGCGTCAAGTGAATGCACTGTTGCATCACTGTAGAGAGTTATGAAATCTATTGGAAAAAGGACTGCCAGGAAAAGTGGAAAATTACTTGCTTCTGCAGGTCTATCCGATCATGCGTTTGTCATGATGTCAATATGACGTGACAAATATTAATACAGTATAATGGAAAAGTCTGGAAGGGAATTGCATCAAATAAACTCCACGTTAAACTACATGTTTTACCGTAATGCACGACTTCTTTAGTGATGATCAACCTGTTTCATTGTCCTCCTTCAGAAACCTGCTGCCCATCAGTCACGTGTGCACAGAGGAGGGAGAAAAGCCCATGGTGCTGCTGCCCTTCATGGCGTGGGGCAACCTTAAACTGTTCCTGCGTCAGTGCAAACTCGCCGAGGCCAACAACCCACAGGTCGGCCTCAAAACACAAAACCTCTGCTTTTTAGACACAATGGTATTCATGCGTTGATTTAGTCACGTGTGGTTAGTTTTCTATCTCCATCCAGTCTTTTTGCTTTAAACTGTCAAAGCCTTTTCCATTTGTTCACCCACTGTACATGGTTAGGATTCTCCCGGTAGGATTGTGTAGCCATTGTTGTACAGATTTTCAAATTGACCGCAGAACTGGGTTGATTGTATTGAGGACGTTTCGCTCGAGCGTTTTACTAAAAGTCCTCAACTCAGGGGGAGACAAATGTTCTTCAAGGGCAGAACATCAAAGGCAGAACCTCACAATTGTAGCTGAAAGTAAAGCACGACTTTCTACAAATGCCTGTAATTTTGAAATCAACTTATTTCCTGCATTTTTGCCGCACATTAACTTCTTAACCCCACCTGAACTGAGCACATTTTCTCCATTATGGCTTTACCCAAATCTAAAATGGAGATAAAAACACACTGGAAAAGCAACAATAATACAATAAAAAAGCAACATGAAGAGTGACACAAAAGTTTTGACAAGAGCAATGAAAAAGCTACAAAAAAAGTCCAAAACACGACCAAAAAGTGACGTAAAAGTAATAAAGAAGTGATGAAAAAGCGATTTAAAAACATATTATTTTTGGTTTTCTTTCAAAACGTATAACTGAAAGCAAAAAATGTTTAATCAACTTAATAATTATATTTAGCAAATTCTACATCCACAAATGTAATTTTTCATCTTCATCTCTATTTTAACCCATTTGTCCTCAATGAAATTGAATTGTATCTGGGCAGCACGGTGGTTAGTACGTGTGCTTCACAGCTCGAAGGTCCCGGGCTCGATTCCTGTGTCTGCGTAGGTTTCCTCCGGGTACTCCGGTTTACCCTACATCTAAAAAAGCATGTACAATAGGCCATGAGTGTTTGAGAATGCGCATGGGGGACGCCGGATGGAAATTAGCCCAAGGCTAAATCCGGTGTGGCTTGTTTACATGCATGAGACCCATGTATGTTCATTAACATGAACTGTCGTGACCATATAAACAAATAAAAACAAAATCTCAAAGAGCTTCAGCAAAAAAGCCATTAGCACATATGAAAATTTTCATATTTCATGATTTCTTTTTTCATCACTGTAATTCATGCTCTATGTACGTCCCATGCATTCTTATGTTCTTGTAATTGTTTGATATATTTAATTTTAGTTTTTTTTTAACCAAAAAATGTCAAAAACACAACAAAAACATGGCAAAAATGTAATGACAAAGCAACACAAAAGTTTAGACAGTGTTGTAGGTCTTAGCTTTCAAATGAGGCTGTAAGCTCTAGTCCAGAAGCTTTCAGATTTGTTGTTGCACTGGAGAAAATGTGCTCGGTTAAGGCGGGGGGTAAGAGATTAACATTTATTTGATCTCTGTTTTGTGTAATAACATTTCTAAGAATCATCTTGGGGCCAGAGGTTCCAGGCTGGAGGGCCAGATTTGGCCCGCAGGCCTGACATTGCCTACCCCTGGATCCTCTAGCTTTGGTCAGAAGCCTTTAATCATGTGCAATTGAAGTGTCCTGTTGCTGCACATGGATTTGTCAGACGGTATCGAGAGCTTACTTCCCCTGCTCAGCTTCACTCCGTAGTCCCGGTTCATAGATCAGGGCGGTGACTGTTTCCTCAATGGCCTTTGATCCCCCAGTTATGTTTGTAAAATGTTGGCACCGTTACAAATTATTTCAATGACAGAAACATGAGCCAATAATGAATACACCACACACCGTAATTAATAAAGCATTATTACCCTTCCTCTGTCCATAGATCATAACTACAGGCGATTAAAAAAAACGATGTCTCGGCGTACGCACCAATCTCCTCACACCTCCGTCTGCCTCGTGTTTACGCTGTAATTAGAGGCCTGTTGATAAAGTTATGAAGGGAGCGCTCAAGGCAGAGATTTTCATTCACTGCGTAAAGACAATATGGCTTTTGTGCAGGAGTGTCTTTGAAGAGGCACTTGGCAGAGCAACAACGCACTCCAAACCACTCAATCAGCTCCAAAATACAGATGCAGCGATCGCAAGATGCAGCTTGCCACCGTTTACATTCGTCAAACGCTCTTTTGTGAAGCAGTGGGTAACGCATCGCGGCTCGGATCATTTCGTCAGGATCATTTCTTAGACCTCTGGCACCTGCGCCGAAACAAAGAGCCAGTCATGGAGCTTCTGGAGTAAACGGCAGCGCTCTATGAAGCAGCGAACAACCACAAAGCAAGAAAGGCAGTACATGGACAGGACATTATACAGTGTTCTCTGCAACACACTTTAATACACACAGTCCTCAAGTGTTTTTCTCATGTTCGGCTTATCTGAACAGACTCTCTGCCAAGACTTTGTTTCTGTTTGCTGTGAATTATAAATTAGGTTGGCACTTTCCCCGCTGTTGGATAAGATTAAGAAATCAGACATGTCTCAATTAGTTACAGACACTGTGCATTTGAGGAATGGCACATTGAAACAAGTCAAGGCTGCCCGCTGAACTTACATTGTTTTGGTCTAAGGATTTTGTTGTTTTGTACATTTTGTGACTCTTAAAGTTGCTGACACTTGACTTGTACATTGTCCACAATCTTTTGTATTGGACAAAACAAGCCTTGTCTTAGTGGCAGCTTCCTGGATGACATACATTGTGAAAGTGATCGTTTCTGTGAACTTTGACATAATTATTTGTTTCAGAGGTTTTGACGTGTGTCCTCCTTACACTGTTTCACCATGAGAACTGTTCATAGTTGTAATTTGTTTTCCTTGTTTGTCGTGTCTCTGCAGGCGATCTCGCAGCAGGACCTGGTGTACATGGCTATCCAGATTGCATGTGGCATGAGTTATTTGGCTCGAAGGGAGGTCATCCACAAAGACCTCGCCGCGCGGAATTGTGTGTAAGTGCAGATTTAGATATATTTGTCCTAAGATAACATAAAACATCAATCATAATATTTCTATTTTTTTATTTGATATGGACATGGCAATAACATTGGACAAACCAGATACATTGTTTTCAGTGTTATAGTGTGGCTAGGCTAGGAGACACAATTAAAGCAATACTAAGTAACTTGTTTACCTTAATAAATCCTTTTCGTAGTCCCTCTGGGGGTAATACAAGTGTTAATGGGATGATTGGGGGGTCGTTCATCTCCCCCTGGTGTCTCTGGCCAGAAAACCGCAATTACAGCTTGACTGCCACCGGACCGGAGCCACCAATACACACTAATAGCATCACGAAGAAGAAGCTAGCAGGCTAACGGGCAAAGCTACCTGCGGGCTAGCGCCACTTTAAACAGTATTTAGTTTGAGTGAAAAAAATTATATCCCTCTCTCCCTTCGCCCTTTCTGTCAGTGTAGTATTTACTCTCACGGACAATGTCATGTCCTGTCACGATAATTACTATATCGACTTCTCGTTCAATAAATAACTGATAAACGATACATTTTTGGCCTCGATATTTATCGTTGGTACATTTATTAGCATTTTCCCCTTATTTTTTCTTACAGAAGCAAATTGAGTTACATTATATTTCATGTTTATTGCAGCTTGTAGTGTATTTTAGGATATGATTATGCACTTTCAGCACAAAGGTTTACCTTCATTTTTATGCCTGAGGGTTTTACAGTATCTAGTATCGTTAGTCCATAAATCGTTTATCGCGATGCTTTCATGCCTCAACAAATTTGAAGTTCGATATATTGAGGCCCTCAATATATCGAACTTCAAATTTGTTCTTCATGACCGGCCTATACACATCATCAATATGCATTTCATTCATCGTAACCACGTGTGCAGCTTTGATTCCACAGTCTAGATCCATTAAAAGACTGGACTGTCCAAAAGATTTTGTAAATTTTGCGAGAACACAGTCCATACTTGTTACAGCAGCCACTCAATGGGTGCACATAGTCAGGTGAAATGTGCAATCAAAGATAAAAAGTTGGAAAGAAATGTACATGTGTTTAGTGGAAACCTATGCAGACACAGAGACAACGTGGATTTGTAACATTAATCACAAAAGACATCAAAATGATCACCGTATTTAGATTCATAGTCATTATTGGTGTACACGCTCATGGGAATTACTCCAGATATTGATAGATTACAACATTTTCAGGTTGTATCTTGTGTCTCATACATGGAAAACGTGGATATCTGATCTAACCGGAGATATCCGCTGCCTTGCTCTTCCTCCAGTATTGACGACAACATGCAGGTGAAGATCACAGACAACGCTCTGGCCCGGGACCTGTTCCCCATGGACTACCACTGTCTGGGGGACAACGAGAACCGGCCGGTCCGCTGGATGGCGCTAGAGAGTCTCCTCAACAATGACTTCTCCAGCGCTAGCGATGTGGTAAGAGCCGCACCGACTGTAAACACATTTTATTAAAGAGAGAGAAATGCGGACTTGGCAAAGTTTCAGATTTTGTGGTTAGTGTTAGTTTTATTGTCATTTAAGCATTAAAGGGAGCTTGCAGTGTTTACAACCGATATTTTTAATCAAATCGGCGTCTGTCAATACCTTTCTGTCTACAGCTGCTACATTTCAGACATTTTTTACCTTTACTGATACTTAAAGCCTGATTATTTATCAGTTCTCGATACCAACCATTACAGACTCACAGAATATTGTTTGTTTGAGTGAAAAGTGACTTGTTCTTGCAAACTATATGTTGCATCTCAAGGGTTTTTCCATTGAACAAGGATGATATTTAAATTTAGTAATATTCAACAAAGACCACTGGATGTTTCGACACTAAATAGTAAGGGTGAGCTGAGACACAAATTTCACAAGATGAAACACGGGATTGGGTTCACGAGACCAGACAAGATTTTGACATCATTTGTAATAATAAATAAAGATGAAATATTTCCATTTCTGAACCTTTTAACTGTAGTAAAAATCTATTTAAAAGTGCAAACCACCACCAAACATTTTCTCCAGTTCAGCTTTCCCAAATTTAAAATCTTCTGGTGCTTTTTTGTATTTATTTTGTCGTGTTTTTCTCTCTTTTTTTGTAGTTTTGCCATCATTTTTTTCTGTTGCTTTTGTGTCTAGTTTTTGTCACTTTTTTTGTCGCTCTTTTGTGGCTTTTTCATCACTTTTTAGTTGCGTGTTTGTCGCTTGTGTATTGTGTTATTGTTACTTTTCCGGCATATTCTTGTCGCTCTTATGTCCCTTTTTTGTCCCGTTTTTTGTTTTCGATGCTATTTTGACGCTTTTTTCAAGAAGCTTTTTTCAAGAAGCTTTTTTCAAGAAGCTTTTTTCAAGAAGCTTTTTTCAAGAAGCTTTTTTCAAGAAGCTTTTTTCAAGAAGCTTTTTTCAAGAAGCTTTTAGATTTGGGTAAAGCCAAACTGGACAAAATGTGCTTGGTTCAGATGGGGTTTTATTTTTTAAGCAGTCTACAATGAGTATAATGGATGCAGCGTAGTAAAATAAAAGGAAAAATCCAAAATATGCATCTACTCAGGGCCACGAGATCTCAGCCCATCCCTACTAAATACTATATAGCCTATATAGACACAGGCTTTATGTAAGATTAACAAACGTAGGTATAGAATTAGTGCTGTCCAGTTAATCGCATGAATGTCATAGTTAATTTGTGATTAATCGCTTTCTCGAGTTAGAGAAAAGAGTTGAGCTCTTCTGCTCCAAACGTGAGCTCAACAGCATTGCCCAAGCGTGTACGTGACTGAGGCTCATGTAATGAAAATAATGCAGCAGCAATAAGAGGCAACGCTAAAATAAGAGCAGCTTTGTAGCGTCAGGGAAAGTCTGCTCCACTTTAGTGCCAAACGTCTTTTTGTTTGACCAAGCGAGTTGTCCTTGACGTGGTAAAAGTATGGAAAGTGTCTGATTCTTGTTTCCTGATAAGTCCATAAGCGATTTCAAAGCTGTCATCAGCGGTGCAGAAGGAAAACAAATCATCAAGTCTCTTCCTGTAAACACAGGGTCCCATAGCAGCAGAGAGCTGTGTGAAGCTGGCCCCCTATAAACCTAATATATACAAATGATTGACATACATTTGAGCATGATGAGGGGTCAGGTTCACGGAGGTGCAGCAGAACGCCTCTTGCGTTGGGCTCATGCGACGGCTTTGTAGTCTCGCCAACCAGACCCCGCTTCTTTACTGTTTATTAATTAATAAACATCGGAGATTAGTCTGGATGCCAGGCTAGCGCAATAAAAAATTTGACGCCGTTTAAATTGATTTAATAACACAATATTTTGGACAGCACTATATAGAATATTAATATAAACACTTCTAACATAGTGATCTGATCTTGAAACAGCCTCTCCATTACAATGCTGTAGTTCTACAAAAATGCAAAGGCCTACACTAGCCTGATAAACCACACCCACCTTCTTTCTGCGCGAAAGAAGGTGGGTGTGGCCGGCCGAGCCGGACCAATCACGACCGTCACAGAGAAATGACAAAGTTATGTCACTGAGGATTTTGCCTCACGTTCTCTGCGTGAGTTTATATTTACTTCATATTTTTTTAATTGGACTACGGCTGTCGTCACGTCTGCTAATTGCTAATTGGTTTATTTCACTGACACTCTGTGAGCGTTAGGCCCGCCCGTTCAAACTGCTCCAATTGCTCCGTGACCAGACTAACTCCCTGCGTGGAATGGACAGGGACGAGTATGGCAGAGCCAGGCAAGGCCTACACGGAGACGTTCAACAGTGGCCAATATTATTTCATTATTTGAAGTGATCCAGTCATGGCCTCTGTCCCAACCTTGATTGGTTGACTCTCACTTTAGCAATGCTGCTGGTAACTGTGATATTTGTGAATCTGCACCGGTATCCAATGGCAGTATCACTGTCAGTGCTTCCCAGGTCACTCCTTGCTGTTACTCCTTCTACTGGGTACTTCACAGCGGTCTAAAGCTCCTAACATGTTTCCTCCGCTGCCCCCCCTTTGATGATCAGGTCAAATGTTAAGCACCGACATCCATTGAGAGGACAATGCCTTCATCTTGAACTATTTTAATTTTAAACTTTGGCAACACATCTGAACCGCGCGGCGTTACTGGCATCCCCTCCAGCGTGCACCGGACGGGCCGGGTGAGTCACCGCTCCTCAGACCGCACTGGTCAAGGTGGTTCGGTGTGATCCCTGTGACTCCAGTTTCCCGTGGCAGGATCGGGGCTGGGGCGCGGCGCAGACAGTCGGGAAGCAGATCTGTGGAGACACCCGGCAGAGACAGACAGAGACGGCCCCCACCTCACTGCATTCCTCTTCTGGTCTCAGTGCCACCTCCTCCCTCTCTTTACCCCTCTCCACCTCGACAGCTCAAAGTTAAGGTTTAGGGGAAGTCCAGGAGAAGCACCAGGGCGAGGAAACGGCGTCATGGTGGCTCCGAGACGTCGGATTCATGAACTTATTACCCTTCTCGCTCTGTGATCTATTCTCGAAGTCGCAATTCGTGAGGTTGCAATTAGTAAATCCTAAAGACTGCAAATATTTAGGCAACAACTACTAAAGAAATCGGTTATCAGTGGAAGTTAGAATGTATAAGACTTTGAAAGCCTGTAGATTAGGTCATCATTTTAGGCAAAGTATTATTTCTGTGACTAAAAGACTGAAACTATGGCAGATATTTCCCTCAACTCTCAAAAGCAATATAAAAATGAAAGGAATGAGCTAAAACATCTGAACTTCCGTTACGTGACACGGTTTCAAAAAGCCTCATTCTCATTTGAATTCACTGCCAAAGGAACAGGTCTGTGCTTTGTTCATGTGGGAGAAGCTCCATGAAGCAGAGAATATGATTAATGTAGATGTGGCTGTAAAGTTATATTAAATACATCTTACATTTAAGCAGCTAGATTCACACAAGAAGTTAGTTTATAAAGCTAGACTAAAGCCATAAAGAAAAAAAGAAAAAATATTGACTAAAACTAACTTTACTCCTTCTGAAAGTTTCACTGCATTTTTTTTTTTTTTAAACCATCGCTTCTTCCCCTACTTCTAATTTTGTATTCTTGTCAATACCAAGAACTATTTTAGCGATGCGCCGATACAGCATTTTTGCTTCCGATACCGGCGCAACATGCTGCGACACCTGCAGTGGCGCTTACGGCCGCTAGGGGCACAGTAAGTAACTGCTGCTTTAACAGCATTTCATAAACTCCACTCCAGCAGTGGCCAATTTTATTTTATTAGGCTACTTTAGGTGATCCCTTCAGAGTTCCCGACCTAGCCTTGATTAGTTGCTAGCGCAGCATTTTACAAGGCGATCCAAAATACATATACTATGTTGTTCTTAGCTTCAGAACGACATCCAACATGTCCATATTCACTTTGATTTAGTTGTTGATGGGTGTGCTTTAAAGCAGTGAGAGGACTGGTATCGGTTCAGTATCGGCTCCGATATCCGATACCAGTATTGTATTGGTGGATCCCCAAGCTTAACACTGTGGCGCTATTACTTGGCACACTCTCGCCTCCCAGCAAGAAGGTCATGTGTTTGATTCCCAAACTCTGTGAGGCCTTTTGAGTGGAATTTGCATGTTTTCCCGTTCCACTAAAAACATTTACAATAGAGTCATCTCCCTGTGACTTTCATAGACAAAAATATAGTAAAGATCAAAACCTTGGGCTGAAACAAGAATAAACCACATAGCCCACAGTTTCAGAATCACTGTGCTAAAACATTTCTATTGATAAAAAAGGTGAAGTTGAGCTGCTGATGCATGTGTTCTTCTGCAAAAGGAAAGTTTTGGAAGAGCAAGTTATTATTAGATTTGGCTGACATTTTCTGAAAGGTCAGAAATTGGCCAAAGCTGAACGTGTTACTCAAGGTTTAGGTGCTGTCATAAAGAGCAAAGTGCTTTGAGAAGAATCTTGGCTAATTGATGTAAATGTTAGTGTGTGAGTGGCCACACAAGCCTGATACCGGTTCATATTTGTGAAGGAGTTAATGACAGACGATTAGATGAAACGGGAGAGCGACTCAGAGCAGAGGCATGTCGGCTGTGCCCTCTTCACTCTCTGCTCTTCCTTTAAAGGCCTGATGCCGCCAACGTCAATGGCTTTGATGAATACTGCGCAGATGTACCGAACGTTTAAGTTGTTTATTTACAGAAGAGATTCGCCAACGGGTGGCGCGGGACCTGAAAGTGCGTCACAGGGAGATGGGCTGTAGTTTCAGCGTTGAGGCCATTTCAATCCCTGATGAGTTATAAGCACGTCTCCTACCTAAACAGACGGACATTTCCTCCTGCGTCCAGCGTAACATGTGACTGTCCTCCAATTTGACAGGGTTTCTGCGGGGCAGTAAAAGTCATTAAAGGTGCATTATGCAAGTGTCATGCTGTGTGAGTGGTCAGCCTGACGCCTTTATTTTCCATCACGGTGGTTTTTAGGACATTCGGGGATTAATTTTTGAGACCCTGACCACTCATACAGCACTGGGTCACTACAAGGTCAAATATCATAAATATCAACTTTTTTTTCGCATTGAAAGTTGTGTAGTGTACCTTCAATTAAATTATGCCAAAACTACGGCCTTAAAGAGGGGGTATTATGCTTTTTTTTTTCAATCACATAGCACCAGTCTATAGCACACTACAATGATGATGAAACCTTCTGTTGGTCTGTAAATGCAGTAAATTAGAATAACTGCCTTGTATAAAATTGCTCTCTCAAAATGGCTGTAGCGAATGTCTTGAAATAAGCCTCTGTCTCTTTAAGAACCTCTGAGCCTTTCCGACACGCCCCCTCCACACGCTGTCTGTGGCATCAGGGGGGAGGGGGCTCTGCTGAGGAGCAGTGGTTGGTTACTCGGCTGGTGACGAAAGCTCGGAGGCGTCTCCAGGAGGTGGGGGCGTTCCTAGGAGGACTCAGGCAAACCTATCCCTAAAATGGCTGCCATCAGAGTTTTTACAGATTACTCAAAAATACGTGAATGTGCCAAGGCAACACTTCAGGCATGTTTTTAATGACATAATGACATGATAACATGATGTAAAGCTTGAAAAAGTCGATTTTGCATAATACCCCCCCCCCTTTAATAGCCATCAAAAAGCATTAAAGTGATAATCTGTAAGTCTGAATATTTTTTTAAATTGTATAAAAAGTGCAAAATCGACCACTTGGTCTTGCATTTTGATGTAAAGTAAGTAATAATTTTTGTTAAGTCCCTCATTCCTGGATCTCAACTAATCAGAGCCTCTCCTCCCACATCGACCCATTAGACTATCGGGTCCAGTCAGGAGGAGGGGGAGAAGCTTGATCGTTTACCTTGAAAATTGTGCTGCTGCTCCTTCTATGGTGTGAATCAAAACCAGCTGCAGTTTTAACGGCTATATTAGTTGCCTGTTGTTTACAATTTGGTTTTGAATATCAAAATTTCCGCACTTCCTGTTTGAATGTTTCCACATTTTACGAAATAAAATATGCCAAGTTTTTTGCATTTCCTGTCTATTTTGCTCCCCCCAAGTGTTTCTTTCTTCTTTGCACTTAAATTTAGAATAGAGTTTTATGAAGTTTCATAGTGAAATACTGCGCATGCTTCGAGTTGATTTGGAAGCTGGACTTGTACGAAGAAGAAGCTGGAGTGTAAAGAAGCAAAAAACGGAGATGTAGTGCTTTTATTCAGAATCAGTTTAGTGTAAAAAATAAAATCAGTGATTCATTTGTCCTCCTTGCATTATCGAGGTGACATAACTGAAAGGAAAAACTTGCATCATTCCCACCACTCCTTGTTCCGGGTTTATTTTAGACTCGTAATTTTATCAACTTCGTATTTAAGTAACAAAACCACAAAGAGGAAATGTTAATCTGCGAGAGGTCACGTAAAGGTCACACATCGGGCGCGACCTGCAGCGCTCTGCCAAAACGGTGAAAGGATTTATGTTGCATAGTAAATTTATCATCATGACTTCCTCAAATTGTTTTACAAACATTTCAACTTCACTATTTGTTTACTTTTACTGTGTGAATTAAGCTTTATTCCCATTCTGTAAAGGCATCTGTAAATGCGCTTCAGGGAATCATCCTCTATCCTTCACACAGATTGATCATTTCATTTTCTTTCACTGATTGTCATCTCTGGCTTTTGTTGCATGAATGAACTTTGTAATCATTTTGTAATATCCTTTGTGGTTTTTTTTTCAGTGGGCGTTTGGGGTGACGCTGTGGGAGCTCATGACTCTGGGGCAGACTCCGTATGTGGACATCGATCCGTTCGAGATGTCCGCCTACCTGAAGGACGGGTACAGGATAGCACAGCCCATCAACTGCCCAGACGAACTGTAAGCACTGTTCTCTCATACGAGCCAACTCTGTCTTCTTCCCATAAGTCTCCTGGCTTTGGTCGTGGCTTAAAGGGATATTTCAGGATTTTTGACATTGGGCCTCATTTCCTAGTTATCCAGAGTGTTGTTGATTTCTGGAGATATTTTGTTTTGTAATTTGTGCAGTTCTTTGATTTGAAGAGCTTAGTGGCGCTAGGTTAGTACATTTCTATGGTATCAGCTAGCCTGCATTAAAAACAGTCTAACCCGCTCCACAGTGCACCTGAGGCAAATCACTTATAACGCCAGACTAACCATATAAATGTCTGTGTCGATGGAATATTGATTGATTGATAAACTTGAAACTGTGTGCTCTGTACCGTCTTCCTGATGGGAGAATTTCATATTCACCATTCAGAAAATGTGATGGATTCTCAATGATTTTCTGAGCTTGGATGAGGACAGTTTTTTGGAATATAACTGACCTTGCATCACATGAATGATCACATTTTGAGGGACTATTTTCTAGCTGATCACTCCGCCGCTGCGTAGCTTATACAACCACGAAGCTGATGCTGCTCAAATATAAGTTCTTTTAAATGCAAAATGTGTAAAATTATTCTATCGACACAGACATTTATATCGTTAGTCTGGTGTTATAAGTGATTTGCCTCAGGTGCTCTGTGGAGTGTGTCAGACTGTTTTTAATGGAGGCTAGCTGATACCATAGAAATGCGCTAGCCTTGCACTAGCCTAGCGCCACGAAACTCTTCAAATATAAGAACTGCATGAATTACAAAAAAAAATATCTCCAGAAATGAGCAACACTCTGGATAACTAGGAAATAAGGCCCTATGTCAAAAATCCTGTTACAAAAGATTGCTTTTTGTTTGTAGTAAAGCGATTCATATTAATAATATACAGTTGCTCGTACTTCTGTTCCTAGAAATGTTAGAGCTGCCAATTATTCCCCATAGTTTACAGTTGATGTCATGCCGAAAGGGTCCTGTGAATGCTCATTATAGATTACATCGAGTTCTCCTTCACATTTCACGCCTGTAATTGTCGTCTGGACCTTAACCTTGAGCGCCCACCTGCAGCACAATCCTATGAACTCAGAAAACCCCTCAATCTGCCTTTACATCTGTGGTTCTGTGAAAGCACAAGAGTGGAGGAGTGTTGAGGCTGATTATATAAATACAATGGGAGGTAAAGTGACCACCTAATTCCTTTTCCTACACATGAGCATAGACTAAAACATTAAAAGCACCGCTTGGTTCAGAAATGATTGAGCTGGTTTGTATCAGTGCGGCGCAGGGAGGTCCGGTTACACTCAGGCCGCCGTGGTGCGTGCCAAGATGAGATTGTATTACTTTTCAGTAATTTTTTTGGCTGTGTATATATGCATGTGGCAAATGCAGTGGCCCCATATTAGGGTTAACATTTGTTATTCAAGTATTTGTAAAGCATTGATAAGTAACAATCGTGAAAAATCATCTTCATTTGGAAAAATAAGCACAAAAATATTGATCGATGTGACTGCTCACACCGTCAATATTGTTTACACCCAATGAGATAACAAACCCAAACCATTTTTCTGAACTGGAAACCTTCAACATTTTTCTAGCCATGGCTCCTAAATGACCGTGAGATGGACTAAGAAACAAATTTTCATTCGGTTCATTTCTTTTCTCCCTCTGTATATCGCTGTATTTGTTAAATTAAATGTGTAATCCAGATCCTGTAGAGCTGTGTTTCCCAACCTTATTTGTCCCACGTACCCCTTGAAGTATTCTTTTATACTCCGAGTATAACTCCTGGAGCAGAAATCTTAACTAAGTGAGCAACTTAACATAGACTTTTCAGTGTTTAGTAGAGGAGGTGTAAAAAGGTATTAAAAACTATAAATACTCGGGAGGTGTTCCAGACATGTCTTATTGGGAGGAGGCCTCGTGGAAGACCCAGGGCATGCTGGTGGGACTGTGTCTCCTGGCCTGTTGTTGACTTGGGGTCCCCCCAGAACAGCTGGAGGAGGTGTGCGTGGATCAGGAAGTCTGGGCATCTCTGCTGTGACTGCTGCCCCCGCGACCCGGCCCCGGATAAAGTGTGGATGGATGGATGGTTGGATAGTAGGGATGTCCATCCATCCATCCATCCATCCATCCATCTTCTTCCACTTTTCCCCGCCGGGTTGTGGGGGTGGAGCTGCCCATACCACATTGCACCAGTCCCTTATGGCTCCTCCTGCAGGTGGTGGGTCCACGGATGGACGGCCTCGCGATTCTAATCGGGCCTGTTGGTCTCTCATGAGGGGCTTCTAAACTTCCCTTTGTCTGACCCGTCACCTAGGACCTGTTTGCCCTGGGAGACCCTACCAGGGGCACAAAGCCCCCGACAACAGAGCTCCCAGGATCATTCGGGTGCTCAAACCCCTCCACCACGTTAAGGGGGCGGTTCCAGGAGGGGAGTAGAGGGATGTGTTCAAAATAAAGCAGAAATGCTCTATAAGTCGAAGCTTTTACTGAAAAACATAATTAAAACACACTTTTCTTTTTGGAGTTTTGGAAAATAAAATGAATGTAAAATTGCTCAAAATAAAAAGATTTTAAAAAAATTACTGAAATTCCACTCCGTAATTTTTATTCGTCAATTCATTCCACAATGAATCAAAATAGTTTATTGTCTTGTGATGCAGGGGGTGGGGAGTGAGGTGTGGGAACAAAGGGAGGGCAGGGAAGCGAGGGAGTTCAGCTTCTTGACAGCCTGGTGTATTAGACTGTTAGACTTCAGTCGACTGGACCTGGCTCGTGGATTTTCGCAGTTTCTGTGATGGGTGCGTGGGCTCCCTGGTGCAACCACAGAGTCCAGATCTGAACCTCATTGAGAATCTTTGTGATGTTTTGGAGAAGGCTTTGGTCACACTCTCCCATCATCAATGCAAGGTGGTTGAAAATGGAAACGAAGCGAGCGCGTGACCTGTTTTAATAGCGTGTGTTTGCTCAGGCCTTGTAGTTTCTGGCAGTGTTTTTTTCTGCGTAAACATTAAAAAGGTGTGCATGTGTCCTGTCTGTGTTGCAGGTTTGCGGTGATGGCGTGTTGCTGGGCTTTAGATCCAGAGGAGAGGCCGAAGTTCCAGCAGCTGGTGCAGTGTCTGACCGAGTTCCACGCAGCGTTAGGAGCCTACGTCTGAGGAGGCCCTGAACTGGACCACATCTAGGACTCTAGAACCAGAGACCGAACCTTTTACTTTGGACCGAAAACACGGACAAGGATTTTGTACAGATCCAAGCGGCGTGACTCAAACTGTGCCTTACAGGAAGGAGGAGCACACACTTGGACTCACAGATTTGACCTTGTACAGTTTTTATAGTTGAAATACCTTTTTACACTTAAGCAATTGTCTGGTGGGAATATCTTGTTTGCATTGACAGCGTGTTGTCGACCATTTTTGAACAAAGGAGACATTGCAGCGCATTCAGTGGACATTTTTGGATAAGGTTTCTGAGTCGGTTGCAGTCACTCGACCAGTTAAAGACAATGATTTTTTTCTACCAAATTCAAAAGAAGAAATGCCGACCATACTTTGCTGCAATAAGCTCAAAATAAAAAGGTACAAGAGCTGACTCTGACTCCAGACCAATAGACATTTTGATGGTACTAAAAATATTAACTTTTTGTCACCTGTGCCAACGTTTGGAAAGAAGTGTGAAGATGTTTGAATCTGAAATGCCACATTATGAACCTTGGACATTGGTTGCATTTTTTTTTTTTTATACTTCTGTCTCTGTTCCCACCCAAGTACGTATTTTACCTTATAAGCTTCATTGTTCTGTGTCAGAACAGCCCTGTAAAGATTTAAAACTAAACTATACATTTGTGAATGCAAATATTTAACAGTTGAAAATAGTCCTTTTTAAAACCAGCCTAATCTTAATCCTGAGCCTGTTGCATCTTTGACGTGTCTTCATGGTCACTGCATGTTGACTTAAGGTTGTTCCTGAAATCATATTCACAAATTAAATTTGGTCTTTTAACTTTAAACGTTTCTTTCTTGTCCTGTCTGCCAAAAAGGATCCAACGTTGGGTGCACGGCCAAGCTCACTAGATGGAAAACATTTGAAGCTTAAAGCCACACTGCGTAGAATTTCACCCATTAAACACAATTTGAATATAAGCATTTATTTAAAGACTGATATTTTCATCATAGACAAATGCAAACAAACATGGGCTTTTGCTGTGAGCGGCTCAGCTGTCCTAAGACATGATGGTATTTCTACCGGGAGTGGGTGCGTCTCCAGCTCGTCTCCATGGAGATGTGACTAAAGTCAGCAGAATTTGAGATTTAAACAGGTTAGGTTCTCATCCAAATCAATCTTTCGATTACCCACAGCAGGAAAAGCATTTTCTATGTTGAGCTGGTCATTAGGAGCATGTTTTGTACTGATGGCAACAGTATAGTGCAAAATGTTACGCAGTGTGCCTTTAAGTGCAGAAATTGTTCCTTCGTTCAAAAAACAAAAACTATAGATAATATAGAGATGATTGCACTCCGCTTTAGGCATTTTTAAAGGTTAAAGGAACAGGCCACCGTTTTTCCATACTGTCACATTGATACGTACCTGTCTGGGATTTGTGCCCGTAGAAGAGCGTGGTCGCTTCCAACTTCACCCCCGTTTGGAGCTATAAGTGTGACGTGACGTCACGACTTCTGCTTCCGGGTCTTAGCATAGCGGCTAAAATGCGAGGAAAAAAAACATTAGAAAGTCTTTAATACAACAATCAATATTTCTGAAACTCAACGGGGAGTGACTGAACCTACTCATTTCTCAGACTCATTAGCCAAAAATGCCGCACCTACTGCTATTTTTTTTTTTTACTAAAGTCGCTACTTCCGGGGTTAGCATAGCTGGTCCGCCGTTAGCATTTATCTCCGCTAAACCGGAAGTAACAATTTTAGGAAATAGTACTTCTTTAGCAGTAGGTGCGGCATTTTTGGCTAATGGGTCTGAGAAATAAGTATGTTCAGTCACTCCCCGTTGAGTTTCAGAAATATTGATTGTTGTATTAAAGACTATTTTGTTGTTTCTCACACATCTACGACCCCGGAAGTAGAGCTGTGACGTCACCACTTAACAAACGTATGGAAATATGCTGGGAGAGGCCAAATGCAAACAACATCTTTGGCCTTTGTGCGTGACTGAGGGCACGCATAAAGACCAGACAGGTACACATCAACTCATCTAAACTAAGGTAAGAACATATCTCAGTATGGAAAAACGGTGGCCTGTTCCTTTAAGTAACAATACGTTTTTCTATTTCAGCCTTGAAAGATACATTCTACTCCCTGAAAAGGAGAAGTGTGGTGTTTTCTAAAATGATGACCCAATAATTGTCACTAGTGCCTGAAAAATCCTTTGTTAAAAGAAATTGAAAGGTCAAAGCAGACTCTTGTGCTTTCGTCACTGTGTCACTCATAATAAACCAGAGTGAAACTATCTGGAAACAGTTGAGCAAATCTAAAGTGACGATTGTTTTGTTCCTCTTTTGTCGCCCCGATGCTCACATCGAGGAAAGATCTGATGTCAGAGTGAGTGATGTTTCGGATAAGTCTGTGACATTTAGGTACTAACGTGGTTTATGTAAGAGCCCAGGAGGCGGAAGTACTTCTATTGCTCATCCAGTCTACACCGCAACTACCATTGTATCTAATGTAAAAGTGAGTTTCTCTTTCAATGCACAAGGATTTTGTTTTTTTGCCTTACTTTGGCCTTCCCTTGTCTTGCGCTTCAGTAGTCTTCACAAATTGCTACACTGTAGTTATTATTCATTCACGCCATTCTTTGTGTTGGAAAGCTACTATTATATCTACCACCACCAAAAGTACATGTTTTAAAGAATATACAGCACCTGTCAAAAAATTGAAACATTTTTTAGGTTTTGGCTTTTCTTTATTTTCATTAAACTATGAATGAACACATGGGATTATTTAGGAAACAGAAAGAGTGAGATGACACATATTTTAAACTTTTCTCAGTGAGCTTCATAAGGTCGTCCCTGAAATACAATTGGTTTCAACAGTCTTATAAAGCATGATTCCATATGTTTTCATTCATAAATGTATGAGAATCTACAATGTAATGTCTTGAAATAAAAGAAAAAGCAATACATAAGTGTTTCAAAACTTCCTCCGATTCCGCACTCGTAGGGATTGATTGAGCAACGTCACATAAAGTGAGAGATAAATTCATTTACAACTTTAAATGTTTCATATATGAGTATTTTCATTGCTTTTCATAATATTATTCACTACTTTCCACATAATTCGTCATTTCACGACAGTGCAGTGGTGCAATTCATGACACAATTGCATATTTATTTCCAAAATTGTTAAATCCTCGTTTGAATACCTGACTTTGAGACAAACTGGCTCCAGTTTTACCCCATCAGGCCAATACTTGCCGAATGGAACAGGCCTCCATGTCTCCATACTGAGATATGTTCTTACCTGAGCTTAGACGAGTTGATGCGTACCTCTCTGGTCTTTGTGCGTGCGCTCAGTCATGCAAAACGACCAAAGATGTTGTTTACATTTGGCCTCTCCCATTGTATTCCTATTGCTCCAGACGGGGGTGAAGTTGGAAGCTACCGCGCTCTTCCACGGACACGCAAACAAGGATTTAACAAAAACCAAACAGGTTCATATCAACTCGTCTGAGCTCAGGTAAGAACATATCTTAGTATGTAAATGTGGTCGCCTGTTCCTTTAAATGGGTAAAAACAACAATATGACTGATTGCTCTCGGTGTCCTAGTGTATTCCAAAAAGTAAGCATGGGTGTTCTTGGGAAAGGGATCCAACTTGCAAAAAAACAGCAAACCCAGGCACTCCATACGAATATGCACAGCACAAGGAAGTACTTAAAGACTATACAGAGTTTAAAACGTATTTTCCTCCCCCTACATGTTCCAGCCATGTCTTAATGTGTAGATAGATTGAGCCCAGACCTGTTCACCACAACTGCCTCTAAAATTCTGCACTGTCACTCAAAAAGGTGTTAATTCGGGTCCGAAGTGCCGTCATGCACGAGCTTAATATAGAAGCTGCAGTTGCGCATAAGACCTGAGGTGGCAGTAGTGAGCATAAAATGACTAACTTGCATTTAGCCCCTTTAAAAGGCCTTTAATTATTATTAAATAAGCATGTTTCGACTACCAGGGCTTAATATACTATTGCTTAATTGGGCTTTAGCTTTCCAAGCCCCCTTTATCAAAGTATTTATCAACTTCTTCCTCTCTTTTCCTTTTGCTTTGTATCAGTGCTCTTTCTCGTTGCTCGGGTCACACCTTCAATCCAAACACCGCAGACTGACCGTCCCGTCTCAGGATCAGTGACTAACTCAGGACAGTCCCCTGTGAATGAGTTTCCTCGCACCCTCAATTATATGTCAGATGGTGCTTCCTCTGTTTGTGCCCGGCGTGGTTTATAGGAAGGACGGCAGCCTGGATGTTTCTCCGCTGAGGTGAGTCATGTTTACCACACACTTGTGAACGCTTTGGCAAAGATCAACTCTGGCTTCTGACGATGGCACTAAGCAACACGGGAGGTAACTCTTCAGCCAGGATTTCAAAGTGCAAAATGATGAGAGAGGCACTACTACTATCATATTATATGCAGTTTATTCAATGTTCAGTCAGTAGTAGCTGGCGAAAAGCAAAATAATTGAAAATGGCAATGGAACAGCTTCTTTTTTATTCAAGACATGAGGACATTTTGTTCACACTGAAAAAAGGTTTGAGGCAGGGGATCACAAACAGGTGCACACGCTTTATAAAGGACTTACTAGTTTCATGAATAGTGTATTAATAGTAATACTGTAAAAAGGAATTTTATTAATATTTTATGGCAAAACACACAAAAAAAACATACAAGTTAATACAGATTCAACCATGAATTCAATAAGATACTCAATTACAGGAGCGACACACTGAAATATGAGAGGTGCAAAAACATAATACATTATATTGCTGGGTTGCAGGTGACATCACAGCGTTCTAAAGGCCTATACTATTATATAGAGGAAAAATTATTTTGTTTTTGAGGAAATTTTTGGTCTTGTACAGAGAGATCTTGGACCCAGTGACTGATATTAAAGATCATTTTTTAAATTCATATATTTTCTTTTTAGCTATGACTTGTGAAAGTGTAATGTTATTAATAGGAAAAACTGGCTCTTGCCCCCCGCTGGGTCCGATGACATCATCACATTCTAGAACCTGCAACCCAGCAATTGCAGACTTGCATAACATAAACAGATGAGTAAATAACATGGTTGAATAAGGGGAAATGATGGAAGTGAGACACTATTACAAGAAACAAGAGGGAACAGAGAGGAATAAAGAGTAACAAGGTGGACACTTTCTGGCCCAATGGGTGCCATGTGCACTTATGTTTTTCAAAATATATTTTTGCCAATCCAAGTATAGTTTTTTTTTTTTTTTATACTTTCTATGCTTTTTCACCCATGTATGTGTGTGTATTGCCTGCCTCGGGACTACAGATGGAAACTAGCATCTCTGCTATAATCTGGTGCTTATGTACAACTGTTCATTAATATGCATTGTACCTATAAAATATATATATATATATATATATATATATATATATATATGTTCCAGTTGATATGAGTAACAGGGAGACATTGAGCACATTTTAATGATTTGTCAAAGATTTGAGATTTTACATTTTAGGAATAATTTAAGTAACAGGACATAATAATAAAAATGAAAAACCCAGTTCCTGCCGACATAATGACAAATATATTAGAGGCTAAAAAATTTAAATACATGTTGATAAAATATTTTAAAAATACATTTAAAGCATAGAAAGAATGTTGAGTCACATAACAATGCAGAAAAAAACGTTTTTGTAAAATATTTTGTTTGTTATATTTTATGGTAAAGTGTAACATTAGAGAAAATGTATTCACCGTCTATTTTGAGCGCTTTTGTTTACATAAAATGTGAATGGCCCTTCTTCGCCCTTATTACACCTTTATTAAACCTTGTACTTACACGTGAAGTTACTTTCTTAATAGGGTGTTTGTATTTTGGATAACATGCAGCTTCTTTTATTTCTTTTATAGCCTAATTGCCCCCTGCCCGACACCAGTCTCTCCCAACCTTTGTCTCTCAGAAGGTGGACCCAAAACCTGACAAGGAAATTTCCCGGAGGAGAGAATCTGTGCCCTGATTTAGCCAGAGGTGGGTCGAGTATCCAAAATATTTACTCAAGTAACAGTAATTTCCGGGAATTATTAAAGCATACCTTAACCTTAACCTTACTTTGATATATTTTTACTCAAGTACAAGTAAAAAGTAGCGTCCCAAAAATGTACCCAAGTAAGAGTGAAAAAGTAGTTGGAGAACATTTTACTTGAGTAGTGTGAATAATCATGAGTAACTGAGTAGTGACATGATTGTTTTTGTTTAACAGTACAGATACTTCATTTGAATATTACTCAAGTAGAAGGAAAAAAGTCCAATTACTTCAAAAACTTATAGTGCTACTTTTCATACAAAATATCGGGATACAAGCTGTTGGAGACAGTGTGGTGAAGCCGTGGCAAATCACGTTCACATTTTTTGGGGTTGCCCTTTGATAAGAAACTATTGGACGGAGCTTAAAAACTGTATGGAAAAAGTTCTTAAGACAAATCTTCCTTTTACTTTTGAAACTTTTTATTTGGGTAAAATTGAGTCAAATAAAAAAAAATGTGAACTTTAAAATTTTAAATATGATGTTATTAGCAGGAAAAAAGGGTGTTACAAGAAAATGGATAAAAACAGATGTGCCAAGAAAAGAAACTTGGTTTGATGTGATGCATGATATTTACATATCAGAAGTTGACATACGCTTTGCATTTGGAAACAGAAACGTTTGCTAGAATATGGAAAGGATGGTTGGGGTTTATTAAACCATTAAGATCAGACTTTATTTGAGAGATGGTTCACGGATTGTGCACCTGTGTAACGCTACCAATTTTTGTTAAGTTTTATTTTTATTTATTTATGGGTTTGTGTTTTGTTTTTTGTTCTGTATATATAGGCTACATACATTTTAAAAAAAAGGGGGTGAGACCAATTTTGATATTTGTAAGGACATTGATGGTGGACTAAATGTTTTAAGTTGAAGGACGCTTTTGTAAAGGCGAAATTAGCATATTGTGTTTTGAACGCTCATAGTGCTGTCATTGGTTTGTATAATGTCTGACAAAAATAATAAAAAATAGAAAAAAAGAAAAAAAAAGTTACAGTGCTACTTTTCAGATGAAGCCTATTTTTTTCTTCAAAGCAGCGCCTCCACTTTTTGTTTAGTTGAATTGATTCCCCTGAACCTTTTCCGACACTACACTGTTATTATGACGGGGGAAAAAGGGGCACATATTTAAAAAGGCGCATCTCTTCACGGTCACTCGCGCTCATTATCCTCTGCTCATTATAGCTCGAGGCGGGACCAGTACCAGAGCCGCATACCGAGACTAACGAAGCATTTCCCCCACCTGAACTGTGTCAACCCCACACACACACACAAAAAAGAACCTGACTAATTGTTTACCGGGTCAAATTTCTATTCCATCGCAAGTTCGTGCACGCTGGCGCAGGTGAGTGACGCAGCCGCTCCACGGGACGCGCTGTTCTCCTGCGCTCGAGACAATTCACAACTTTCAAAACATTTGTCTTTTTTTCTTTTTTTTTTTCTTCCTTCGGTGTGGAGGAGCCGTGGGTTGAGCCGGCTTCTCTTGCATCACCACCAACACGGATACAAAAGCGCTGCCGCTCCAGGGAGGCAGGCCAAAACCGCTCTAACAACCCTCACGAGCTGCACGGGGCGCGAGGGGGAAAGTGTGTAACGATGGACGCGGAGTCACTGAAGAACCCGAAGAAGCCGCGCGCGCTCGGCTGCAGCATCAAGGTAAGAAGAGGCCGTTAAAATTTTATCTTTTTGCTGTTTTTCTTTAGGTTGATGCAGCTTTTTGGCCTTGTTCAGTCTTGGGTCAGTCATGGTTCAGGTTTTCAATCACTTTTTACAGCCTAAAGGTGGATTAGGCGCCACTTTTGTGGATAAATATCAGCATCATTCAGTGGAAAGTATGGCTATTATTTTTATCCAAACCTACCCCCTTCCACGTGGTCGTTTTTTGTTTTACTTTTTATTGAAATGATGTTTTGTCCCTGATCAAATAAGATAAGAAATTAAAAAGTTCAGTCATGGGTTTAATGGTTTTTGCCTTCTTTAGTACTGGATTCGTTCTTTTTTTTGTCCTTGTTTAGACTAATCTCATCCTTACTAAAGTCTTAGTAGATAATAAACACTTTTCCAACATTACGGGTGAATCAAAGGTATATCCTCACTTATATTGTTCATATTTTAGTAGCTTTGTTTGCCTTGTCTCACTCTACCTCATGCAACACTGTTATGCAATTTTCTTTAGGATAAAACATGCATTCATTATTTTACTTACAAATTGACTTAAAGGCCCTGTACCTGATTTTTGGATAACAATTAATGAAAGAGGAAGCCACAAAATTAAAATGTCAGCTGTGGTTCAAACTCATTCCTAACTTTTCTAACATATTTGTGGCAAACCAATTCTAAACAGGGATGAGTTTATCGGTACATTTCACAACTTTTTAGGGTCACTTTCACAGAAATGCTACAAAACTAGCCTGTAAGTTCAGAAAATTGTTCCAAATCTAAATGATATGGAGAGGCACATTGTTTATCCCGCAAATGCCTGAGTTTACATACTAAAGGAGGACAAAGCAAATTTCGTTACGAGAACAACAATCAGGTATAGCACCTTTAAAGGGACTATACAGAGTTTAAAAATGTTAAAATTACGTATTTTCCTCCCCCTACATGTTCCGTGTCCTAATGTGTAGAATGAGCCCAGACCTGTTTACCACAACTGCCTCTAAAATCCTGCACTGTCACTCAAAAAGGTGTTACTTCGGGTCCGAAATGCCGTCATGCACGAGCTTAATATAGAAGGTGCAGTTACACGTGTGACCTGCGGTGGCAGTAGTGAGTATAAAATGACCAACTTGCATCTAGTCTCTTTAAGCAAGTTTGTCCTCTTGGTCAGTAGTAACAGCCAGCTAAACAGCTCGTTTCTGTTCCTGAGAAAACTAACATCAGCATAGATTTGTAAATCCTGTTCCTTGCAATTGGTACTTTTTCAGGTACTTGAATGTTGGTAACAGGATGGTACCAAATATAGTAAATAACAAATAAAACATACAATAAAACTAATGTCTTTGATACCTGAGCTGAGCCAATCATGCTTGTTATAGTTTATTACCTGTTATTGATGAATACATAACAGAAAACCTCCAATTCTGGAATGACCCTATAATCCCGGTTTAGACTTTTGTTTTTGCATCAGGCCTAGTCCTTTCTGGTTGGGTTCAGACTGGCTCTAAGTTTAACCTAGCACTGTTTACTGTGTGAAACAGGTGAGCTACGGGCTGTTATTTCCAGAGCATTGCATAAGTAATTACAGTCGAGGTGCAAATGTCAAAAATGTGAGCGATCGCCGCCTAAAGCTAAAATTCTTCGTCTGTACATAAACAAACCGTCAGCCGAGCCGTCTGCGAACCATTAGAAAACCTCCTCCAAAACCAATGGAGATAAATATCAGCATTTGTCTCGTAATTATGTTCGTCGAGTAGATTTATTGTTTTGGGTCTATAAATTATCCAGGTACAATTGAAAAGAATGTGAGATAAGAATAGATTGACGATGAGTGACAGGTTTTGAAACTGTTGGCTGCTGTTTTTGCTGCACTAAATGTACGATATCTTGACATAGTGATAGTATATCATTGTATCATAACATACAGCCTGTGATGTCATATCGCTAAGCATCTTGGGATTTGCAGCAATAATAAACTAATGGAGATTTTAAAGGAATAGTTCACCATTTATCCATACTGTGATATGTTCTTGCCTGAGCTTAGACGAGTTGATACGTACCTGTCTGGTCTTTGCGCCCGTGGAAGAGCTTGGTAGCTTCCAACTTCACCCCTGTTTGGAGCTATAGGAATACACTGGGAGAGGCCAATGCTAAAAACATCTTTGGTCTTTTTGCGTGACTGAGCGCACGCACAAATAACAGACAGGTACACACCAACTTGTCTAAGCTCAGGTAAGAACATATCTCAGTATGGAAAACGGTGAACCATTCCTTTAAAAGGTAAAATACTATGGTTCACATTAAACACTTGGACACCACAGTGTGTTGATGTATTTACCAGTTGTGACTCAGCAGCTTTTTTCCTCCGCTTTTTGTCTGTTTTTAGTCTATGAAAAATGTATGCTAACAGCCAAAGACATGGCGGATCTCCATGGTAACAACTCTATTGGCTCACCTGTATCATGCTTGTTTTACCCTTTGTAAGGATTAAACAGTCGTGCATTAAAACTGTTTAATGCACGACTGTTATTTACCTGCTTATACCATGATAGTTCCACAAACTGAAACTGTTCATCTGGGCCTGTTTGCTATTTTTTAACTCCTGGGCTGGAGTTATTTCACTTTTTAAGCTGTTTTACCTGAAACTTACAACTTAAACTCAGCCATCGTTGCGTGGATTTGGACAAATAAGGAGCAAATCTAATGTTCGGCCATAAGGTTTTTGAAAGAAGGAGGAAGTGAATTGAAAAAGAAAGCATCAAAAGTCGAAGGCATGCACACACGCCTTGAAATGCAAACATTAAGTTAGCTGTGGCCTATCTGCAGTCGCAAATATTTCTAACCTTAGTCAATCTCTTATCAAATCCTACAGAGATATGCCCCCAAATCTTACATTTTTCCAACCGCTGCCTCCTCATGTGAAACAAACAGCATGATCTCCTAAACGTTTGGCGCAATAGTCACATAACTGAGGTTTTTCAATATATTTGCAATGCTTTTTAAGAAGTCAGTCCCGATTGAAGATTCCAGTGCGTCTGAATATCAAAGTCCTATAGCCTATGTAACAACAGTGTAACCTCTTAACCCCCACCTTACAGCCTATAGGCCAGAGTAGCTCCTCATTTGAAAGCTAAGGCAGAAGTCCTTCTAAACAACTGTTGTTGCTGCCTTGTCGTCACTTTGACATGTTTTTTTAGTCACATATTTGTCGTTCTTCTGTGGCTTTTTTTTGTTGCCTTTTCATCTTCGTTTTAGCCACATTTTTGTCACTTTTTCATGTTTTTTTTGTCCTGTTTTTGTCACTTTTTTATTGCTCTTTAATCATGTTTTTGTCCTTTTGATGCATTTTCATCCTCGATTTAGTTGCTATTTTGACACTTTTTTTCAAGAGGCTTTATTTGGGTAGAAAATGTGCTCGGTTAAGGTGGGAGTTAAGAGGTTAAAATGCAAATTGTCTTCAAGCACATGTTTCAAATCTATACTGGAGATGCAGAAGTCCTTTGTTGGAGCCTAAAATCTGATCTTTTGTCAAACATCTCACCGTTTTGCACCTGTGTCTGGTGAGTTGAGCTGAATTCTTAGAAAGGATACATTTTTCCCGAGGGTGAAACATGATGAATGATAAGTTTGCATTTGCTGGATCACACAGAGTGCGGTGGGTCTGGTCTTGTTTGAACCCTCCGTGTCCAAATATGTAAAGAGAAAGAAGCGAGACGGGGAGAGCGGGCGTGAACTACACGGCCTCTCCCACGCAGCAGGACTGCACCTCTGCCTCACTGTGCACTCGGATATGTTTAGACAGAGGGTGGAGGTCGGGACAAAGCTCTCATCAATCGCTTCTGTAGAGATTGGAGCGGATGATACGAGGAAAACATTTTTACTGGTTAATGATTAGTTGAAGAAGAGGAAGTATCTCAACTGGCTGTTCCTTTGTTTCAGCAGTAGCAGAGTGATGTGTTGCATGGACAGTGTGTCAGAGAGGTTGTTTGTAAATGAATGCTTAAAGGAACAGGCCACCGCTTTCCATACTGAGATATGTTCTTACCAGAGCTTAGACGAGTTGATATGTACCCGTCTGGTCTTTGTTGAATCCTTGTTTGCGTTCCCGTGGAAGAGCGTGGTAGCTTCCAACTTCACCCACGTTTGGAACTATAGGAATACATTGGGAGAGGCCAAATGCTAACAACATCTTTGGTTGTTTTGCATGACTGAGTGCACACAAAGACAAGACAGGTACCCACAAGGCCGGATAATGCAGGGGCTTAAAAGGACCCAGGGGCCCAGCAGGTTGAAGGGCCCATGGGCATAAGGAGAAAAATGCATGCTCAATGCGGGCTGTCAAATGAGTTCCCTCTCTCTCATCCCTTGCAGACTCACTCACATTTAAGGCTTTATCAGATGACTTTTTACCCAAGACTAAACCAGGACTAAACCAAGACTAAACCAGTACTAATCTGGGTCTAAACCAGTTCTTAACGAGGCCTGAGCCATTTTCATTGAGTTGACACTGGAAAAAAAAAACTATTGGTCTGTTAAAATGCAGGAAAATGCACCAAATTGTACCATTAAAATAAAATAAAAATCTCTGTGGGAGGACGCCCAGACCCCCCTTTTAAATGTGTCCCCCCACCAGTCTGGCAGTAGCAAAGGTTCTTCTACAACGGCCATGGAGCTCAAATTGGGGTCATTATGTTAAACGGTTTTGTTTTTCAAAAAAAGAAATCCGACAGACATGCAAGTTAAGTACAGTTGTTGCTAAGGTGCTATATATATAAATAAATAAATATTGATTGATTGATTGAGTATATGGGGGGCCCAGAAAAAACTTTAGCCCCGGGGCACATTTTGCTTAAATCCGGCCTTGGGTACGTATCAACTCATCTAAGCTCAGGCAAGAACTGAGGAAACTGAAGCTCAGTCATGCAAGCGATTTGGCCGAGTCTTCGGAGCCAGCCCCATCATTCATGGTTAGAAGAGGGAGGAAAAATATAAGCAGTAAAGATTGAAATTAGGATGATATTGCGCATGTTAAGAGAAACACGTGACAAGTCTGTGTTCAGTAATGACATAAAGGTGGGGGAAAAATCAGCCAGGAGCTTCCGGAGCCAGCCGCCATTTCCGTGCGCTTTCAGGAAAAAGTGAACCACAATGAGTCCATTCTTAATTTACAGTCTGTGATCAAGAAGTCTCACTGAGATCTTCTTAAACTTATGGTTAGGCTGATTTTTTTTGTAAATGTTTACCTGTCTGCCTGTCCCAAGATGGTAAACATTGTTCAAATCAAATGTAGGTTTTACTACTGACGTAAAGTCGTTCATGTTTACATTTATTGCTTTGGTTCTCAATCATAAAGCAGAATGAGCTCCACACTGATCCTGTGGCTGAAACTAGTTCGGAGCTGAGCATAAAGGGAGTTAGAGTTTCTCCTATTTGTACAATCTGATGTGAAATGGCCATATTCTCTGTATGAGTCACAATCACAGAGTTGGACAGTGTGATTTGCAGATAAATGCAGACACACAAAGTAGGAGTGGCACATGTACATTAAAGTGAGTTCTTGTATTCAGCTCAACCAGAGTTCAGTTCTGGTCTGTATTTTCTTGTACTTTGCGTTGTCCAAATACGATCTGCCAAACGCTTGATTGCAGTTGATTCTGTTTCTGGATTACAGCCTTTGAACGACACAGCGTTGATCGCGGCTCCGATCCGCTTTCTCTGGGACACTTCCCATGTTTCATTTTCCCTGACAGCCGTACACTCTGTTCAGGACATGTTTGTGTTTTTACAACTTCATCACGTTTCACTCTTGCACCATGATGCTCGTCCGCGTTGAGGTAATGCAGCGAGTGCCTTTGCAAGTATAAGAAATGCCTGAAAAACACGATTCATTATGTAACTAATTATGTAATAAACTGAAATAAGTCCAACATAAGCAGTGATTAGTGATTTGCAAAGGCACTTAAGTTAAATCACTGTTTTTATTTCTTTTTTCTCCCAGATTTGGACCTGGTTTACTTTCATTTGGCCATAATTTATTCACATCTGTATTACTTCTTCCAGATTAGCCCTGGATTTGTTGGCTCATTTGCAAACGCTTGAAAATGCATCACAAAATTCGCAATAAAAAACAGCCATAACCAGGATTGAAACACTAGTTTACAGGTGAAGTGGGAGCCTTGAGGCCGACGTCTGAACGCTGTTTATCTCCGTGTTCAATCTGAGCAAAAAGCTTGATCTCGATAATACTGTTCTGAGAAAATGTGCTTCACTGTAGACAATAACAAAGGGCTTTATTCAGTGTCTATGTAGTCAGTGCCTTTTTACTGATTTACTGAGGAATTTAAAACAACCAGAACAATGAACAACAAAAGGTTGTACAAGAAAGGGGTGCAGTTCTACTTTGTTTACGGGACTTTCATTGTAAAAGCAACTTTTCTTCCACGTTTTTATGGTATGTTTTCATTCATTCATTCATTCATTTATTCATTCATTTATTTATGGCAATGGCACAAAAAAGTACAAGGTAGACAAAATATAGTTAAGTCATATATAGTTAGTGACAAAAGGAATTTACAGGGAGTGGGAAGAAGATAACTTATTTAAAGGATCTGTATCATTTTAGCCATCCCAAAGTAAACTATAGGCATTTATATGATATATTGTACCTCTACCGCTACTAATTTTTGTGAGAAATATAGGTATTTTCTGGGGGTATTTCATCATTTTAAAATTCTATATTTGGTCAAGATGCATCAAACTTATATAGCGCTTTCTTGGACACTCAAAGATGCTTGACAATGGAAGACAAAAGAAAATAGACAGTTTTAAAGGAACAGGCCACTATTTTTCCATACTGAGATATGTTCTTACCTGAGCTTTGACGAGTTGATACGTACCTGTCTGGTCTTGAGCTATAGGAATATACTGGGAGAGGCCAAATGCTAACAACATCTTTGGTCGTTTTACGGGACTGAGCACACACAAAGACCAGACAGGTACGCATCAACTCGTCTAAGCTCAGGTAAGAACATATCTCAGTATGGAAAAACGGTGGCCTGTTCCTATAAGAAAAAGCCAGTGTGAAGAGGTGGGTTTCGATTACTGATTTAAAGTTTGGGAGCGAGTTAATACATGCTTTTAAAACAATCTTAATCATGGGCTAATTTCCATCCCTTTTACCACACTCAAATACTGTTCTATCATTTATCCAGGGTTTTAGTGCAATGGGGACTATCGAGAATCGAACCCACGATCTTCATGCTGTGAGGCAGAGCCCTAACTGCTGCGCACTATACCTATATCTAGGTTTTAACGTGAAACCTTGGACTAAACATACTTTTTACTAGGACTAAAAATACTCAAGCACCAGGTCTAAATAATACCAGACTTAAGGCAAGGCAAGGCAAGTTTATTTGTAGAGCACAATTCATACACAAGGCAATTCAAAGTGCTTCACAGTTGCATAAATACAAGAAAACAAATAGAATCAATAAAAACATCAACATAAAATTAATCAATTACAGTAAAAGGCGAGAGTGCAGATAAAATACTTTCAGTCATATGCATCGGTAAAAAGGACTGTTTTCAGCCTGGATTTGAATATTGTCAGAGTTGAGGCCTGTCTCACATCCTCGTGAAGACTGTTCCAGATTTTAGCTGCATGAAACTGAAACGCAGCCTCACCGTGTTTATTATTGACTCTGGGAACCACCAGGAGACCCCTCCCTGAAGTTCTCAGGGCCCGAGATGGTTCATACGGCTCTAACATGTCAGAGATGTACTTTGGACTTAAATTGGATTTAATGTTGTCCAGTTTTTGATTGACTAAACCAGGACAGATCATTGCCAGATTCTTTAAAACAGCACTTTAATCAGTGAAAGAACAAAAAAAAACCTGTTCAAATCCCAGGGTAACATATTTTTTGCATGTTTCATACAGACTTGTTTGGAATGAATAGTATTTGAAGCAGTGTCTCTTCATGGTTAGCATTTATCCATCAGTGTCCAGGATCTCTGCGTGTCCAGTGTCCACGGCTCCCGCACACGTCTGAGGAATAAAAGCGTTTGAATCTGAACTCCAAACTTCCCCCGATTCTGCGCTCGCAGCAGGAGAGCGCACGGGGACAATGACACACAAACGCTCCGAGGCTATAAATAATCTTTCGACTGAACAGAAACAATAAATCGTGCTTCAGAGCGGTACGTGACGTTTATGCACCGCTCCTCTCACTCTAAGCACTTTGTCAACGCAGATCAAAGCAATGATGGACTTTACATAATTATATAGCGCAAAAGTCCTCAGTAGGGTTGGATACTGTCCAGGTTTGTTATCCTGTCTTTGTTGAACAGCGAAAAGGGGCAAAGAGTGTTGAGACATTCACCAAATTGGGGCCAAATATGAGGCATTTAAAGATATACAGGTCCAGACATCCAATACCCAGGGCGCACCTATTATTTTGATTTCAACTTAGTGCCAGCCATGAATCTATTAAAAGATCTTCCCCTTCAGACCTGTCTCTTGTTTGGTTCGTGGCTGCAGAAAAGGTTGTTTTTATAGAGTGGCAAAAGTGTAAAAAGGAACTGCTTGTGTTTGGCTGAATAGTGATTGAACTCAAGAATGGAAGCTTTTTGCACTGAACACATATTTGGCAGACATTTTGGCCTCTTTTCATTCATTGCGACACAGAGTTGTATTCACAAACGCATTTTTCACCGGGATAAAACCAGCCCCATTATAAGATTAGATAATTTGGATCAAAAGTGGATGTGCCTGTCAGCGATCAGGCCTCAGATGATATGGGTTTTCTGGCTGGCGTCATAAAAAAAAAGGATTTATAAATGTCTTTTGAACGGATCCCAAAGAAAGACTCGACATCCTGTAAAGAGCCACGAATCCCATCTTTACTTTCAAAATCTATTGAATCTTTTTTCTTTTTTAACATCATGGACTCTTTCTCCCCTTTTTAGTTTTGTTTCCTACCAAAAAAGTACATTTCTAAGCCGAGCTTTATGGACCTTTATGAAACTTTAAGAGTGTGTTTACATGCACTCAAGTAGGTTTTTAATGGGGATTTTGTCTGGTTCATGTAAACACAGAATCCTGGTTTCAGTGTCTTGGATAAGCCAATATTCAGGTTATTAGAAACTAGGGCTGAACAATATGGACAAAATTTCATAGCTCAATATGCCAGATATCTCGATATCGATACGATACAAGATGACTATGGGTGAGGTGAAAACTAAGCATTTTTAAGAAAAATAAAATAATAATAAAACAAAAGAGTGCAGTTTTATTGATGAAAATCTATTTCGTTTGTATCTCGCTTTTTTGATTTTAATATTTTGAATGTTCATATCTTCGTATCAATACGATAATGATATATTTTTCTATGCGATATTGATATCTTGAATGTTCATATGTCGATATCGATACGAGAACGATATATCTTTCAGCCCTATTAGAAACCATGATATTCTCACTGGAATATTCCCACAGTTTCCTTGTTACTGTACCATGTAAACACAGCACCCTGGTTTTTCACCATTGCTGACGTACTGAGCATGTGCGAACTTTTGAAACAGAAAAAACTTTCCTACAGCCATTTTATCTGGTACCTTGGCTTTTAAAACTTTGTATCATCAGCAAAACATGGAAGTAACCTTAAAAAAACAACTGCTTTTTTGCTCCATGGGAAGTTTTTGTTTCAATTCTCACGTCTGTCGCTGACTTCCTTATTCCTTGTACTGTAGTTGCTCATGTAAGCAGGAATATGAGTGTCCTGGTTTCTCGGACACATGTAAACATCATATCCAGAATACTGTCATAACCAGGATATGTAAACACACTCATGGAAGCATCTCAGAAGTCTTACGGTTTAGTCTTTTGCTCTAAACTGTCGAGGCTCCGATAAATTGACCTGAGAATGATTTGACAGAACTTAACTATAAACTAAATAATCTGCAGGGTCTGTTTGCCTTCCTGATCACTCACTGTGTGCGATCAGGCGCCTTTTGCTACAGATTCCGGATGAAATATTAACAAGTGCATTGTGTGTGGTTTAGTGAGGCACAAAGCCGGGTTTACCGGGGCATTAACTGTTCTGAGCCCAAAGCCTCAGTCGACCTGCGGCGGCGCAGTCAGAGCTGGCTTTATCTTTGTTTTCTCAGCAAAAGTCCGTCCTAATCTCGCGGTGTCTTCAGCGTCACTCATCCATTCACCGGCACAGAGCACTAAAGCCCAGCGCTGTCTTCTCCCGGTGTCTGAGAATGCCTCGCGGAGCACGTACAAACTCAGAGTCAGTCGTGTCCGGGCTTTGAGCTGAATTTATGTAACGTCAGATCCTTTGACTCTGTGATTGATGCTGAACATGTTCGAGGTCTTGTCAAAGCAGCTCAGTTATGTTTGTCTTTGCTCAGTCGGAGTGAAAGAGCAGCAGCACTGGTTTGATCCAGCTCTGGGCAATATAAACTAAGTTTGAAAGTGAGCTTGTCAAGACTCACAGTTTCTGGATTCACTTTAGGTGATGTTGAGTTTGAGTTGAGTATCATAGTAATTCAGAGTAAATTCTCAATTTTTTTTGTTGCCATTTTGGCCCTATACCTGATTTTTTTTTTCCTTCTTTTTTTTTTTACAAACAATGGCTAGGTTTATATGGTCAGACAAATCAGATAACTGGAGTAATCAGATAACCCAATAATCAGAGCTGATGTGTTTGGAGAATGATTACTGCTCCATATTTGGACTTGGAGGCAAAGTGCTGTCCATGTGGCATTAGCGTCTTGGTAGTTAGTGCAGTGGGGGGTCGGGTCCCATCGGGGGTTGCAAGGCCTTGGGTGGGGTCCCCATTCAAGATGAAACAAAAACAAAAATGCTACTGTTAGTTTAGTATATTTTTTTAATGTAAAACAGCCTATAAGAGGCAAGACCTTTATACAAATGGGGTCCCGAGTTGTTAATGTAGTTTTGGGGTCCCAGCAGAAAATGTTTGGCCCGAGTAGATATAGTACAAGGTTTGTATCTCAAAGGTCTGGGATTCAAACTTAGTCTCCTGTATCTTATTTTCTTTAGTCATTGTAGCAGTAAAATAAAGTAAAAATGCAAATAGCACAAACTTCAACTTCTATTAAAATTGTGCAGGTGAAGAAAAGAAAGCTTAGAAACTCAACTCATTCTTTCCTTTCCTCACATGTGTGTTGCTGTCCAGTGCTATAAAGCTTAGGGGTTTGTGTTTGATTTAATGGAAAATGTTAAATATTTGTCAATTAATGCTTTTGCTGTGATTTGACGTAAACATAGTGATTAGGAACAGGTTTGGGCTCGTTTTATGTTAATATGATGTCCGTAGTACCGGTGTGTGACTTAGCCCTGGACATCTAGGGAGTCCTGAGTTGGAGAAGCTTCTCCCGGCACCGACCTGCACATGAGTGATGATGTGTCCTTGTGTATTTTCAGCTGTTCGTCCTGTGCCACGGGCTGCTGCAGCTCTCGCAGCTCCTCTACAGCTCCTACTTCAAGAGCACCATCACCACGATCGAGCGGCGCTTCGGTCTCAGCAGCTACTCCTCAGGAACCATCTCCTCCCTGCACGAGGCAAGAGCCCACACAAACACCACGGGGGGGACTTAACCGGGACTAAACCAGGACTAACTTTAGGCTCAAACCAGGCCAAGCTACAAACCACAAACAAGACCTGGACTGCCTGTTCAAAACTATGTCCACACTGGGCACTTTCCCTCTCTGCACGAGGCCAATGCCAACAAACACATCGAAAGATCGCGATAGTTTTATTTCATGGTTCAGCGATGAGAGAAGAGGAACTGGAGAACAGGCAGCGCTTCCTCACAGGACGAGAGGGAGATCTGTGTGCTTTGGAAAGTTATCATCCACGACAGGGTTGAAAGTTAAAGAGGAAGCGTACTGTGCTTTTCTGCTGTGATCTTCCATCCATCTGTGCCAGCTCAAACAGAGGCTTTGAATACTGTAGTAGTATGCGATTGCTAATGTGTGCACTCTTAACAAGGATGTGACTGACTGCAGTTCAGTACAAATGTTTTTTTGCTGAGCTGATGGGACTAAGGTTATGATCCGCACCAAAGAACATTACCAAAGTTTTGTCAGGGCCTCTGCACCTATGTTTTCTGATGAATGTAGTATGTTTTGTATGTGGTATGAACAGGCACAGGCATCCATCCGCACATTTCTATAACTCTTTTTTCTCATCGTTCCCATTGAATACGAGGCCGGTTTTTGTCAATGCCATTCAGTCACAATGCTCTCAATGTGGTGCCCTTCGGATCACTTGAGGCTCTTTGCGGTAAGAGAGGTTTTAGTGCAATACTTGTGCATTTTGTAGTTTATTCTGTTGTAAATCCCCTTTTGAGTAGGTTCAAGTTTCATAGTTTCTAAATGCTACACTGTGTAGACTTTTGTGCAGACGAAGGACGCTCTGTGAAATCTTCAGCTTCAAACCTTGCGCTGGACAGGGACTGGGCAGGCTGCTATGGTGATGCTTTGCACAGCAGTGGCCCCTCCTCCCCAAGATTTACCTCCTGCGAACCGTACTAGACTGGAATATTTTCTGCTTCTGTGGGTGTGGGGGTGTAGGGAGATGTGTGGGGTACACGTCCTGGTGTTTTGATCACATTTCTGCAGCGTGGAGTTTCCCCCGCGCTCTTTAAAGAGACTAGATGCAAGTTAGTCATTTTATACTCACTACTGCCACCTCAGGTCTTACACGTAATTGCAGTTTCTATATTAAGCTCGTGCATGACGGCATTTCGGACCCGAAGTAACAACTTTTTGAGTGACAGTGCAGGATTTTAGAGGCAGTTGTGGTGAATAGGTCTGAGCTCATTCTACACATTAGGACATGGTTGGAACATGTAGGCGAATGAAAATACTTAGTTTTATCATTTTTAAATTCCATATAGCCCCTTTAATACCTGCGTGAGAGCGGGAACCATCGATTATATTTTGGAGATGGACAGTGTTTAACTCACAGTGGGAGAAATAGTTGAGAGAAGGAAGCGTTTGTTGTCGTCAGTGCTGTTCATAGCACACCGCGCCTCAGACGACCCCTTTCTTCTCTAAGTGACACCCTCTGGTGCACCATTGTTTGTGCACAGGATACCACCTTCCTCTTGAGCAACGCTGTTCCAGGCGGAAGATCGGGCCCATGAGCGGCTCAAACATGGTGCTGCACTGCTCTGTACAGCATCAAAATGACTCATGATTTGGCTTTGAGCTCGCCTTGTCACAGGTCACTGGCTGTAATTGAAATGTCTTAACGCTTTGTTCACTTTCCTTGGAAAGCTCAGACGTCATCTGAAGAATCAAGTTCCCCTTCGAGATCCGCCCGCTTAATGGTGCTTTAAAAAACATGGACAAAAACAAATACGTCTGAGCTAGTCCCCTGCTCCAACATTGGCATGTTCGCTGAAATACGACAACATCTTGAATCTCTTTCTAATACTGCGTGATTAGGTCAAACAATGCCTGGTTTTATAAAGTTTCATGTAAAAGACATCGCCAAAGCATCACCAACCAATGAACGGCCCAAAGTAGGAAAATAAATAATGCAGTTACATAGCAATAGAACCATTTATTTTACTGTTGTATCATGTCAAAGGTGAAGATCAATGTTCCAATTCATCAATATAGATTCTTGACATTCAGAATTATGTTTTTTTTCTTAGTTTGTAACATATGTAACTGTGTCCTCAGGTGAGTAACACGGTGCTGATCGTGTTCGTGAGTTATTTCGGACACCGGGTGCACAGGCCGCGCTTCATCGGACTCGGGGGCCTCCTGATGTCGGTCAGCGCCCTCATCCTCACGCTACCTCACTTTGTGTCCCAGCCGTACGAGTTCGACTCAGTGCTGCACAGTGAGTACATGAACATTAGTATCTGCAAACATGTGAAAGACGAGGCACTGTAGGTAAATAGGGAACAGTAAATACATTTAGAGATATCAGTATTTGTTATCATTGATGAATTTAATGGTATGAATGGGTTAGAGAATGGGTTTGTGCTTATGAGGCGGTAGTACTCAGTTACATTTACTCATGTATGTACTTGAGCTTAGACGAGTTGATGGGTAACTGCCTGGTCTGTACGAGTGTGGGTACTATATTGTAAGGCAAAATAATACCTTAGGAGCACTTCGACGTCCAAGCAGTAAAGTCTAAGTGCTCCTAAGGTATTTTTGTGTAACTAGACTTGGATCGTGTAACCGTATTTAAATAGGGAAAGCGTGGAAGAGCTTGGTCGCTTCTAACTTCACCCCCGTTGGCCCCATAGAGGAGAGGAGGAGAAGCTAAATGCCAAAAACATCCTCAGTCTTTTTGCGTGACTGAGCGCAGGCGTAAAGACCAGACAGTTACGCATCAACTCGTCTAAGCTCCGGTAAGAACATGTCTCAGTATGGAAAAACAGTGTTTATCTTAATAAATCCTTTCCATACGCCCTCTGGGGGTAATACAAGTGTTTATGGGATGATTGGGGGGGTCTTTCATCTCCTCCTAGTGTCTCCGGCCAGAAATCCACAATTGTAACTTCAATGCCACCGGGTCGGAGCCACCAATGCACATTAACAGAATCACAAAGAAGAAGCTAACAGGCTAACGGGCAAAGCTAACTGCGAACAGTGTTTACAGCCAAGTTTGAGTGAAAAAAATGATTACCTCTTTCCCTTTGCCTTTTCTGTCAGCGTAGTATTTACTCTCACAGACAATTACTAAGTTGAAAAAATCGCAACTTGCTACGACACCTGCAGTTGCGCTGATGGCCTCTAGGGGCAAGAGTTACTTAGTATCGCTTTAAATGGCAAATGCTCATTTTGATCTGTAAAGTAGATCCAGATCTGTAAAGGAGATTTCCACATGATTCTATGTTTTGTTTCAGATCATCGTCTTTGTATTCTCGTAGCTAATTGTTTGGGTCATCACTTTTTACTTGTACTTGAGTAAAAATTAACCTTTCTCTTTCTTGAGTAAATACTTTGGCTGCTCTACCCTCCTCTTAATCTATCTGCTTCAAATTTTACCTGTAGATTCCTGACATAAATTTGAGAGAAAATGTAATTGCAAGTGTTCTGTCTATTTTTTTTTAAGATGCGAAGGGAGAAAACTAGCCAAAAATCTCAAAATTGGCCACTGCGTGAAAAAAAAAAGCATCTCCAGCAGCATCTCGCCTTGAACGTTACACATCATGCATTATTTACTATTTTGAGCCTCTGTTCTTATAGCCTCCTTGTCAAAAACATACCTGAAGCTATATTCTTGTTTACTCTGGTTGTTTCTACAGCTGAAGGCTCCTTGTGTCATATGTGAAGTCACATTTTCACAGACCTGATTCCAGAAGGTGTGTGGTGTAGCTTTCTTGCATTAGGCCTTACAATCATATTAAAACATAGGCTGCAGACATGTCACAGGGCTGTGCTGAAGCCGCTGGCACCACAGTGACAGTGTGACCAGCCCCACATGAACTGTTCCCTCTGAAATGTTTATCACCTCAGCCCCTCTCCATAGCACTCAGCAGCACACGCGCAAATATTCAGGGCTTGGCTTTGAGACAAGATCAGAGTAGTGTAATTTGACCTGATTTTGGTTTTACAGTCCCCTAGATAACAGTTTCTCAGTTTAGACAATATTTTCTTCTGATAAAGTGTTGGGGAATGTGTGGATTTAGACCTAAGTATCTGATCTGAGTTTCTGTGGCATTTTCTCACCAACTCAAAGTTCAGGGATTCAACTCATTGCTCACTGCAGGCATAGATTGTGGCTGGAGGATAAAACAAGAAAGACCTTTAGTTATTTTGCTAATTTGGTTGGTGTGCCAGTGTACCTTAACCTGTTATCTGCCAGGTTAGGTTTAGGGCTAGAGTTAGGGTTAGAGTTATGCATATCCAAATCCCAAAGTGTATTGACAGAAGCTTAGTGTGATGCCTCATTTGAAAGCCAAGACCATCTAGTTTTGGGTGAAACACAACTTACATCACATTTGCGGTTCCTAACCCTAACTATGACCTTAACCCCTAAGTAACTCTTGCCCCTAGAGGCCATAAGCCCAACTGCAGGTTTCGTAGCATGTTGCGATTTTTGAGCTTATATTGTCCGTGAGAGTAAATACTACGCTCACAGAAAAGACAAAGGGAGAGAGGGATATTGTACATCCAATTACACAATGGAAATATTTTTTTTTCACTCAAACTTGGCTGTAAATACTGTTTAAAGTGACGCTAGCCCACAGTTAGCTTTGCCCGTTAGCCCCTTAGCTTCTTCTTTGTGATTCTATTAATGTGTATTGGTTGCCCGGTCCAGTGGCAGTTGTTATGACACTTTTAGTCAGTTAAATTGGTGACCACACTGGCGTCCTGTTGCTGGGTCCCCTGCTGGGCCTTTGACTAAACCAGGTAGAGAGACCGGCCTCTTCCTGGACTCCAGACGAGGCCCTCGCACCTTTTAGACAAAGGTCCCAAATGGCCAATCTCCCCAACATCACAAGTATCTCCTTCTGCCTCCAAACGCCACCATGATTTCATTCCCATGCAAAGTGCCTTTTGGTGGCTGCATTAACATCTCCAACTGTATTACCATTTCTATGTGTTTCTGGACTTCCCTTTGTTGTGCATGACCCCTGTCCTGCTGCTCTGTCTGTGGCACTCACCTATAAAGGTAATGCCAGGGCTGAGCAGAGCAGAGCTTACCATGACCCCGCGTTATGTGTAACCCTCTCCGCATGCGTAATAAACTACACATGTTGACTAGATAAACATCTCTTCAGCTTTATTAAGTAAGAAAATCCACAACACAGTCAAGTTGCAATTGTGGTTTTCTGGCCAGAAAAACACCGGGCCCAGTGCATTAGAAAGATTAGAATAGGCACAACCAGACAGCAACTCCAAGCCAGGAGCCGTCACAAATAGGAATAATTCTTGGTGCAAGATGCAAGCTAAGGTGTATTATCGCCATGGGCTAATTCATACCTAAGTACCATCATACCAAGTTTTGGATTTGAAAATTGACATTTTCCAGCCCCCACTGCGAGCCGTCCCATCACCACAACCAAGCTCCAAGATAGGGTAAAATAGGGTAGTTTCCTGGCCACAACGGGACACTTGACAGCTACCTGTGACAACTGCCACTTGGGGCGGCATTTCTCGCGAGTCTCGTGGCAGATTTCAGTTTGGAGAGGCACAGGAATCTGATTAGTTTTTGGGGGGTTAAACTAATATGGGAGGACGGCGGGCGAGAGGGGCCAAAACGGGACACTTGACAGCTATGCTAAGTTTCATCTGTTGTCCAGCATTTGCACTCACACACTCTCATTTAATCACTAATGTACTCAGACACTGGGAGTGTGGAAGGTGAAGTGTCTTGCCCAAGAACATGTCGACAGTGTGATCTGACCAGAGCTGGACCTTCTGGATTTGCGAGCAAACACTAGACAGTCACTTACTCACTGTCTCCCCAAGCAGCACCTGTTATTCCCACACAGTCTCCCATCCTAATTCTAACCAGGCCTGACCCTGCTGAGCAAAGTGGCGTGTCTGCAAAGAAACAACGAAAGTAGGACAAGAATGTCTGCCCCAAAACTCACTTTACTCTGTTAACGATGCTTATTGCTTAAAGTGAAATATTTCCTGTTGCGTGGTGGTGATTTGGAGAAGCACCGCTTTAGAGGAAATGCCTTATTAAAATGTGTCTGTGCTCTGAGGTGAACTCTGGACTGCATTAATAATCTGTCTGTCTGTCTCTGAGCGTGAGTGTGAGTGTGTCCGACCTCAGGGTTTTTAATTTGAACAAACTCTTCCCTCCTGCCACTTTTAATTTGCCTTCAGACCCTGTGCTGTGTCTCCACCAAAGCGTCAGGAAGTGTCCAGGAAATTGAAACATAAAATTAGCGCGTTCAAACCTCACAGGCTCCAAAATTAACCAGTAATGACTTTTCCCCTTAACTGTCCATCAATCTATTTACTCCTCAAAAGCTGCACGGCAAGCTTTATAGTGTCAGAAAATGATCAAAGTCTTATGAACGTGTTTAGATAGAGGAACCCCCACGTCGTGACATCAGCAGGTGGGATCAAGTGTTTGGAGGTTGATGGATTACTCAAACACGCACTACTGGGAGTGAACGCTCAAAAAAGTCAGTGTCTAAAGTGTCCAAACTTCCTGCTTGGCCCTAAAATAGTTTTCCCCCCCATAAGTTTAACTGCTTTGCATAAAAGCTTCTTGACAGGAGCTCACAGCCTATATAGGTCAGTGTAACGCCTCATTTGAAAGCTAAGACCCACAAAACTGATCATAACTTTTTTTGGTCACTTTTTGAAGTGTTTTTGTCACTTTTTTATTGTGTTATTGTTACTTTTCTGGCACGTTTTTGTTGCTCTTTTGTCCGATTTTTGTCACTTTTTTGTCCGATTTTTGTCACTTTTTTGATAAAATGTTGTCACTTTTTTATGCATTTTTGTTAATTTTTTCTTTTTGCATTTTTGTCACTTTTTTGTTACATTTTTGTAGAAAAAAATATATATTTTTGTCACTTTTTTGTTACATTTATGTCACATATTTTTTGCTCTTTTGTCACATTTTTGTTAGTTTTTCATCACTTTTTTTGTTACATTTTTGTCACTTTTTTTTGCATTTTTGTTACATTTTCGCCGCTTTTTTGTTGCTTTTATGTCACTTATTTGTTACGTTTTCACTGCTATTTTGCCGCTTTTGTCGAGAACCTTTAAGATTTGGGTAAAGCTGAACTGGAGAAAATGCGCTCTGTTACGGAGGGTGGTAAGACCTTTAACCCATCTCTCTGTTTTTGTCTTTCAGATCGCCATGACATCTGTAACCTGCACAGTAACTCCAGCAGCTCCGACTCCTGCGGCCGTGACGAGACGAGGCGACTGGCTGACAGCTCCACCCTGTGGTGGCTCATGGCCATCGCGCAGCTGCTGTTCGGCGTCGGCTCGGTGCCCATCCAGCCGTTTGGCATCTCCTACATCGACGACTTCGCTCGCCCCGGGAACTCCCCTCTCTATATAGGTGAATGTTCGGAATATGCTCCAGGTTCATCAATACTTCAGTTTGATAATCAATGTATCACAAACAGGTGTAACATAAATGGATGATTTTCTCGTGATACAATTGTAGAGCGTCTTTGAACAGTAGGCCAGTTAATATTGGGAATTTAAACTGAACTGATCCAGGCATTACTCAAATCTAAAAGCTTTAAAATTGTGGCGAAAGCGACGTAAATGAAGATGAAAACGCAACAAGAAAAGGAAAAAAAAAGTCAACAAAAAAGTGATGAAAATGAAACAGAAACGTGACAAAAAGGACCATGAAAAGTGATGGAAAAGATACAAAAACTGACGACAATGCGGTGACAATGCATGGAAACACAAATCATTTTTGTAGGTCTTAGCTTTCAAATGATGTATTACAGTGGCCTGTAGGCTGTAAGAAGCTTTTAGATTTGCCGAACTAGAGATAATGCTCTCTGTTTTAGTGGGGGGGCTTTTGCAGTTTATTTTCTGGTAAAATATATGGTGTGGTAATCAGTTCATGTTGTTTTCTTCAAAACAAGTCAATATTGCTGGAGTCTTTGGTTGCAAACATCTGCTTTGATATTTGGTTGTTTATGACCTTCTAGGAAATTTGTATTAACTTATCCAAAAATGCTGCTGTATTATCAGGTCATTCATTCTGTCAAGCTGAAGGACACACAATCCTGGTACATAGTATTAAAAGGAAAAGATAAAATATAGTATTAAAGTAAAAAAAATAAGTTAGTTCCAACAGTTGCTTCTCGTGTCTCATTTTACAGGTGGTTTACTCAGGTTTACTCAAGGAGGAGTCACGTATAACTTAACCTCTTAATCCCCACATGAACCTGAAAGTGACAAAATAGCCACAAAAATGAGACGAAAACGAGGATGAAAATGCAACAAAAGAGCGACAAAAAATCTACGAAAAAGCCACAAAAGAGAAACAGAAAAGTGACAAAAATACAATGAAAAAAATGTCAAAAAAGTGATGACAACACGGCAACAAAGATCCGTTGAGATGAGTTTTGTGTGTACTTACACAATTTATTTTATTTCTGAATAATACACCATAGAAACTAGATAGAAGAAAACCAGACTATCACTAGACTGGCCCACAATGGGAGTTTATTTATTTATTTATTGACCTTTATTAACATTAAGTAACATTGAGTAACATTAAAAACCCCATACCTGATTTTTATAAAGTACTATTATTGTACTTCAAAACGTCAGTCAGGTCATGTAGTAAATATAACCTGCCTGTGTTTAGAGTCTTCTCACTCTCCCGTAGTCACAGGCACTAGTTTATATATTTACTAAACCTCTGTATATCGCATGTCTCCGTCCTGAAAGTCTTCCTCTCCCTCAGCGATCCTGTTTGCCATCTCTGTGTTCGGCCCTGCCTTCGGTTTCCTGCTGGGCTCTGTTATGCTCCGTATCTATGTGGACGTCAACAGATCGGACTTAGGTAACGCTTTGTTTACGCTCACTCTCTCGTCCCTCTGCCCCCCCGTGGTGGTGTGTGAGATATCTGACCCGTACCCCCTCCTCCTGTACCTTGCAGGGGCTGAGCTGGAGCTGAGTCCCTCTGATCCGCGCTGGGTCGGGGCCTGGTGGATGGGGCTCCTCATCGCCTCCGGGTGCCTCTTCCTCACCTCTCTTCCCTACTTCTTCTTCCCTCGCAGAATGCCTCCTGTGCATAATGTAAGTCCAACTTTATCAGTGCAACGACGCCCTTCAGTAAATGTTATATTGCTACATTGATATATTGGTATATTGCTACATTGATATATTGGTATATTGCTACATTGTTATATTGTTATATTGCTACATTGTTATATTGTTATATTGCTACATTGATGCAGTATATTGATCTCCATCGGAGTGGGTGGAGTGTTGAAGTTTTGCTTTCCTTTGAAGCATTTGAAAAGCCGGAGCAGCTTTGATATTTGCCAAGTGAATTTACATATGTACTTTCTATTTTCTGTCCTTCTTTGGCTTCAAATGATACATGATATGTTTATGTCTATTATACAATGTAATCTGATTGATATCTTTACCTGAAAGAAATATTTAATTCCACTCGATATTCATTCATTCACTTCATATGAAAATGTACCATTGCAATGTGAACACATGTTGGGCCCAATCTTGTGTTTCTAAAAGCAGACTAAAGTGTAACATTTTGCGCTTAGTAGGAGCGCACTTTTAGATCTTGCAGCTCCTAGACTTTTAAGTGGGACGTACGAGGGGTGGAGAAACACCCATGACCAATGGCGATGTTATGTACAACAACCTTTTCCTCCAACCAGACTCCACGGCAGGAAAGGGCGAGGGGGAGTGGGGATGAACATAATGCTTTTGTTTTGGCCAAGTGAGTGCCGAACCGCGCCACAGTGGGACCGGCTGTAGCTACATCTCTTTCTCTCGGAAAATTGTTTAGCTCACAATGGGGTTAATAAAGTTTTAGTTTGACCTGTGAAAGCCTATAATGCTTAAAGGAACAGGCCACCGTTTTTCCATACTGGGATATGTTCTTACCTGAGTTTAGACGAGTTTGTACGTACCTGTGTGGTCTTTGTGCCCGTGGAAGAGCGTGGTCGCTTCCAACTTGACCCCTGTTTGGAGCTATAGGAATATGCTGGGAGAGGCCAAATGCCAGAAAGGTACACATCAACTCGTCTAAGCTCAGGTAAGAACATATCCCAGTATGGAAAAACAGTGGCCAGTTCCTTGTCATTATGATTTTTTAAAGAAATAACCAGAATGCTCCCTCCAGCCACCAGCGGGCAGCTTAAATAAATAAAGGAAATAATTCCACATGTGTCCAGTATGGGGCACTGACGTAAGAAGAGATCAGGATATAAACAACACATTTTAATCACGTGGTAAATGGACAGAATGCCCCTGGGCAGCTGTGGCTATACACGGCAATGCAAGTGTAAGCCGAGGTTGCAGTTCTGGCAGGCTCATTATTATTCATTTACAAAAAAAGGTTTCCTCAATAGCATATTCCCAATCAAAACATGTTTTGTTGGAGCTTTTGTTCATGGACCCCGGCAATACATTACATACATGTATTTTGCCCCAGCGATTTACTTGGAGACCCCTGGTTTAAAGTTTGCGCTGTCCTTGCGCCGGGCACAAGCTCTGGCCCATTCCGTTGCAGTCCCCCAAAACTGTTGAGGCTTGGTGTTTGCTTTTCGACAAACACAGCCCTTTACAGCCTCCACTCTTACTTTACTCCTCTCAGAATCGCTGTCCTGCAGAGACTGTTCCTCTTTTTACGATTAGATTAAAATCAGAAGAAGCCGTTATGAAGCTCTGAAACCTGCTCAACTCAAACAACCCGGTCCAGTTTACGACTGAGGAAACTTCTACTGTGATGGGGGACTCCTGGACAACTGAGAGCCGGCACAAACAAGGACAGCATGCACCAGTCATAGTTGGATAGGAAACAGATAAGCATTATAGATGATGTCACTCTGTCTCTTTGGACCTCGAGTCCCTAATAAAGTTGAATTGAATTGTGAAATGGATGAACAGACAAACAAACAACAACGAAATCGCTTTAGAATTAACCGTAAACATCTTCAACAATGAGATTCTTCAAAGTACATATTTTAGGTGAAAGAAGTTGACATTTTTCTGTTGCTTCACTCCTGTAATCCCGCTTTGAACACACCGGTTTGCATCTCCCTCCGTTCTCTCCTTGTGTTCCCGAAACCGTCTTGTTGAAATCCATAAAAGCTCTCGGAGTCAAGCGCTGAAAAACCCAATTATGTTTTTTTGACAGCGCCCGTGTTGATAGGACGAGCCGCTCCGTGGAGTTCTTGCTTTGAGCCTTTCAGTTCAGTCAAATGTCACTGTGTCGCTGTGAACGCAGCATAAAAAAGGCTCCACAAAAAAAGGAACGAGTGAAAAAGGATTTGCGTTTGACAAATCCAATCATCCGAGACACAACTGAGCTGGAGGTAACATGCTCAAAAGACAGGCTTCGAATTGAGCAGGAGCTTAAAGTGAAGGTGCAGTTAAAGCCTGGGTCCTGGATGAGCCTCGGTTTAGTCCAGTCCAGATTTATTTATTTTTAACCATATGTTTTGTCCTGGTTTAATATCTGTTTTCAACCCAGTGTTTCTTTTTGGTTCTTTAGGCGGTTGAACCTGAAAGCGACGTAAGCAGCGACCTGAAGAAACCAGAAGTCTCTTTAACAGAATTTCTTAAAAGTAAGTTTTAACCAGTTATTTTATTGAATTAGTAATTTATATTAGAACTAGAGGGGTTTAATCAATGGATTTAGTTTTGAAAAGCATTTACTGGGATTCAAATTGACACTGAAACAAAGGTTTGGAGAAAATAATGAAAATGCTCGGCCTAATTATGGTTCAATTTGCTTCTAAATATAATAAGTATTATAACTGGACATTAAAAAGCATTATACTGTCTGGGTGAATCCTCATTTCTGATTGGCTAACTGGCGTGCGTTGTTTCCAATAGTAACGACAAACATTTGAGTTGGAGCTAGTTTCAGCTAAAACAGCTTCAAGCAATACTAAAGCAATACTAAGTAACTTGTTTACCTTAATAAATCCTTTCCGTAGTCTCTCTGTGGGTAATGCAAGTGTTAATGGGATGATTGGGGGGTCTTTCATCTCCCCCTGGTGTCTCTGGCCAGAAAGCCACCATTGCAACTTGACTGCCACCTGACCGGAGCAACATATACAAACAGGCTAACGGGCAAAGCTAGCTGTGGGCTAGCACCACTTAAACAGTATTTACAGCCAAAAAATATTTCCATTGTGTAATTGGATGTACAATATCCCTCTCTCCCTTCGCCTTTTCTGTCAGCGTAGTACTTACTCTCACGGACAATTTATACGTTCAAAAATCGCAACTTGCTACGACACCTGCAGTTGCGCTTGGCCTCTAGGGGGAAGAGTTACTTAGTACTGCTTTAAAACATAAAATAACTCCTGCTCCGGACTTAAAAAAAAAGCAAACCGGGCACAATGACCAGTTTCAGTTTGTGGGACCATGGTGTAAGCGGATTAAACAACTTGGAACCGTGCGTTATACAGTTTTAATGCACTTCGTGGAGGTTCTTATTGAACGTCGAGCATTAAATCTGTATAATGCACGGCTCCTTATTGTTTAATCCTTACTTACTAAACATAACCTCTGTATTCCACCTGCACCTCTGATTAGCAAACTCTAAAGTCCGTCTCTCTCTGTGTTTGGTCAGATTTCCCGCGGATGTTTGTGTATCTCCTCCTCAGTCCTCTCTTCCTGCTCCTGGTTCTGGCTCAGTGCTGCTTCTCGTCCGTGATCGCGGGACTCGCCACTTTCCTCAACAAGTTCCTGGAGCGTCAGTACGGAGCGACGCCGGCCTACAGCAGCCTGCTAATGGGTGTGTTTACAATGGACTGTAAGATGACCTTTATACACACGACTGATATGCAGACAAACCCATGACTGAAATCCACTGGGAAGAGCAGAAGATTCAGTCTATCCAAGGGAAAAATATACAGTATAGCATTTTTTAGAGTTGCAAACATGTAGTGGCTCACAAACTATACAACCACACTGTACTGTCATTGGATCCTTGGGCACAATATCGGAGCGGTTGGAGCAGCCATGGGTGCAAGTTGCCAGCTAAACTTACGCCTTAGGGCAACTGTGGCTACAGGGTAGATTAAAGGGACTATACAGAGTTTAAAAATGTTAAAATTATGTATTTTCCTCCCCCTACACGTTCCAACAATGTCCTAATGTGTAGAATGAGCCCAGACCTGTTCACCACAACTGCCTCTAAAATCCTGCACTGTCACTCAAAAAGGTGTTAATTCGGGTCCGAAGTGCCATCATGCACGAGTTTAATATAGAAGCTGCAGTTACAAATAAGACCTGAGGTGGCAGTAGTGAGCATAAAATGACAAACTTGCATCGAGCCCCTTTAAATGAATAATGCACAAAATGTAACAGGAATTATAGAGTAGCTGTAGCATATACAGTGGTATAGACCGTTTCCTTGCCTATATCATTAGTGACTTCAGCTGGAGGCAGGAAGAAATCTTGGAAAGAAGATGAAACTACAACTAATGCTCATCAATGTAAAGTTACAACGCCATAAGCGCATTGTCTCCAGTTCAGTTTTAACCAAATCTAGAAGCTTCTCCACTGGAGTTTAGAGCCCACAGGTCAGAGTAACGACTCATTTGAAGATTCTTTTGTCATATTTTTGTTGTGTTTTCATCACTTTCGTATTTGGCACCGTGGCGCAGTAGCTAGCTCTCGAGCTTCATTACTAGAAAGTTCCGGGTTCAATTCCCACGGGGGACGGGGCCTTTCGGTTCGTTCTCCCCGTGTCTGCGTTGGTTTCCTCCTTCTACTCCGGTTTCCCCCACCACTAAAAGCATGTACAATAGGCCAGGATGAAGGAGAGTGTGTTTGAGAGTGCGCATGGGGGACAATGGATGGAAATTAGCCTAAGACTAAAATCTGGAGTGGCTTGTTCATTAACATGCACTGTCCCAACCAATAAACCAAAGCTTTTTGTTGCATTTTTGATGCATTTTGTCAAGAAGCTTTTAGATTTGGGTGAAGTCAAAAATGTGGTCGGGTTAAGCCGGGTAAAGAGGTTAAATGTGGTACTGTTAAGTGTAGGTGCAAGAACAGGAGTTTTATCTGGTGTATCCAGCAACAGTTTAACATTTGTTTATCGTCGCTACTTTCCTGCCTCCGGCTAAGCCCCGCCCACCACCTCCAATGTTTACAAACAATGAAAGGTTCAATAGCACTGGTTCTCAGTTTATGTGACTCCAACCTTCAAACAATCATTTGTCATTTGGGCAGCAAAAATATAGATTAAAAATAAAACTTTTTAAATAAAACTATTTTAGCATAGCTTTTATAGAAAACAAGTTGCAGTTTATCCCTGTTACAGTGCATTAAATATCAAAACACTATATTTAATCACAGAAAGAGGCAAATGAAGATTTTCACAATTAATGAAAAAGCGTCAAACCCATCAGTTGAAAATCGTTTCTGTATAAAACTACGTATATGATGCTGTATATTCTCCGTCTCACGTTTTCATCACATCTTTCTCTCTGTTTATCCAAAGCACAGTGAGGTCTTGTCACAGCGATCATGTTTCTCATAATTTCCTTGCAGGCGCTGTGAATCTGCCGTCAGTCGCCGTGGGAATGCTGATCGGAGGAGTCATCATGAAAAAGACCAACCTCTCTCTAAAAACCATCCCTCGTTTCTCTGCGGTCATGCTGGTCCTGTCCACGCTCCTCTGTGTCCCGCTCTTCTTCATGGGCTGCTCCACACAGACCATTTCAGAGGTCACCACGCGCCAGGACGGGTCAGTGAAAACACATTAATGATTAAGCATTTACAAATATTTCAACATTATTAACAAACCGCCCTCTTTAGGTTTCAGTCCACGTGTTACTCCAACTGCTCGTGCCCCACCAGTGCGTTCCATCCCGTCTGTGGATCGGACGGGGTGGAGTACATCTCCCCGTGTCACGCCGGCTGCACCGACTTCATCAAAGACCCCAACAACACCCACAAAGTCCAGGTGAGCGTTTGACGTCATCCTTTATCCTTGATTCAGTTTGTGATTTAAAGGGACTATCAATCAATCAATCAACCTTTATTTGTATAGCACTTTACAACAGCACCCGCTGAACCAAAGTGCTTTCCATAAGTGCAATATAATAAAAACAATAGAAAATACATATACATTACACATGTGCAATTAGCAGTCAAAAGCGGCTTTAAACAAGTGTGTTTTCAGCCTCGCTTTAAACAGTATCAGGTCAGTGATGGCTCGTAACTCAACAGGCAGAGAGTTCCAGAGCCTCGGACCAGCCACTGAGAAGGAACGATCACCCCACTGCTTACTTTTGGTCCTAGGGACCTCCAGCAGGTGTTGTCCTGCAGACCGCAGCACTCTACTAGGCTGATGTGCAACAAGCAGGTCACATAAATAAGAAGGTGCAAGTCCATTAATTGATTTAAAAACAAACATTAAAAGACTAGATACAAGTTGGTCATTAGATGCTCACTGCTGCCACCTACGGTCTTACGCGTAACTGCAGCTTCTATATTAAGCTTGTGCATGACGGCACTTCAGACCCGAATTAATAACTTTTTGAGTGACAGTGCAGGATTTTAGAGGCAGTTGTGGTGAAAAGGTCTGGGCTCATTCTACACAACAGGACATGGCTGGAACATGTAGGAGGAAGAAAATACATAATTTTAACATTTTTAAACTCCGTATAGTCCCTTTAAAGTGGACATGTCATGCACATGGAGCCTAAAAATAGACTTAAATACATTATTTTTGGGTGCCTCAGTTTTGATATTTTACGTTGTATAATTTGAAATATGTCTCTTTAAGAATTAAATGGTACCAATGAAAAGTAGGTGAAAGAGCTGGTGAAAATCTTGACTGGGGCTCCTCCTGCTGGCATCTATAGGAATAGAGCGGTAAACTACAGCTCAGATAAACAGAAAGAGAAACATCCGTGATATTTTTTATATTTTTAGAAACGGTTTCGGAATGACTGAAATACGTCTCACAAAACAATTAAAAAAAATAAATAAAAGGAGAACGCCCTAATTAAATATGCAAGCGCGATCCAAATGCGCATATTTGCACAGCTGTTTACCAATCGGCATCGAGCAGGTCTGAGCCTGGACTATACCAGGACTGAACCTGGACAAAGCCAGGACTAAACCTTTACAACGCAGGGCTCAGTGAGTTGAACTGAGCAAAGAGGAGAAACACACAGGCTACAGTAGCCTATATGCATTCTGCTATTTATGAGCCAAAACTTGTTTTTAGAGCAAAAAAACAATATGATTCAATTAAATGCATTATTTTAAAATCGTTTTCAAAACGTGGCGACATCATAACAAAAAAGTTACGATCTTAGCTTTCAAATGAGGCATTACACCGGCCTTTGGGCTATAAACCCTCCAGTCATGACGCTTTTATGTTTCAGGTAAAGCCGAACTGGAGAAAATGCGTTCGGTGAAGCCAGGTTAAACCGGTTAAAGAAACATTGAAGAGGCACAAAACGGCTGCCACGGCAACGGCACCAAGGCTAAATAAGAAAATTGTAGATGATGACCAGTACTTAACTCAGTTGTAAAGTCAGATTTCTTAAAAGCATTACATACATCAAACCACTGTTATCATTAAAGTTTGTTCTTGGTAAAGCTTTGTTGTGACTTGTTCTCCAATGACGAGCCTCTTCCTGTGCGCAGCTGTACACAAACTGCAGGTGCATCCCTGGGGCCCAGAGTCACGCCCGTCCAGCCCCCTGCCCCAACGGCTGCCCCCACCTCCTGCTGCCCGTCATGCTGGTCATCTCCGGGGCCGCCCTCATCGCCTGCTTCACCCACAACCCCATGTACATGATGGTGCTCAGGTCAGGCAGCACAACAGGCATTATAACACCGACTGTAGTATTTCACACGCAGCAGCAAAGTTATGTTTTTAATTACAGAATTGTTCCCTCTGAAGAGAAGTCATTCGCCATAGGGATACAGTTTCTGCTGATGAGAGTGTTAGGTAAGTAACAACCTTTATAAAGCTGTTTTGTTGTTTTTCTGCTTCTGAAAGTTTAATACATCAGTGGAAAGCGTGTACAGAACCCCAATATTTTTTGTCCCTTGCCATTTACAGACTTTTATTGAATTCAAGTGCAGCTTATTGTTGGAAAAAATATTAAACAAATCAAATTCACTTTTATTGTCGACTGAAAACACGATTTAAAAGTTGCAAATGTACTTGGTCTTGCTTCATTATTGTGTATTTTGTGCAGCATCGTCGCCCTCTGCTGGTGATTAATGGAGCCTGTCTGTTTTGTTTTTTTGTTTTTGTTCAGCCTGGCTCCCTGCCCCAGCCCTGTTCGGGACGGCCATTGACACGTCCTGCATCTGGTGGAGGCGAATATGCGGCAAGAAATTCAGCTGCGGATACTACGATAACAACGTTTTAAGAAACAGGTAGTTGGCATGTGCTCGAATTAATCTACGAAACGCATTGACAGTGGGAAAGTAAACGGCTTAATACACTTGGCCCTGCGTTTCAGTCACTATATAGACCTACATGGACCAACGCAGCTGTCATTAATATTCAAGTAATGTAAAAACCTTCCCCAAAACTGGGTCAAGTCCCAAAAGTGGGTCGTGCAGAGGCTACACATAGATTTGGCACCACATTTTGTTTTTAAGCTACATATACTGATTTATATTGTGAGATTTATGAAAGACCCCAACAAAAAGGCTTCATCTCTCATTTTGTAATTAATAAACAGTGACAGTGGTGAAATTGTTGAAATAAACATGTGCGTAGGAATATATATAACATAGAAGTAGGTGGATCTTATGTAACTGCATTGCTTTGTTCTTGGTCCCACGCCATAAAACAACACCTCAGTTTTATATCATTTGTGTATTCGAGACTCGAGAGGAAAATCGTGATGTGATTTTTTTCTTCTTAGTATTATTTTCTGACATATATCACCCACCCTTTAAAGTGCATATGACAAATTAGTCACAATTATTGCTAAAACATATTTAACACAATTATATTTAAGATTAGGCTAAAAAAATGTACCCAGCTTTCGTTTGACAATTTTTGTGATGTTTATTTTTTCCTTATTGGACACTGACAGGAAGTGACATAGATGGAGGACAACAATTTTAAACTGATGCCGTGCCAACCATGTTAGGTCAATAGGAAATGAATGACTCTGTGCATAACTTCAAATTATTACAACACTGCCCAAGAAGTGACTTCCTGTTTCGATCCAGCACACCAAAATAAAAGCACTATCTTATTTATTAGTTCAACTTTCTGTCTGCCTAACTATTAACAGACAAAAGACTTACAGTGTGTGTATTTAATGTTTTTTGTAATGTTGCAAGTACCTGCTGAACTAATCAATGAGACGAGCTGTGTGCTTTTATTTTGGATGTGCTGGATCGAAACAGGAAGTCACTTCTTGGGTGGCGTTGTTATGATTTGAAGTTATGCACAGAGTCAATTAAACTGCTCTGGAGCTTTATAGATACAGACGGCATCTCTGGAATCGCCTATATGGTCATTTTTGAAAACAGTTAAGGGGGAAACAATTCGGAGAAAAATTTAAACTTTCTCTAATTATTCAAAAACGACTTTAATAAATGCTGAATTATGAATATAGTTTTTTTTATAAAGATACAAAGACCTGGAGAGGAGAAAAGTGGTTTCACATTCCATAAATACATAAATAACTGAGAATGCTAACATGGTACTACGTGTTAGCACCGTGCTAATGCTACGACTGCCGTTTTTTCACTTCTACTGAACAATCTGCTGTCAAGAAACATCCATATGAACCTGATTTAGACTTGACTTTATTTGTATGTGATAAATACATGTATATTTTGCCAGAAAATGGCTAAAAAGAGTGAAAAAGTGTTTCCTAAAATATTCTATTTTCCCCCTCGGCGAGGCCACGCCCCCTTCTATGACGAGATGCCGTCTGTATCTATCTAAGTTACTTCCTGTCATTAGCTAAAAAATTCAAATAAAAATAAGTTTTCTGGCCAACATTTCTTCATTAATTTGCTGCCTCACTGAAATAAACTGATAATTATTTCCTTACAACAGATATTATTCATCTAAATAAGTCATATTTTCAAAAGCATTAAAACCTGTCATATGCCCCTTAAGCTATGTGTTACGTTATCTTTATGCAAATTGGTCAAAACTCAGTGGTCCTTGCTGTGTGCTTGCAGGTACCTGGGTCTGCAGGTGGGCTACAAGATCATGGGCATTGTTCTGTTGATGCTGTTGGGATGGAAAGTGAAGAGGACTCAGGAGTACAACCTGGAGAAGAGACCGGAGGGGCCGCTGTAGTTCTGATACTGACCTCCTCCTCCACCTCCTCCACCTCAAAAACTATCCTTCTGCTTTTCAAAGAAGACAAGCCGCCGTCACTAATGTCCCGAAAACTGACCATCTCTAGTGTAAGCCTAACATCGTCCTACACGCAGTCCGAAAAAAGGCTACGGAATATGCTGCTTCTTTCTGAGGGGCGTCATGTGGAACGGAGTCTTTTACCGAACACTTTCCATTTGCGCGTCGCGGTGGGAATCGATTTTGTAACTAGTTTGTATAGCTTAATATTTAAGTTTTATTTGCCAGTGTTTTGTCTCGTACAGTGAGACTTGTTTCCAACAGTAACAGTAAATGTATCGCGTTTTTACTGAAAAGTTGTGTTTGTATTACAGTCAAATGAACCGCCAGCATAAGCTCTACATGGTGTGGTTGTAGATGGATCTAGAAATGTGTTCACTACAAATAAATTAGGTTTGATTTCTCAGTTGATGTGTGGTTGTGTTTTTAGTTTTCTAGATCAGTGTTTCCCAACTTCCCAACAATCATTTTAAAAGAAAAGTTATTTTTCATTATGTTTTTCAGTAAAAGAGGTTGGAATCTTAAGACTTTTTGCTTTATTATGAACACAAAGCACACCTACATGGCAATAAATCCAAGTTTAGTGGATCATTTTCTAAATGATTGGCTACACTCTCGATTTTTTGTAATGTACATTTGATGAAAGCAGTGAGGAGGAAGTAGATTGTGTGTTGGGAAAGTGGGGTATCAGGCTCTCTATACTGGACAAAGACATAAACGGCTGTGCAAATACAACCAATAGATAGACAGGAGGTCATCTGATATGGAAACCAATGGTTTATAATGGTCTATCAATATGGTTCTCAAACTGGAGCAGGCCTATGTGCACCAGTGTTAATTTTGACAACATATTTTTACTTTTGACTAAAATGTAAGTTAATTTTAGTCGAGATTTAGTCGACTAAAATTGCAAGAAAATTTAGTCGACTAAATTTAAGACTTTCATTGAGGGCCACATATTGAAGTATAGCCTATAGTGTCGAGGACCATTGCATTGGTTTATCTCTTTATTCAGACTTGCCAACAATAATGGCAGCTCTATCTCACAATAAAATGTCCCTTTTTTTGGTTGTAATTGTGTAGAAATATGAAAATTTCAGTAAAAAGTACCAACTCTGGCAATGTGTGCCAATTCTACAAGGAGCCACAGGGACACCAAAAATTACTCTGAGGGCTGCATTTGGCCCCAGGGCCTTACTTTGGGCATGAGCTTTGGTAATGCATTTAGGTAAGGTGTTTTTTCTGGTTTACAGGGTTTACACTCAGGTTAGACATAGGTAAATGTTAGACCCATTTAGACCAGGTTTAGTCCTGATTTGATCTTGATCCAGGCCAGGTAGTGCATTGGGTCAAATATTTTAAGGGGATTGTGTAAAAAGTGTAACTTCTTAACTCTCGCCTGAACCCCAGTTTTGGCATTACCCAAATCTAAAAGCAAATCTAAAGTCAAAATAACAAAAGACCACGAAAAGAACTCAAGGATGAAAACGCAATGAAAAAGTGTCAAAAATGCAATGGAAAAAGCAACAAAAAAAGGACAAAAAGGCAATGGAAAAAGCAACAAAAAAGGCAATGGAAAAAGTGAGAAAAATGTGAAGAAAACATAATGAAAAGAAGCCACAAAAATGCAAAAGAGCAACATAAAAAGTGGCAAACATGCTAATGAAAAAGAACCTAAAAAAGTGACAACAACACAGAAGAAATGCGAGGAAAATTTAGATACGTTTTGTTGGTCTTAGCTTTCAAATGAGGCGTTATTGTGGCCTATAGGCCGTAAAAGAAGCTTCTATTTGGGTGAAGCTGCACTGGAGAAAATACACTTAGTTAAGGCGGAGGGTAAGAGGTTAAAGAGGGGGTATTATGCTTTTTTCAATCACATAGCACCAGTCTATAGCACACTACAATGATGACGAAACCTTCTGTTGGTCTGTAAATGCAGTAAATAAGAATAACTGCCTTGTATAAAATTGCTCTCTCAAAATGGCTGTAGCGAATGTCTTGAAATAGGCCTCTGTCTCTTTAAGAACCTCTGACCCTTTTGGACAGGCCCCCTCCACACGCTGTCTGTGGCATCAGTGGGGAGGGGGTTCTGCTGAGGGGCAGTGGTTGGTTACTCGGCTGGTGACGAAAGCTCGGAGGCGTCTCCAGGAGGTGGGGGCGTTCCTAGGAGGACTCAGGCAAACCTATTCCTAAAATGGCCGCCATCAGAGTTTTTACAGATTACTCAAAAATACGTGAATGTGCCAAGGCAACACTTCAGGCATGTTTTTAATGAGGGAATGACATAATAACATGATGTAAAGCTTGAAAAAGTCGAGTTTGCATAATACCCCCCCTTTAAGAACCAGTGGGCTGATACATATAGGCTACTTATATACAGCAAGCCGTACTTTTGATCATATAGCCCTGCAATCCACTGACACAATGTTGCCACATCAGTGAATCCAGTCGGTCCCTCTCTCCCCCCAGCCCACATGACGTCATTTTATATCACGGCTCGATTCAGCGTGGAACCGGGGAGTCTCTGCTGCACATGCGCACTGCGCCCTCAGTCAGCCCCTAAGCGTCACGGTCCGGTGCAGCGGCGGCGGAGGCACTACTGTTCCCATCACGGAGAGACCAGAGAGAGGGAGACCGAGAGAGAGAGAGAGAGAGAGAGTGAGAGAGGGAGAGACCATCGGACTGGACCGTCTGCGCGAGAAGAAGCGACATCTCAACCCTCTCCATCGCCCCTCGTCCTCGCCTCTGCACGCACCGGGCACGAGTGTGTGTGTGTGGGACTGTAACCGCGGCTTATACTCCTCCTGATCGTCCACCCCGCAACTCCCCTCCCCAAGAAACATGTCTGTGGGCGCCGACTTTGGAAACCCTTTAAGAAAATTCAAACTCGTCTTCCTGGGAGAGCAAAGTGGTAAGAGAGCGTTTGTTTCGGTGTCACTTCTGCATGGCACGATGGGTCGGGGCTGGATCGTCGCGTGCTATAACTAACTTTTCCCAAACTGATCGATTAGTAGTGTGATTTTTTGTGTGTAAAGTGCGTCGTGTCACGAGGCTTCAAACTTATAGGAGTGGCTTTAGGGGTGAGGATGGTGTAGCCTCGTGTGTGATGCTGCTGTAGGATGAAGTTGTGGCTGTGTTGAGACACACCCAGAGAGAGACAGAGGGGATGATGATGATGAGATGATGAAGTTGTGCTCCTTTGTACAGTCAGTGGTGGTTGTTGCTCCAGGGATGACTTGTGTGTTTGTGATTCTGACTTTTTGTTGCTGTGGGTTTGTGAAATATTCGTGGTATTGCTATACGGCTATAGGCCTATACTTCCATCATTTTAGCCCATACGCCCCAACAAGATGGTATGACAAACTGAAACTGAAAAACACCGTCTGGGCATGACTTTGCTTTGCTGCACTGAACACTGAACAGCATTGCAGGATGGGGAAAAAAACATCTGTGTTTGTAATGATAATAATGGGAATTGCGGTAACTTGGGCTGCACAATGTATCGCAAAAAATATCGTATCGTGATGCATTATCCTGATCGCAAGAAGCCACGATATATCGAAGCAGCGCTGAAGTCTTCATCTGACTGAGATCGACACATTTTTTGGAAGCTCGGCCATGAACAATCAATGAGCAGAACTTTAATCTCTTAAGCCCCACCTGAAGTGAGCACGTTTTCTCCTGTTTGGCTTTTCCCACATAGAAAAAGCTTCACAAAATAGTGACAAAGAAGTGGGGAAAAAAAGCAACAAAAGAGCGAGAAAAACACAATAAACAAGCGAGAAAAACACAAATAAAAAGTGACAAAAATGTGATGAAACCACGACAAAAAAAATACAAGAAAACGACAACTATACGACAAAAATGAGACCAGTTTTGTAGGTCTTCGCTTTCAAATGAGATCAAATGAGTCGAGAAGCTTTTAAATTTGGGGGGTTGATACTTACCTGTCTGGTCTTTGTGCCTGTGGAAGAGCGTGGTAGCTTCAAACGTCACCCCGTTTGGAGCTATTGGAATATGCTGGGAGAGGCCAAATGCTGTGTGTCCAAGCTCAGGTAAGAACATATCTCAGTATGGAAAAACGGTGGCCTGTTCCTTTAAAGGGGCTGGATGCAAGTTCGCCACTTTATACTCACTACTGCCACCTGCCATATGTGTAACTGCACCTTCTATATTAAGCTCGTGCATGACGGCAATTTGGGCCGAAGTGACACATTTTTGAGTGACCGTACAGGATTTTAGAGGCAGTTGTGGTGAACAGGTCTGAGCTCATTCTACACACAGGAAAATACATAATTTTAACATTTTTAAACTCCCTATAGTCCCTTTAAGAGGTGTAATTTGTGTTTATTTAGAATGGAACATATCGTGTTGAAATGGTTTGAAATATCGTTATCGCGATATTTCACAGCCGAATCGCATATCGCAAGTTACTTCAATGTCGTTCAGCCCTAGTAACTACACACAGGAAACAAACCTTACACCAAAGAGCAAAGACCATAAATGACTCGGGAACATGGTATTTTATCCCCATAGTTCTATGCTATTTTCGTTTTGTTTTCCATGTTATTTCTGTGAAGTTAATGTGACCTTACAGGAATGATTTTGCTTCACTGTTCAATCACGACAGCTTATGACTTGATTTCTGGCCTACTGTACTTCAAAGTTTCTGCTATTAGGGGCTCACAAAGCCGTTTGATCAGTGGTAATCAACTGGTATAGCCCCAGGACCCGCCATCGCCCAAGAAGGACAAGGGGGTCCCGGGGCTATACCAGTAGAGAACCACAGATCTAAGAGCTTTGTGAGCCTCTAATAATAGACACTTTGAATGACTGGTGAACTCTGCCTCACAATGACAGGAAAGGGCCAACAGCGAAAGATCAAAAAGGGTTGGTAGCTTTTCTGACAGATTTCTTTCCTGCTTAAAACCTCTAAAAGGATCCAAATACTAAATTCATTTGTAATCCTGAGTGTAAAATGCTGTACTTTTCTCACTAATTATTATTGTTGAATAAGCATTAGTGTCTCTGGCATTACCCAAATCTAAAAGCTTCCTGAAAAAAGCGCCAAAAACGAGCTGAGAATGAGAATGAAGATGTGACAAAAGAGCAACAAAAATGTGACGACAAAGGAGCAAAAACGCAATGAAAAAGCAGCCAAAGGATAACAGAAAAGTGACAAAAATTTGACAAAAAAGCAACAAAAAAGCGATGAAAAGAAATGTCAATAAAGATTGCGACAACACGGCAACAACGCAAGGAAAGAGATCCGTTTAGGTGAGTTTTGTAGGTCTTAGCTTTCAAATGAGACATTACACTGGCCCATAGGCTGCAATCAAACAACTCTGCAGCGCTCATTTTAACTCAACAAACCAAAACAGCTCCTGCAGGATCCCACTCATTAAAATAAATTGTGTAATCTCAATAATGAATAGTATTTGCTGCATCCACCAAAATTTACTGGATCTTTTACCCCTGAAAATGAAGGGGAAAAAATGAACCTGTTCTAAACAGATGGATTGAAGAAGCACTGACCCAAAGACTGGCAGTTGAATCCCCGCTTCCACCTGTCCATACTGCCTCTGTGTCCTTGGGCAAGACACTTCACATGCCTCGCCTTCAGGTAGTGCAGCCACAGTTTCATTCTTTATGTTCAATAGTGAGGATGAATAGGGAGAGAGGGATATTGTACATTGTGCCACAACCCAATTACACAATAGAGATGTTTTTTTAACTCGAACTTGGCTTCTTCATGATTCCATTAGTGTGTGTTGCACCTCAGGGTCGGAGCAGGGAAAGTTGCAAGCGTGGTTTTCTGGACAGAGACACTGGGGGAGATGAAAGACCCCCCAATCATCCCATTAACACTTGTATTACCCCCAGAGAGACTACGAAAATGATGTTTATTATAAACAAGTTGCTTAGTTCTGCTTTAAAGTAGCATGTTGAGCACTTGCTAGAGTGTTTTAACCTAATACTTATAAGACAAAATTGTATATAAATCCGCTGTTTATTCCTATTTCTCTATCATTTTTAAATTTTCATAGAGCTGCACAAAACATTGCCACAATATGTGACACAGAAATTGCTACACATTCAAAAAAATAAGTACAGTAGCATAAAAATGTGAAAAGTTTAGTAAAAGTCACATTTTTCCTAACTCGCTTCCAGTTCAGCCTTGCTTTGGCCTGATCTTGTATTTTTTAAGTCATGTATTGACACAATTTGATGAATAAACAGGTCTGTTTTGGGGGATTTTGTCATCCCAAACAAACCACATTAGTCACGGCTGGGTCGCTCCGAAGGTCCTATCGATCTGAGCGGGTCATGCTTCGTGCCACAGCGGTCCATTGCACAGTGTCCAGGGCTTATTAAGCAGCAGCAGATTTATGTTTGTAAATGTCCGGGCCGAACTGTAGCTGTGGTGAGGACCACTTTCTCCTGCAGCGGCGTCACTGACCACAAAATGAGTATCGACAACTGGAGACACCCTGCAGTTTTTGAGCCTCAGAGATGAATGTGTGTTCTCGTTTGAAACATCATGGACATTTTCCCAGCTTTTTGATCATAAAAATCTATTGACAGGTGCCATCTTTGCTTTTGCAATATTAATATTTTACTGCATATTGTACTCGGCAACAACACAACACCAAAAAGACATTGAAACATTTAAAAAGATACTACAACACTTGCAGTCCATTTCTCCCAGCTGTTTTTAAACATCCATGAAAGTTTAATTTGATAATTCATTGCCCGTTATACAGAAAGGTTCGGCCTCTAAACAATGCCTATACAGAAACAAGGACAACTCATCTTTCGAATCATTTCCTTCTTTGCTTCCTGTAAATCTGAAATCAATAAATTCATGTGAACTCCCAAGAGAGGGGATTCTGCCTCAGCTCATCTGAAAAGTGAGTAAATGAGAAGCCGGGGCTGACGTCGCCGAAAATTGGAGAAATAATGAGTTGAAACAAACCCTAGGAGCGGTTTCTCTGCTGTGGGCGCTGTCAGGGAAAAGAAAGGGAATTATTTTAGAGGATTTCACCTGTTTTTGTGGAAAAACCTGGCTGCAAGGTTAATCGAAAGGGAATAGAAATTTGGACGATTGGAATCGGCAAATCATGAAGAGCTGCTGATACGGACGTCTGTGAATGACAAATATCTTCTTTCCATAAGTTCATAAACACTCAATAAGCTAAGAACTTGCGTAACCCTTTAATGTTACTCTTTCACCCTTTTTTGTATTTTCTAAGTATTTAAAAAAAAATTTTTTATAGACTTCTTCGTTACCTGCCTTAAACCAGTCCAAACCTGATCTAAACCTGGTCAAAACCAATCGAAACCTCCTCTAAACCAGTAAAAAACAGCTCTAAACCTGTCAAAACCAGCATAAACCAGTCCAAACCTGGACTAAACTGGTCCAAACCAGGTCTAAACCAGTCTTAAACTGCTCAAAACCGGTACAAACCAGTCCAAAACTGCTTTAAACCGGTACAAGCTAGGTCAGAACCGGACCAAAGCTGCTCTAAACCAACATAAACCAGTCCAAACTTGTCCGACCCCAACCTATACTAGTCCAAACTGGATATTTTAAGTATTACAAACTCAGAATTAGAAACAACACATGATTCGATCAAGTGTGCTCTACCAAACGGCTGAGCAAACTATTAAAGGGTTAAAAGGCATAACAATAAATATGAATTACATATTTTTGTAAGATTGTTCATCCTTATAAGATCCAGACCAGGATCTGGAGAAGAGTCTTTGGGCTCTAAACTAATTTCACTCCAGGGATGAGTGTACTACTGTATATACTCTACTCTACTGTAGGGGCTTTGTGGTTAACTCCCTTTTCTTACAAGCTGTGCAAATACTTCCCGTTGCGTCTATTATTCATCATAACGATTATCTCTGCTTGCAAGAGCCTAATGCATTCATATGAGCTCAAATGATCGTCCATAGCTCTGTGTTCGATAGTTTTAATCTGGGCTGTTTTTAAGACGGAGCTGTATGTTCCGCTGTGCAGTACGTAAAACATCGGGGGCAGAGCAGGTTTTATTTGCTCTTTATAGACTGTGATTCATGAGATTTTGAATTGCACCGTGTGGATAAAATCTGCAGCAGTGTGGAGGGAGGAGATGTCCTCTGTCCCTCCTTTCAGAGCTGCTTTGGTTCAAGGTTTTATTAACCTGATTGTTACGGTATAGAAGTCTTACCGAAGTAGGTCGGGCTTTGGAGGATTTAGTGTCAACTACATTTGCTAAAAATGACTTAAGCACATTCTACGCTTTAGATTAAGCCTCATCTGTGTTTGCACTGCAGAAATACTAATTACTATATCAACTAATAACAGATAAACTATATATTTTTGGGCTTTATATTTATTGTCTGTACATTTATTTGCATTTCCCCCTATTTTTTCTTTGTTAAACTTTGATTTCTAACGGAAGCAAATCGAGGTACATTATGATGCACTTTTAGAACAAAGGTTTACTGTAATTTTTATGCCTGAGAGTTGACTGTGTCTAGTATCGTTAGAGTCAATAATATCGTTTATCGCGATACTTTCCTGCCTCAATATATCGAAGTTGAAATTTGTTATCGTGACAGGCCTAGTTGCACATCCATGAAATGAGGCCCAAAACAATCCATAAACTTGGTCGACAGCAAACAAAACACAATGTTAAAGTGGTAAAGAATTGGATTTCACAAGATCCGATAAAATTATATGCTGTAAATGTACATTTTTATCCCCAATCGAGAAAAAAAGAAGAGCTTAAACCAGGGGTGTCAAGGCCCGTGGGCCGGATGATTTAATCCGGCCCCTGCCCTGTAGAACATAAATTCCAGAGTATGTCAAAAAAAAAAAGTAAGTCTTTAGCCCATTCCTGTGCGGAGTTATGAATTTTTAAAGAATAACCAGAATGCTCATTCTAGCCACTAGGGGGCATTAAATTAAAAAAAAGGAAAGAGTTCCACACGTGTCCAGCAGAGGGCACTAACATAATAAGAGCTCAGGATATGAACAACACATTATACAGCCATGTGGTAAATGGACAGTCTGCCCCAGGGCGGCTGTGGCTTCAATAAAAGTTTACCACCACCAAGTGAATGAATAATGACTACTGCACTTTCAGGAACTTGTGACACAGGCTTGTAAAGTGCAATACAAGTGTAAGCCATTGTCATTGATGAAGCTACAGTCAAGTTGGGGCTTTGATCAAATCACAGCTTATTATTATTCATTTATTGGAAACATTTTCTCTATTATATGTGGCCCGCGACCCGCCATGGGAGCTGAATTTCGGCCCGCGACCCAAAATGAGTTTGACACCCCTGGCTTAAACAATTGAAATACTTGTTGTACTTTTTTTTTATGTATTATTCAAGTATACAGACTTTAAAATGAGTCTAAAGAGGGTTTAGGGTCCATCCAACACTGAGCAGAAGTTAATAAAATATTGCATATATTAATTTGCAAATAAAGTGCATTGGATTGGATTCATTCAAAATTGAACTAGAAGAACTGCCCCCCCCCCCATCCACCACCACCCCCTACCCCAAAAAAGTCACCACCTGCTGGATTTATCTGACTGTTATGATCTGGGGTTGCTACAGTCGGTCAGGTCTAGGTTCAGAAACACTATGTGCCCAAAGAATAAGATCAGCTGACGACCTGAACATGGATTCCTTCTTCCCTGACGTCACGGGCATATAACAACATGGATTCACCGGGCTCTCATTGTGAAAGAGCGGCTCAGGGAGCATGAGACATCTTTTTGGATCGGCCACACACGGATCGGCCGCCACAGCGTTCAGATCTTAACCCCATTGAGAGTCTTTGGGATGTGCTAGAGAAGGACAATGCATAGTGGTCACTCTCCCATCAATACAAGATCTACAAAGTGAAAAATGAACGCAACACTGGATCTTTCGACATTGCAGAAATGTATTGAATCGTAGCTAAAGGCGCTTCAACAAAAATTAGTGAAACTCTTTTTGGTCAGGCAGTGTATATTTTGATGAAAAAGGCCTTTGTCTGAAAATGGACATCATCAGGGGGCTTCAAATTTCTCAAAACATAAGAAAAAAGACCAGATTGGTTGATCAGCCAAAGGATCATTGCTGTAGCCCTTTCCCAAAACTATACCACTATATTTCAACTCACCTTTGACCTGGTCCACTTTAAGTTGGTAATAAAGTGAAACGTTTGTGCCCTGATTCAGTATGCTCTGGTAAAATGGGGTTTTGCACTTCTCTGAAATAGCTTGTGGAGGGCTGAGTGAATTAAATGAGTCCTATATAGACTGCAGTGAAGCCCGTGCCCCTTTTAGAAGAGAGCGAGGGTTTGATACAGCAGATGTAGTGTTACTCTCCTGTCGGCTGTAATTGGGCCCGGCTGTTCAGGTGGGAAAGAAACTGCCACTATCTTTTATTAATGGACGGGCCCAGCCGTGTCAGGAGCGCAGCCATTTACTCAGTCTTCAAATCCACCGCTGAGGACCGTGCGAGGTGCTAAAAATGAGTTTACAAAAAAGGAAATTCTGCATGTTTGGGTTTGAAAGACCCAGCGACGTCGGAACAAGTGGGAGAGAAATGTGAAATGAGCTGTCAAGAAGCCTCCACTCGTGCTTTTCTGTGGATAGTCTCCGCATAACTCACACAAGGAGGTCACCAAAGACTGCACTGGAGGAGCTTAGTGCTGAAAGCCAGTCAGCTGTTTTACTATGTGCATGGGCTGCAGTAGTTTTTTTCCCTAAAATGTTCATAGTTGGATAAAAATAACTGGGCGTCTGTTCTTTGTTGTGTCTCTCTGTGTAACTTAGAAATTGATTTGTTTTACTGTAACACCAGCCAAGTTGTCAAACAGCAAGATAAATTCAAATATATGCCTCCTGAGTCTGAATAAAACCCATTCCCTCTGTTCACCTCCTCCTTTGGGATCACTGCAGTAAACAGTTGGCAGCGATTTGCATATTATTTTGGCAAACAGCTTTGGCAACATTTCGCCTAATAAGTTGCCTGGCAAGTGTTATGACCTTCTCATTGTATCAGAGAAAGTCGGCGAAGGAAAGGTAAGGTAAGCAAAGTCAAAGAGTCTTAATCCAAAGTGTTTATTTTTCTTTCTTTTTTTGCCACCTACTGTCTCAGGCAACTCCCCGTGTCTGGATGGGTTTCCTCCAGTTTCCCCCATCAACTGAAAAACATGCACAACCATCCTTCAGCCTGGTGATTCTGACCATTAGCCTGGCTCCACATCTGGAGATGGGTCCCCTGGCACCACATACGGTTTGCCCACTGCTGCATCTGGGTCTTTCAACATTATTGCATCCTAAACACAATTTAGTGCCTTCTAGGTGTTAAAAGCCAATTTGAAGAGATGAGTCTTTAATCTGGGCTGAAAAGGGACTGATCTGTGAAAACACGTAGACTGAGGGGCAACAGCAAAGGAACGATCGCCCCACTGTTCTTACCGGGACCTGAGCACGTCCAGAACAGCTTGATCAGAGACCAGAGAGCTCAAAATCTCAGTTAAACATAAAGGAACGAGACCATGAAGAGCTTTAAACCCTTAACTCCCACCTGAACCGAGCACATTTTCTCCAGTTTGGCTTTACCCCAATCCAAAAGCTTCTGGAAAAAAGGTGAGAAAATAGCCACAGAACTGACACGAAAACAATGATGAAGCTGTGACAAAAAAGTGACAAAAAAATGACAAAAATGTGACAAAAAATGACCCCAAAAAATGACCCAAAAAATGACAAAAAATGTGACAAAAATATACACCAAAAAAAGACCAAAAAAAATGACAAAAAATTGATTTAAAAAAATGACAAAAAAGTTACATAATGAGTTGAATACCCCCCCCCAAAAAAAGATGGAAAAAAATGTGATGACGTGAGGAAAAAGATCCATTTAGATGAGTTTTATAGATCTTAGCTTTCAAATGAGGTGTTACACTGGCCTACAGGATTTGGGCAAAGCTGAACTGGAGAAAATGCTCTTGGGTTCAGGCGGGAGTTAAGAGGTTAAAGGAACAGGCCACCGTTTTTTCATACTGAGATATGTTCTTACCCGAGCTTAGGCGAGTTTATACGTACCTGTCTGGTCTTTGTTTGCATCCCAACATATTCCAAACGTTTGTTAAGTGGTGACGTCACAGCTCTACTTCCGGGTCCCGAGATGTGCGAGAAACTACCAAAAACTCTTTAATACCACAATCAATATTTCTGAAACTCAACGCAGAGTTACTGAACATACTTATTTATCAGGCCCATTAGCCAAAAATGCTGTACCTACTGCCATAAAAGTCATACTTACCAAAATCGGTACTTCCGGGTTAGCGGAGATACATGCTAACGGCGCAGCAGCTACGCTAACCCCGGAAGTAGTGACTTTAGTAGATATAACTTTTTTAGCAGTAGATGCGGCATTTTTGGCTAATGAGTCTGAGAAATAAGTAGGTTAAGTAACTCTCGGTTGAGTTGCAGAAATATCGATGGTTGTTTTTTAGAGTTTGGGCAAATATGCCGGTCTGCTAGTACCTGGAAGCGGAAGTCATGATGTCACACGGAAAATACTGCATTTTGCACTAATTGTGATGAGTGGGAGGCCAGAATAGAGAGCAAGAACTGGGTCAAATGCAGAGGGCAAATGTCGTTGTACAGTTGTTGTATAATGACAAATTAAGTAGCTTAACTTTAACATAACCCATAACCAACTCCAATTATAGGGGCTAGCATCATGTAAAAGAGGATATTGTGTTTAGTTTGCATTTGTTGACTTCATTGTCCATTTGTCCTCTGCATTTGACCCATCCTTCAGTCCATCCGGGTTCTTGGTTTGGGGGTATCTATCTGGATTGTTATTTGTAAAAGTCAATATTTGATTTATCATGTGTCTATTGTGTATCCGGGGACGAACAAAACAAAAATAATCCATGCGTGACCTTTTAAGTCAGTAGAGGTTTGAGGATATCGATTGATAAATGATGGAGCTTCGGTTTGTGCCAACAAGATGGCAACAGGCATCTCTGAATCCTTTTCTTTTAAATGAAAAATCTGAAAGTGATCCACAGCAGCCACAGTTTTAGATGAAAACTGTCATAATCGCATTTCAAACAGTTTAAATCCAACTTCCGTCCTCTCACCGATGCAATCCTGATTTATCCAGGCTTTGGACCAGAACAGAGAGGGTAGAATATTAAATGTAAGTCTTACAGAATCCTCCTAAAACATCTTGCTTTTTTTTTTTCCCCCGCAGAATTTTACGCCGTGTTAATCTTAAAAAGAAGCGGGATCTTTATCTGTTTGTTGTTGAAGCCAATTGTTCGGAGCAAATCCACGGCTTTCAGCTCCATTTCACTTCAGACTCCACAGATGGGAACGCATTTGGTGACTGCAGCGAGAGATTTAGCTCACCGAATCAAAATACCATCACCCCCCCCCTTTCTCTCTCTTTCAGATCGGTGCTGCTCAAACCATAACCGCGCTTTCCCCAACACACCGCTGATTCACTGGGCCGGGCTAAAATGAAGCCTGAAGTTTTTAGCTGGCCCTGCGAGGCATCAATCACCGCAGGAAACGGCTTTCAGAGCAAATGAAACCTGCACAGAGCAATAGAGCAGCTGGCACCGAGCCGTTTAAATGCTACTGTGGAGTCTATAAAAGATACAGAGCCATGTTTTAAACGCGTTTAGGCGCTTCCAGGATGGTCAGGTTGTAACGGGACGATCGGTCTACGTTTGAACTACAGTGACGTGATTATCCTCATCTTACCTACGACCGCACCACCAGACTTTGTTTGGTTTGAAAGCCACTGCCTGATCTGGTTGAAACTCTGCATGACTTCCTATTGCTTGAATTTAGAGCCGCCGGTACCAACTTCCTGTGCCGAATGTGTGAGCAGTGACGGCACCTGTTTCCTCTCGCAGAGAAACATCGATGTTTTTGAAGTGGCTACAGCTTCTGTGGCAGATGCTTTGAAGTGAGATATTTACTGCACTGCTTTGATTTTCTCTATATCAATGTAAATAAATAAGATATATTTTAAGACAGACTTACAATATAATATGATAGGAGTTCATGTAGAGCTGGGTGATCCTGACAAGAACCTTTCTCGATGATGAAGTGATGTTTTTTCAGAATATGCAAAAATGTGCCGCAAACATCTTAATATTCATTGCTTTGTCGCTCAAAAACACTTTCCCCAGTTTTCCCCAAATTCCCCCCAACTTTTAACATTTTTGTTCCCCCGTTTCCCCCCATTTTTTCCTCAATCTTTCCCCATTCTTTTTCCAAACTTGTTCCCTATTTTCGCCCAATTTTCCTTGAAAAAGTTCTGCACAGCTATAGGCGACAGGAAGAAGAAGAAAATACTTAACTGTCTTACTCTTTTTCCTAGCTTTTATTGCTGTTTCTGTCACAATTTTATTCACCATTTTTTCCCCCCCACATTGGAGATAGACTCCACATTGTAAATTGGCATTTCTCCCAAACAGCAATTACTATTTTATCTTGTTGACAATATTTTGCCTACCTCTAAGTTGATATTTATATAATGGATTTTGCAACCAATAGACCCTCTTGCTGCTTACATCATCAGTGACATCAGCTGGAGGCAGGAAGTGATCAAGAGAAAAAAGATTAAACTAAAACTAGCGATTGTAAGTGTAAAACTACAACTAAAAAATGTGGCCTTGTTGTGGCTTCAGGTGCAAGAACCAGAGGAATGACATTTGAGACGATAAAATAAGGTTTATCTCATATTTCCAACAACAGTTAGACATTTGTTTGTTGTTACTATGACAACAGCTACAATGGAAACAGATAGGAATCTAGCTTCCTGCCTCCAGCTAAGCCCGGGATCTTTACAAACAATTAAAGGGTCTATAATATTCGAGCCACATCCTAAACCAGACCTGGGCATACCCCGGCCGGAGATGATTCAACCAGGCCCGCGACTTGCAGAGCAAAAAAAAGTATGTTTCCAGCCACAGGGGGGCTTAAATAAAAATAAAAGGAAAGCATTCCACACGTGTCCAGCAGAGGGGACTGCTATAATGAGAGATCAGGATACAAACAACACATTGTAGCCACGTGGGAAATGGACAGTCTTCCCCAGGGCAGCAGTGGCTACAATAGATACAGACGGCATCTCATCATAGAAGGGGGCGTGGCTTCACCGAGGGGGAAAATAGAATCTTTAGAGAAACATCATTTTTTCTCTCTTTTTAGCCATTTTCTGGTGGAATATGAACTTATTTATCACACATTAAGGAAAGTCAGGTGTGAATCGGGCCCATATGGATATTTTCTCACAGCAGATTGTTCAGTAGAAGTGAAAAAACGGCAGTTGTAGCTAGCGCTAGCTAACCGTTAGCACCGATGGTAACATGTAGCATCAGGTTAGCATTCTCCGTTATTTATGTATTTATGGGCTGTTGAACCACTTTGATCCTCCCCATGTCTTTGTATCTTAGGAGAAAACTACATTCATAATTCAGCTTTTGTTAAAGAGGGGGTATTATGCTTTTTTCAGCCACATAGCACCAGTCTATAGGACACTACAATGATGACGAAACCTTCTGTTGGTCTGTCAATGCAGTAAATTAGAATAACTGCCTTGTATAAAATTGCTCTTTCAAAATGGCGTTAGCAAATGACTTGAAATAGGCCCCTGTCTCTTTAAGAACCTCTGACCCTTTCCGACACGCCCCCTCCACACGCTGTCTGTGGCATCACAACACTCCGCTCGTTGTCTCAAGTATTGAAACTACGATCGGTGCATTTTAATTTTTATTGTTGGAAAGGACCTCCTGTTTATCACTTTGTGAACAATGGCCACACAGGATATTATTTGGAAACAAACCTTCCACACCGGACGCTTGGAAGGGGCTCTTGCCTGAAAAATAACTGCTGTTTGGAGGCTTTCTCTTTGCATCTGCCATGCCCTATGGATCTCTAACTATACCCCCATGGACGACACCAGGATCTGCAGGAGCCCATACGATTCAAAGACGGACATTATCTGTGCAGGTGGACAATGGTTTTTCGAGGTTACCCGTTAGCTTGTTATAATCGACTACAGCTCATTGTTGATGAAAAGTCTGTAATAAACCACAAATGTGTAAAGCCAGGCTCATTGTGTGATCATCGTAAAGGCTGCTTCGAGTAGTTGCCGGCTTTATTGACGTTATTTGTGCATAATATGCTGCCTGTTTTCAATGAATGTTGTGAAGGTGAAGGTTGTTAGCTTGTCGCGGCTAATACAGTGCCTTAGCTCCGGGAGAAACCACTCGGCTACGACTCACTGTAGATGAAATGTGAGCAATAAACTACACAATCAACAAGCCAGGCTCCGTGTGTGATCATCATAAAGGCTGCTTCAAGCAGTTGCCTGTTTTAGTGACGTTGTCAATGCATAATATGCTTGTATTCAGTGAATTTTCCCGTTAGCTTGTCGCGGCTAGCTTGTTAGCTCCGGGAGAAAACCACTCGGCTATGACCCATTGTAGATGAAATGTGAGCAATAAACTTCCAAATCAATAAGCCTGGCTCCGTGTGTGATCATTGTTAAACGGTTCTTTATGTGTGTGGTGGTTTTATTGACTTTATTTGTGCATATTTCTCGTTTTCACGTGATGACTCGAGGTTTAGCTTAGCATTAGCTTTCTCCGGAGGCTCTGTGCATCATCAAGGCCCAGCGCAGAACCAGACACTGAAATAAGTGTTCTTGTCACCGGTTTTAATCCTGGGTGTTTCGGTAACAGAAACACTGATGTGTGTCTTTGTAAAAGTCTGCTGTGGCTCCGGTTCACAACACATGAAGCTAATCCTCCATGATGACTCTGTTTACATCTTAGGGCTAGACACTGCGGGGAGGGGGTTCTGCTGAGGAGCAGTGGTTGGTTACTCGGCTGGTGACGAAAGGTCGGAGGCGTATCCTGGAGGTCGAGGGCGTTTCCTGAAGGAATCAGGCGTTTTATCCCTAAAATGGCCGCCATCAGAGTTTCTACAGATTACTCGAAAATACGTGAATGTGCCAAGGCAACACTTCAGGCATGGTTTTAATGAGGGAATGACTTAATAACATGATGTAAAGCTTGAAAAAGTCGATTTTGCATAATAGGCCCCCTTTAAAGTCGTTTTTGAATAATTAGAGAAAGTTTAGATATTTGCCAAGTGTGTAGAGACTAAATAATGACTACAGTGTAGCAGAAACATGTGACACAGACTTGTAAAGTGCAATAAACGTGTAAGCTGTTTTTATGTCAGGCTCATTATTATTCATTGATTGAAAAAAATTCCTCAATAATATTTTCCCAAGTACAATATTTTTATTTTGGAGCTTTTGTTTTATGGACTCTGGCAATACACTCCCGATATATTTTAGAAAATAATACTCCTACTCAATAACAGTGGGTATTAGCAATTCAAAATACACAATTTAGTGTAATGTACAATAGGATGAAGTTGAGCAGAATAAGTTCGAGTTATTGTTGGTGCGGCCCTCCGTCTCAATGCAGGCTTCTCATGTGGCCCCTCATGAAAATTAATTGCCCACCCCTGTCCTAAACCCTGCCCTTTGGCTTTGTTCCTGGTCTAGCTCTTTACTGATTCTTTTGCATAATTTAGTATTGTCTAGAGAAACGGCCTCTTTGGATGTAAAAGGCTGTAGACCCCTTAGACCAATGTGTCTGTAATTCAGGGCAGAACAAAACAAACAAAAGAACTTGGTATCTTAAAAGTGAGGAAAAGTTCAGTTATAGTCATGATTGTTACTTGTTTTTGCTTACATTTAATAGAGAGTGATGATTAGATTTAGTATTGCAATATAATATAGCAATCTTTCTATTCAAAACAGTTACAGTATGAAATTCAATCAAATCAAATCAAAAATCAAATACATTGTTGACACATCACTCAACCCTACTTAAATTGTATGTTTATTCTGCATAAGATTTCTCCAAAGTTGTTTACAAGTGCTTAATCTATGTTCTTTTGAATCACCCACCGCGCTGTGAGACGAGAAAGTAAAGCTGTTTTCTGAATGAGAGATTGCCAGCGCATACTTGTTAGTGATATCTTTGAAGCTCAGCGGGAAACCTTCTCTCTCACTCTCTTCGCTCTGGTCTTGTATTTGTAGCTCTCGTCTGTGTCTCTCCAAAACCGTTCATTTCTCCGATGCACATCTCAGTCCCCCCCTGGCACTGTAGTATGAGCTCTGTCCTCTGATGGATTGGGAGAAGCCATCTCCTGACAGCTTTGATCTCATATCGATCCGTGCGCCGCCGCCCAGTAATGTGGACAATTGATCCAGAGAAAGGCATCATTTCCAGAAAGTATTGCGCCTCTTTCTTCCACTGTTGCTACCGCTTCGGTGCTTAGTCACATCCTGGTAATAAATATCCTTACGATTTGTCGAGCAGTGTTTCTTTCAAACGTCCCTGCAGGATGGTTATATTCATCGGCTTAAGTTACTGGCAAAGTACGGTTTTAGACATGTGGACATGCTCAAGAGCTTAGCATTTGACCATTTTAAAGCAATATTCAGCATTTTAAAAAAGTCAATTTAAAAAAGTACAACTTAAATGTATCTTATAACTAATTTAAATTCACTAGCAAGGACCACGCCCGAACAAAGGGTGGGATTAAAGATGTCATCATCAGTGAGTAATCGGCGATGGCTGAGATTGTGGGTGGGGGCTCCATCGCGGGCGCGTACCCAGCTCTTCGGGACCTTCCCCTCGGAGCAAAAGGATCAGCGCTGAAGTTAAAACAGACATAGGGAGGGAGGGTGGAGTCGAGAGCTCAGACAAACAGTGAATGATATAGATGATGGGGCGTCTGAGTAATTAGAGGTGGTTAAAGCAGTACTAAGTAACTCGTGCACTCTAGCGGCCATAAGGTCAGGCCACTGCAGGCGTCGTAGCATGTTGTGGTATTTTTACTCATTAATTGTCAGTGAGAGTAAATACTACGCTGACAGAAAAGACAAAGGGAGGGAGGGATATAATACATCCAATTACACAACAGAGACAACTTTTTTCACTCAAACTTGGCTGGAAATACTGTTAAAGTGGTGCTAGCCCGCAGTTAGCTTTGCCCGTTAGCCTGTTAGCTTCTTCTTCGTGATTCCATTAGTGTGTATTGGTGCCTCCGACCCGGTGGCAGTCAAGTTGCCATTGTGGATTTCTGGCCAGAGACACCGGGGGGAGATGAATTACCCCCCAATCATCCCTTTAACACTTGTATTACCTCCAGAGCGACTACGGAAAGGATTTAATAAGTTAACAAGTTACTTAGTATTGATTTAAGTGAAGACATGAGTGGTTGGCAGGCAATGAGAATGGGCTGGTTGAGGCGTGCTCCTGCTCCTGAACCTATCAATGAAATGTAATGTTTGTATCTAGAATATACCCTGAGTATTGAAGAATACTGTGCATCCTACGACCTTCAAGTGATAAACGTAGGCCTACCACTGCAGAACCAAATGCTTTCTAATATGAAGCTACAAGAAAGTGAAAGTAGAGTAGCTTCTCAGATTGACCCATTTAACTTTGTGGGTTCAGCAGAAAGTGTAGGTGCGTTTCCTCTTTTATATGCGCAGAGAGCGGTGCAGTTCCAACAGAGCACCAGTTACCCACATCGAGACATTAAACCCTCAGTAAATCACAAGGACTGTAATAATATCGGCAATATCAGCATCATTTACCGGGGTCTCATTATGTATTGAACCTGCTGACCCTGATGTAGCTTTAGATTAACGTGTTCTATTTCAGATTAAAATGTTCGTGCTCTTGGAGTTTTTAAAATGTGTCCGGTAAAGTGGATCGTAAATTAGAAATCTTATTGTAGCACTTCAGATAAACTACGATTGGTCTATTAATGCTGATGTATCACAGCTGATCTCCATGGTAACGCAGGACAGTCAGCACCATACGGGGGGATATAGTCGAGAGTTGTCCATGGATTAATGCTGCGTTCCAGGCATCTGGAAACTGGGATTTTTCCCACTTGAAAATGACTAGTGTCCCAGCTGAAAAAACACGTGTTACAAAACGGTTAATGCTACAATAGTTCGCTAAAAAAGATGCTCATGTTAATCTTTCGACACAACTAGTCTAGTAAAAAAATCTGAAAAAGGGCTCCGTTAACACTTTTGTGGTTCCGGAATGTTAGGGGTTGGCAACCTTGTTTTTATGTTAATATAAGATGTTGGGAACATATTTCATGAATATGCCAATCGAGTATCGTCTTCGTTTGTTTTTTATTGAAGAAATAAGAAGAGAATGTTTACCAAAAAGTCGCATCTTAAGTCATGCACTATCTGTCAGAAAAAATGAAATATCTGCAATATTAAACAAGATTTTTTTCATGAAATTTGCACTGTATGTGTAGTTTGACATTATCTCACTTCACAGGAAATCTTCGATTTATAGATTAAAAAAAAAAACAAATTATGTCAGTTTTTTCATAGTGGAAACAAGATGGCTGCCATAACTGAACTGGCTGATTGTCAGTTCAATTGTTGTATCTTCAAAACGATACCAGATTTTCTGAAATAATTGACACTGTATATACACTATATCAACCTCATGAAGTGTGCAACATTCCATCTTCATCGGTTAATGCATAAATAAATTAATTAAATTTAATCTGTGAATGCTAACTGAAATGGCTCATTTCCATCCATGTACTGTTGTCAAATAAAATTAAATATCTTCAACATGAAATTAGATTTTCTCATGAAATTTGAACTGTATGTGTAGTTTGACATGATATCACGTCACAGGAAATGTTTGCTTTATAGGTTTAAAAATAAACAAATTATGTCAGTTTTTTCATAGTGGTAACAAAATGGCCGCTATAACTGAACTGGCAGATACTCAGTTCAGTTGTTATAATTCTAAGTTTTATCATTAGCTACATTGGGGCTGCTATTGCTGTCTTCATCTTGTATCTGAACACAGAGCCTTCTGATCATCTCCGAGTTTACATGTTCTAAGGCATTTGTCCAAGTGGGAGGTCGGAAATGTACCAGTTATTAAAATAGGAGAAGTAAAATAGGCAAAAGCTGATCAATATTTACACAGTTGCTAATCATTCGTTAGCATTTTAGGCAAAGTACTATTTTTATACTTTACGATGTCGCTGCATTTTGGTTGTAGATATTCCTGTTGCTTCTCTGTGACTGGAAAAATGTGAGAAAGGCAGGGTAGATGAACAGAGCTTTGTGATTGCCATTCAGGTTCAGTTTGACATTATTTGCTTTAGAAGTGTCAAACATGCGGGTGGCGTTTTTGTCACATTTGCGCACAGCTGAGTGGGTGAGCTTCCCAAAGCCCCCTTTATTCACTGCATCAGCGTTAAAAAAAAGGAGAACGTGTCTGATTAAATCCACCCGCATGTCTTTAAGAGAGGAGCTGAGACCAGACCTGATGGTGCAGCGACAGACAAGGGACTACAAATGGTGGAGTGAATGCCAGTAGAAAATGTATTTAAAAAAAGAATAAAGATTAGATGCACAACCGTCTCACCCTGGACCCTCTCACCCACTTTCTATGACTTTTTGCCACACATTTTGTTTCTTGGGATTTGGATATTGCGCTGTCCTTTGTGCATAATGTGTCTCGGAAATAGATGCTGAAAGTGAGCTCCGTGGAGAGAGATAGAGAGGGCCATTTGAACTAAACCCAGTCGCTCGAACAGAATGAAAGCGGAGTCTGTGCAGCGCGGGACGAGACACTCCACTGGGTTCAGCGGGTCTCAGACTCTGCTGTTTACCCTTCTCTCCAGACTCACAGAGATGAGGCTGGGTCCATAATACTCTGCAGGCATTCGATATATTATACAGTGGACTATGCCTCATGGAGCTGTCACGTCAACTGTGGTTTGGCAAATAGAGGCTGATGTTGTTGATGGTGTTAATGTGAAGCATATTATTGACTAAAAATTGAATGCTGCAAGATTGTGGTTTACATACTGTAGGTTTAATTGTACAATTAGGGATCTCCAACTAGTCGCTCGGGAGACACTAGCCTTCTCCCAGTAGCTCCCCAAAGACTTTCTACATTTTTACATTTGCTTAATGGGTCAAATCATAGATATTTTGGATGCATTTTCCATTTGTTTCATCAACTATTTTCTTAAATTCTGCCAATAATCCTCTTTACCACTAACTCTTTGGGGTGAAGTCCAGCTCAGATGCATAGTCACTGAAAATTAAGTAGCTTTATATAATTTTTGTTACATACAGGAGAAATAGGTCACAAAAGAAAAAAGAGGCTGGAGATCCCCATTATTGCTCATATTTAGGGCTAAACGATGCCAGTATGGTATCGAAAAAAAGGTTTAGGTACTATTGATATTGAAAAAATAAAAGTATGGGTCAACCTGAGTAAAAGTAAGTATTCTTTTATGGAATAAATTAACATTATTGTTCTGTTTTCTGGTTTTAGGTGATACTCAACTCACCCATGCTGAAATATTTTAGTAGGTATTGAAAAAAGTTTTGTTCAGGTATTGGAATCCCAAACCAAGTAGTTAAAGCCAAAATAAAAAATAAATAAAATTGAAATACAAGCATTTATTTTCTGACTGATACTTTCAATATTGAAAAATACCTGATAAATATGGAAACTAACATGTGGTTTTGCTGTGAGCGGGTTGACCTCTCCTTACATGACTCTATCTTTACCGGGAGTGGGCACGTCTCCAGCTCGTCGCCATGGAGATCTGACTAAAGGCAGCACAATTTGAGATTTAAACAGGTTAGGTCCTCATCCAGATCCATTCTTTGATTATTCACTGTAGTACTTGCACTCTCTGTGTTGAGCTGCTCATTAGCTGCATGTTTTGTGTTGATGGCAACAGTATGGTCCAAAATGTTACGCAGTGTGCCTTTAAAGTACTGGCATCGAAAATATTTAAAGGGGGGGTATTATGCAAAATGGACTTTTTCAAGCTTTACATCATGTTATTATGTCATTCCCTCATTAAAAACATGCCTGAAGTGTTGCCTTGGCACATTCACGTATTTTTGAGTAATCTGTAAAAACTCTGATGGCAGCCATTTTAGGGATAGGTTTGCCTGAGTCCTCCTAGGAACGCCCCCACCTCCTGGAGACGCCTCCGAGCTTTCTTCACCAGCCGAGTAACCAACCACTGCTCCTCAGCAGAACCCCCTCCCCACTGATGCCACAGACAGCGTGTGGAGGGGGCGTGTCGGAAAGGGTCAGAGGTTCTTAAAGAGACAGAGGCCTATTTCAAGACATTCACTACAGCCATTTTGAGAGATCAATTTTATACAAGGCAGTTATTCTAATTTACTGCATTTATAGACCAACAGAAGGTTTGGTCATCATTGTAGTGTGATATAGACTGGTGCTATGTGATTGAAAAAAGCATAATACCCCCTCTTTAACAGTACCCAACCCTGCCACTGTACTGTAAAAGTGTGTTTTCTAACCATTCTTGCACTGTACAGACATGCATCAAATACAAAGTACACGTGACAGGTGGTGTGTGGCGTGCCAGTCTTTTACGAGAAGACAAATACCTTTGCATAGTACATTTTAAACCTCTTGAATCAATAAATAATGTTTTCCGTTCTTGCCTTTAAGCACACGGTTTGGCAGCATTTATTTCCTCTGCAAACAAAGACACAGGGACCAGGTGGTACAGCAGCAGTAAAGCCTCTCCCACTCGCTCTCATTATGCCAATGTATTCAGCCTGTCCTCAGCTCTCCTCCGTGACTTGTGTCTTTTTCACTATCCCTGTCTCCTCCTGTCAGCTCGCGCCGCTTGGACACAGGAAGCCATCTTTGTTGAGCCGTGTTGTTTATTCTTTATAGCCCAGAATGGTGCCTTTTAGAGACTGGCTCCTGCTTGGATCCGTACTTCATCCCTAGAGCGGCGAAAGCGAGCCTTGATCCCCCCCAAAAAAACAATAGCTACAATAGTGTTTTTGTCGGCTCCGTGGATCTGAGATGTAACGGTCCGGACTTAGAAACAAAAACAGGGTGAAATAGGCCCCACAGTCAGTGCAGGGACTCTCCGTATTGGCTACGTTTTGTCACAGAGAACTGCTGTGGTAAATTAGGTCACACAATACATTTAAACGAGGCTGCGTGTTGTATTAGCATAAAACACTGATTGGTAATGCAACTTTAATTCATCATTGCTGCAGACTTGATTAAGCGCATGTCAAATTTTCAATTAATGTTAATATAATACAGGGACAGAAGCCATGCTCATTGAGCTGGTGATGCAAATTTCTCATTTCTGCAGGTATAGCTACAACAGAACAGAATTGCTTAATACACAGTTTACCGTTGCATTTAGAGCATCATGTTTTTGTTTTCTCTTGGTATCGTTGCAACAGTTTTTTCTGGCAGTGTGTCTGAAGAAGCAACAATCCTGCTGAAATATTCCCCGCTTTTAATTGCCGATGATTAAGTTTGCAGCAGCTCGACTAATTACATTTCATGAGAGTTTATTTATGTTGTTAATCACACTGATAACAAGGTCAATGAGCATTTATCGAGTCAGTGTTTCATCTGCACTAATTACTAAGCACTAATGCTGATAGATGCTGTGAACAGACAGTTATGACTTTATGCATCAATATGACAGTGTCACCGACATCTTAATTTGCCAAGTATTATAATATCAGACTTAGTTCTGGTGAATAAAGAGCACAGACTAAACCAAAGCTTAATTATATGACAGTAAGATTAAACCAGGACAGCAGAGACCAGACTAATCGGTGACTAGAGCGGATTAAATCAGGACAAAACTAAAACCAAAGAAAGGACAACCGGTCCAGCAGTAAAGTAAGGACTCTTGGGGCGACAGTGGCTCAGATGGTAGAGCATTGGAGCATTGGCGGTTTGGTGGTATGAATCCCAAATCTTGCAGCGATGGTAGAGATTAGCAGCCTAGCTTCTGTGGGTTTACCCCAGGGCAGCTACAATATAATCTCAGCTACACCAAATGTGGAGTGAGTGAATAATGACAATGACACGCACTCAGAAACTTGTCAACTCAAGTGCAATATGGCGGCACGGTGGTGTAGAGCAGTGTTTCCGGGATGACAGTGGCACAGTTTTTACAGCGGGCCGTCTCATGATCTGAAGGTCGTGGGTTCAAATCCCAACTGCTAAAGATGCACACTGTCTTTGTGTCCTTGGGCAATATACTTCACCCACCTTTCCTCCAGTGTCTGTGTACATTGGTCTGAATGAGAGTGTGAATGGGTGACTGTTCACTTGCTGTAAAGAGTATTGGGCCTAATGAAGGTAGAAAAGCACTATTTTTTCTAGACTATTAGTTGCACTTTTTTTTCATAGTTTGGCTGTGGGTGTGACTTATACTCGGGTGCGACTTATAGATCAAAATATATAACACCACAAGGTTATTTTCACACTGACGGCGACTATTGGGCCCTCTAGGCTTGTGTACCAGTATATTCTACTCCTGTACCATTGAAGATTTAAAAAACGGTAATCGAGCAACAGAAGCGAGAAACTTGTGAGGGTCTGTCAAATGGTGGCGGTTACTCTTACTGCAATGAAGAAAACAAAAAAGCTGATCGCCAGCTAAAAGCTAGATGACCACAGCTAGAGGAACGAGTTCGCAAATGGCTGCTTGAACAATGTGCTGCCGGGAGAGGCTTGTAAACGGTGCAGTTATGCCTCAATGCCCAGGTAGTTGCCAATGGTGCGACGTATATTCCAGAAAATATGGTATACAAGTTGAGACAATTCACCAATTTCCCAACCAGTGGTACAAGGAACCCTGGGGCTACTTGAGCACTAGGTGGAGGTGCTTTTTGAATTATTTCAGCTCAATAAAAGAAGGTGAAGATGCATCAGATTTATTGGTATAATATTTGAATTTTTGAGTGTTTAGGCTGCGATTTTCTCACTATTTAAAAACATTGGCAGGGTCTTTGAGGTAGGGGGTTCTCGGAGTGTAAATGAATGACTCAAGGGGTACATTAGACAAAAAAGGTCGGGAATCAGATCACTGGTGTAGTGTATTGTGTGGACTTTGCATGTTCTCCTCGTGTCTGTGCATATTTCCTACAGGTGCTACGGTTTCCCCAACCACTTACAACATGCTCAATAGGTTAATCCTCCAGCCAGGTGATTCTGACCATTAGCCTGCCCCCAAAGCTGGAGATGGGTCCCCAGGCGCCACATGGCTGAACACTGTTTCTTACGACTTTCCCCAGCGCCATCTAGAGGATGGGTTAAATGCAGACACAGATTTCCATACAGGGATCAATAAAGTACACCTCAATACTTTATTATCAGGACTATGCTCAGACGGAATCAGAACTTAACAAAGCTGAACATGGACTGAAAAAATATCTCAAAGGACTAAACCCAAACTAACCACAGGAAATATTATGAAGGACCAAGACAGGGCCAGGAATTTTGAGGACTAAAGCTGGACTAAATAAAGACTAATCCAGTGGCTAATCCTGCTTTATTGTTCTAATGTTTATTATGTAATGTATGAGTAAGCAGCAGTTTGGAGGCGGAGAGGCACTGATCAGAGCATTGTCCCCAGAGGAAATGTTTAGCACCATTCAATCCAACCCGGAGCTGAACAGCCGTGAGTTTTACAGAAGAAGATTTTGTCAAGAACTGCGGCTTGTAACTATGGGTTGGAAAAATACTGGTTTGCATCGGAACAGTGATTAAATTATGGCACTCACCAAGTGCAAAATCTGTGTGATCAGAAATATAAATACTTGTACCGATCAAATTCCTCAAAACGTGCACCGTTTTCCATCAGTTTTTGATATTTCTGTGCAGAGGAGTTTGTATCCTGTTGCACTGAGTCACTGCGTTTCTCTCAGTTTGCAGTATTGACCCTGAGTGGGCGGGACTGATCACATTTTGAGAGTGAAACTGATGACACAGCCGCGTTTGACGTTTGCAACACTTTTACACAACACCTGTTTTGCTGTGACTAACCACCACTTTGCTCACCGCGGCGGCTTGTTTATGTCAGCGCAGTGACAGTGTGATTTTTGATCTAAACTTCTTATCACGGCAAATCCAAAGGGCTATTTTCTGCTAAAGTGACTTTTTAAGCCTTTTACTTGTTGTAATGTTGCTCCTTCATCTAAAGTGGGTATGCACTTACATTGTTTTTATTCTACACAGAGCTCTCATTGTTTCAGAGTGTCAAAATAGAGCATTACCGGTTTCATCATTAGGTTGGTTGCTCGACTCGCCACCCTCTAGGAAAAACTTTAAATTGGCTTGTTTTATTACGTATTGCTTGTTTTTAAAGCCAATAATCCATCACTAAATCTGCTCTGAGCCTTTCTCCGCTCGACAGGGGTCATTTACCAAGTGTTTGCCCATGTGCAGTAGTGGATCAACTGCAGAGTCATTCACACATTTCTACACACGCCTCAGGCTCTCGTTTACGTATCAGAATTGTGGCCTTGATACTGTGATGAACGCAATTTTAAACGGTAAATTAGGTGCAAAACTACCACAAATATGCTACTTCCAAGCTTACACTCGTACACCTCCCCCGCCTTCACCAAGTGCATTTTCTCCAGTTCGGCTTTACCCAAATCTAAAAGCTTCTCGATTGGAGCTTACGGCCTGTTGGCCACCGTCACGCCTCATTTGAAAGGCCGACAAAACTCATGTAAACAAATCTTTTTCGTTGCTTTTCGTTTTTGACACATTTTCATTGATTTTTCTCTCTTGTTTGTGTCGCTCTTTTGTTGCATTTTCATCCTCGTTTTCGTCTCATTTTTGTCACTATTTTGTTGCGTTATTGTCACTTTTTTATTGCGTTTTTGAAATTTTTTTGGTCACTTTTCTGTTGCCCTTTTCTAGCTTTTTTTTGTTGTTGCATTTTCATCTGTAATTTTTTCATCTATATCCTCGTTTTCGTCTTAAGAAACCGCTAGATTTGGGTGAAGCCAAACTGGAGAAAATGTGCTTGGTTCAGGCAGGGGTTAATAAGTAAAATAATCCCAAGTGTTGGGAAAATCCCACAGTGGCGCAGTTGGTAGAGTGGGTCGTCTTATGATCGGAAGGTCCCGCCTCCTGCAGATGTGCACTGTTGTTGTGTCCTTGGGCAACACGCTTCACGCTCCTTGCCTTCAGCGTCTGTGTAGATTGGTGCATGAATGAGAGTGTGAATGGGTGAGTGGTTCCTTACTGTAAAGCGCTTTGGGCCTGGTGAAGGTTGAAAAGCACTATATAAGTTGAGTCCATTTTCCAAGCATGATCACCATGGCGCCATTGATGTTTTTAGCGTGTGAAAATGAGAGCTTGTATATGTGCTGTTTTATTGTGTGTCATTCACGGTGCTGCCTGCAGACGGTGCCTCAGGCCAATTGAAAATGCAATCAGTCCTCACTCCTTAAGTGTCTTTTCAATTCACAATTATTACATCAAATAACATGTAATATAAAAGCTGAAGTATAAGCCACAATTATGGATAATAAGTTCACACATGTATGACTGCATGAATATTCATCTTCACCTCAACATGTGTGAAAACAGCTGCTGCCATCATCAACGAGCCAAGCCAAGTAAAGCCTTTTCCGAAGTGGTACTTGGTTTGAAAAGCTGTTTTCATTTGTCTCGCCCAGCAGCGCCCTCTGCCCCGGGACAGCCTAATTAATTTACACACTAAACGGTCTCCTGCCTCTGCCTCTGTCTGAGCCCCGTGGCCAACAGCAGAGATGAGTTTGCCTCGTTTCTTCGGGCAATCGCAAACAAAAAGGTCCCTCCTATCTCGGATCCGCTGCAGCGCTTTAGGGAGGACACACGGCTCATTGGACATCAGACTGGCCTGAATGTGTTTTTTGAGTGCGCCATGTGGCAGAGGGACAGTCTTTGTTGACTTTGAGAGCCTGGTCATCTATTATTCAGAGCCGCGGTGAGTGCACGGGTCCCGAGGAGACTTCACTCTGCGGCGTGTACAGGTGCAGGCCATGTGATTTGTAAAGTAAAATCAATCAGGGTTTAGGATAAGACACAAGCGAGCATTAGTGGAGCTCTTAAATAAGGGCTTTTAGCTGTTGTTTTAGACTCACTCAAATATTGGTCAATACTATTTGAGTTGAGGGATGTTCATCAGTTTTGAGAGGAATTTTATTTTATTTGGGGAATACAAGAAGTGGATCCTCAGGACTTTTTAGTGGACTCAGCATGATGTTGTTGCCCACATCACTACAGGGAGCCTAAAAAGAAATCAAAGAGAGTGAACAATCCTCTTTTCTCCAGAGTGTGACATCAATCAAGTCTAATCTTTTCTTGTCATGATGTTACAGATCAATTGTCAATTATATTTATTGATAAACTAATGGAAAAACATTTAATAAGGATCACTGGATTTTGGACACTATCCCCTATCCTTGGCTGTTTTATATGAATATAAACAGCTCACATAAAGTGATCTGATCATTACAAATATCGTCAGCTATTCTTTAACAGCATTTCAGAAGCTAAAACACAAGCACTTTGCTCCAGCAGTGGCTGATTTTATTTTATTAGGCTGCTTTAGGTATTTCTATCACAGTTTCGGACCCAGCCTTGATTAGTGGCTGTTAGCATTAGAATTCTCCCGCTAGCTTTATCATGCTATTGATAGCTTAGCATGCTGTTGCTAGCCACGGCATTTTGTGCGGCGATCCAAAAATATGTTTACGGAGCTCAAAACTAACTCAGCCATTGAATTCTCTGGGTTCTATGCCTCAAAAAGACATACAGCAGGCCCATATTCACTTAGATTTAGTTGGTTGAGAGCCAAAGTTATCATCAAGTAGTTATCATCTGGGGTTGCTGCAGTTGGTCAAGTCTAGGTTCAGCAACACTATGATGACCTGAACATCCTGAATGATCAATGATTTCTTCTTCCCTGATGAAACAGGCATATTCCAAGATGACAATACCAGGATTCATTGGGCTCACATTGTGAAAGAGTAGTTCAGGGACCATGAGAAATAATTTTCACACATGGAGTGACCACCACAGAGTCCAGATCTTAACCCCCATTGACAATCTTTGGGATGTGCTGGAGAAGGCTTTGAGCCGGGGTCACACTCTCCCATCATCAATACAAGATCTTGGTTAAAATTGAATGCAGCACTGGTTAGAAAAAAAACATTTGGCATTGCAGAAGCTTATTGAAACAATGCCACAGCTGTAATCAAACCTAAATGTGTTCCAACTACTAGAGGCTTCTTTTCGTGGCTTGTTTTTTAAAGCAGTACAAAGTAACTTGTTTACCTTAATAAATCATTTCCATAGTTCCTCTGGGGATAATACAAGTGTTAATGGGATGATTGGAGGGTCTTTCATCTCCCCCCGGTGTCTCTGGCCAGAAAACCACAATTGCAACTTCCCTGCCACCGGGTCTGAGCCACCAATACACACTAATAGAATCACGATGAAGAAGCTAACAGGCTAAAGGGCAAAGCTAACTGTGGGCTAGCACCACTTAAACAGTATTTCCAGCCAAGTTTGAGTGAAAAAAAATATCTCCAGTGTCTAATTGGATGTACAATATCCCTCTCTCCCTTTGTCTTTTCTGTCAGCGTAGTATTTACTCTCACGGACAATTAATGAGTAAAAAAACGCAACATGCTACGACACCTGCAGTGGCGCTTATGGCCTCTAGGGGCATGAGTTACTTAGTTCTGCTTTAAGTTAATAATATGGTGCACTCTTTTCTTTCATGAACATCTGCAAGCACAACATCGAGCTGACCCTTTACTGCAGATAAAAAATAATTTGAAAATGGGAAAAGCCACGGGGCACATCTGCAGATTGTTTACTGCATAAAAGACAAAAGAAAATAGTGTAAATTCATTTCTCTTAGTATTCTCTTAGTGTTGGCATCAGTTAAGGCTGTACTGTAAGGTCTAATATTGAACATTTCCAGTAGATAGTCACATTATTTTGGGAAGCTACTGACTTGATGTCATTCCTCTGGGACAATAATGCAATTTAGATGAGTTCATGTCAAGTGTTATGGTCCACAATGACAGCGGCGTTTCCCAGAGGACTCACGCCCATCACTCATCTGTAACTCATTTATTACATGTCATTTTACATTTCTGTCTCACTCCACGCTCTTCACTGCTTTGCATTTTTTACACTGAGGTTTAATCATCCCACGCATTACTTTTTTTCTCCACCCAGTTGTGGATTTAATGAAAAAGTTATAACTCGAGTCATTTGAGGGAGCGTGTTTGTTTGCCTGTAATATCTGCTGTCAGTCTGGAGACAAAAAAATAATGACTTTTTTCTTATTTAAAATAGACAGACGGTTGCTAAGATGATGTGTCTGCAATAACTGGCGGAGAATGAGAACATTTACCAGGCATGGTGGCATTTGGATGTTCTTTCTTGTGTCTGGATTAGTTTTCCTCCGGGCGCTTCGTTTCCACCCACCAGCCTAAAACATGCACAATAGGCTAATTCTCCTGTTTGGTTCTACCTCGGGTGTTGCCCCAGCATTGAAGGGCGAACAAAATACAGTCAAATTATATACAAATCCATCACTGTGAGGTGCTACTTGTTAATAAATGCTGTATGAAGTGCACACATGACTGCTGAACATCACAGGGATACAAAACAAACTACCTGACATGACATTGTTTTTTTGGCAGTGCCTTCAAAACAAGCATGAAGTCCCAGCAGAGTTAGTCACTGTATGAGTCTGGTCTGAGAAGAGACGAGCCTGTTCACAGTAAAGACGCATGAGGACATGAGTGTGATCTCGACTGCGGTACTTCCTCTCGCCCTTTTTTCCAAATAAGGATTAGTGATGTCTTGCACAAATCAACAGAATAGAATAGGGTAGTTCAGGAAAACATCACGGACAGTAAAATACTGGCCATGTGTTAAAAACATTACGTTGGATGTTTGGCCTTTTATTTTCCATCTCAGAGCTGAAAGCTTGTATCAAAAAACAACACCACAAAAATGAAACAACTAAAAAGTATTTATATAAGACATTTTTTGAGCAGCTCGATCCAAATCTTGATGCTATTTTAAAGCAGTACTAAGTAGCTCTTGCCCCTAGAGGCCATAAGCGCAACTGCAGGTGTCGTAGCAAGTTGTGATTTTTTAATAAAATTATTATTGATATTAATTGTCCATCAGAGTAAATACTACGCTGACAGAAAAGACAAAGGGAGAGAGGGATATTGAACATCCAATTACATAATGGAAATTATTTTTTTCACTCAAACTTGGCTGTAAATACTGTTTAAAGTGGTGCTAGCCCACAGTTAGCTTTGCCCGTTAGCCTGTTAGCTTCTTCTTCGTGATTCTGTTAGTGTGTATTGGTGGATCCGGTTCGGTGGCAGTTAAGTTGCAATTGTGGTTTTCAGAGACACCAGGGGGAGATGAAAGACCCCCCAATCATCCCATTAACACTTGCAATACTCCCAGAGGGACTATGAAAAGGATTTATTAAGGTAAACAAGTTACTTTGTATTGCTTTAATTTGTATTTAGTGTTAGTCGTTTCAAGGGCTTCAAGAAACAAACACCTGATGAGCACGGAAGTTTCCTCCTGTGAATGACTTGCTTCGCGATGTTTTTAACATGGCACGTCCGTCATGTCCGTCAGTAATTCACTGTCTGCCATGTAATCTTTAGCCATTTTTTTCTGGGAAGATGCTGCTACTAACTAATTAGGAAATAATGGAGACGGGAAGAGCAGCGTCCTCTGTGGACCCACCATCTGCATGCCATAAGGGGCTGGTGCAATGTGATTTGGGCAGCTCCGACAGCTGCCCCCACGACCCGGAAACGGACAAGTGGAAGAAGATGGATGGATGGATGGGAAGAGCAGCGCCTCCAGAGGAACTAATCGGAAGTCATGTGACACTCGTGTGGATATAGCTCATTTTATTTGTATTAATTGGATGAAATATTACGCAGCATTGCTTAAATTTGTGTGCTTTGTATTGTGTTATCTAGTCTGTAGTCATAGGCTTATTTTCAGTCCATTATTCTATTGTCCCACACTCGCACTCACAAACACACACATTCATCCTGGCCCCTTATAGGACTCTATTAGACATGTTGTAGTTGGTGGAGCCCTACGTTGTATGCAGACACGGGACGAACTGGCACCTCCACACAGAAATGTCCATTCAGCCTAAGAATCAAACCTGGCACCTTCACCTTATTGCCAGTTTTCACTGTAAGCTGCTGCTTCCCAGTTTAAACTTTGTCTGTAGAGAGTTGTTTTATTCAGGCTTCTACCTCTTTAAATGTGGCTTTCAGAAATATTTCACATTCTACTAGTAAAACGGAAAGAGTGATTGCTGGCCTTGTTATTATCGCGCTCTGCTTTTATGCCAGTCAAATTGTTTGAACTGAAGGATATGTGTTCTGAAGCCATCTGCTGTTTGCCGTTCTCCTGTTGGGCTTCGAGCGCCTGCTGTTGAGACTATGAATAAACTGACTGTCTCCCACATATCTGTAACTCCTCCAAACCTTTCCTCTTCAGTATAAAACATTATAACTCTCCACTTCTGCCGTTGACTCATTGATAAATATTAGATGTCGCGCAAAGAAGAAACTCACTATTTTTATCCTGCGGAGACCGAACAGGAGGCATTGCCACATTCTGATTGGTTAAAACGGCCTGGAGGATGCGCTCTGATTGGCTGGAAGGGCCTGCGGGCAGTTCAGTGGCGCGTGCCTGGCTCAGTACCTGCTGCTTGGTCCACAGCCTCTGGCATCAACACAAGTTTTATATCAACGGACTTTTAAACAGCCATTTAAGAACAAGGTGCGAGGCTATTATGTTTTATGGATGTGTCTCAAATAGACAATTTACTGATTTATAGCATCGCTGTGTGACATGAAGTATGAAAATGCAGGTGGGCTCAGGGGTGTGAAGTAGTCATCCCAGCTGGAAGGTTCAGATCCTGCTCAATGCAGTTCATACAGTGTTGTTGTGTCCTTGGGAAAGATGTTATATTTTAGTTGCAGAGAAACTTAGATATTTTCTTATCTTCAAACTACTGCTTTGTACAATCCATGAAAAGAAAAGCTGTATTTTTAATTTAGTGACCCTTTCCAGTTTCCATTTCCAGATATTCTGCTTGTATCTAAAATGAACAAAATACTACTGCCCTTTAGCAGAAAACCTTTTAGGCTATTTATCACCCCCCCCCCCCCCCCCCCCCCCCCCCCCATGAAGTATATTGTAAAAGTAGTGATCGGTGAACATATAAGACTGATGTGTGTAGCCTGCATCGTATTATGATGTGAATGAAACAAAAATAATGCATGATGATGCATTGCAGCCATAGATATATTATAATAAAGATGAGCGGGTCCCATTCAGCCCCATTCACTGAAAAACGGTTCCCGAGTCCTGTGTGAACCTTAATGGCCGCTCTATCTCCTACACAGCCTGTTCCTTAAAAGGGCATAAAGGCGGGAAGCTCTGCACTCACAGGGCGGAGCCTCTCCAGAGCTTGATTATCAGGCTCTGGAGCCAGTCAATGTACTGAAAATGCTTCCAAATGTCAGGCTGCTAAACAAAAACTAGTGTGGTTAAAAATATTTCACCTACCCCAGCGTGGTCACATGGGTCATAGCGATTTTTAGAAAAAAGCTCTTTGGAGCCAGGCTTTTAGGCCTTTGTAGAGTAAAATCAATGCTCCCAAGTGTCTCTTGGAGTCGCGCCTGGCCACAAGGGGGTGATATTACAGCAATGTCAGCTTCCCGCGATAAGGACCATACTGAAGCATGTTCCTCGCCCATTGATTGCAGCTTGTATGGTATTTGTTGATGTTTTGCATGGACAATCAAAATAGTCATTCAACTCTTCCTTTTCTGTTAGATTATTAACACATTTACCAGACACCAATAAAGTCATGCAAAATCGGGTCCATATACATGTTTTGTCACAGTAAATTGTTCAGTAGAAGCGAGAAACGGCACTCGTTGCTAACGTTAGCATATGTAGCATCAAGCTAGCATTTTTATCGGTCAAAAAACCAACACGTCGCCTTTGTGGAGGGTGCCGATATTAACCTATCAACACACACACTTTATCAATTATGTGTTGATCCCTCTGGCTGCTTTAGACATGACCAAATATGGGAGGAAGCCTTTAACAAATAAAGTATAATATTAAACTGAACTTGTTTTTGTGAAGCCCAGAATGACAACAGCAGTTGGCTCACAGGGCTTCATGAAAATACTAATTTGAACAGTTTAAAAGTTAGAGAGACAAATAACTAATGAACAGATAAATGAAATGTCATCATCCGAGTGTCCAACAGCTGACAGTGAAGCAACAGGTGGATAACTATCCCCCCGTCCTCCCCGACAGACTCAAAATGGCGTTGATAAAAAGAAAACAACAACTTTAATCTTTTTTTCGACATCTTACCAATAAAATAAGCTGTGTTCTGCTTTTAAATTCCATTTCAGTCTCATCCGTTTCATTACTTCACTAGATACTCTTCCCTCTGTTGCTCGGTGCTTGTGAGATGAACTCCTTAACGGATATAATTTTCCGGTCACTCTGTGCAGAAGCAACAGGAGGGAGCTGAGGCCTAATGTGGCACCAGCTGTGAAAAGGCCTTTAACGGCGTAAAGCAGTGTTTGGAGGTGTATCTGATGAGGCGTCCCGGTGAGCACATACAGCTGCTCCACGTGCTCCGCTCTGCTAATTGGCCCGCATGTTGTTCACTCTCTCTTTGAAGCGGCGCGTCGAGTAGAGACTTTATTAAGGGCAGACAGTAAATGTAGATCTCTATAAATCACTGTTTTACCCTTCATGAGTGGGCACTGAACTGTTCCCTCGAGGGGTGCAGCTAAGCACTCATTTTTGTGTCTTATTCTACAAAAGGATGATAAACCAATGTTAAATCAGGCCTATACCATGTTATGTGCACATAGTGGGGGGCATGTGAAGTTAAAGTGTTCACAGGGATGTGTTTATTAGCATGTTTCTCAACATTCAGCAAACAATGTAATGTAAACCAGGGATTCCCAACCAGAGGCACGGGGACCCCTGGGGTATGAGCACTTACCTGGGAATACTTGGAATTGGAGGAGAATTTGAACATTGTTATTTTTAATTATATTTTTAGTAAAAAGGTTGAATTAAAGAGTATTTTAGCTTCATTTTATGTATGGTTTATTTGGTAGGGACAGTGCAAGTTAATGAACAAGCCACACCGGATTGTAGCCTTAGGCTAATTTTCATCCGTTGTCCCCCATGCGCACTCTCAAACACACTCTTATACATCCTGGCCTATTGTACATGTTTTTAGTGGTAGGGGAAACCGGAGTACCCGGAGGAAACCTACGCAGACACGGGGAGAACATGCAAACTCCACACAGAAAGGCCCCGTCCTTGGTGGGAATCGAACCCGGACCTTCTAGCTGTGAAGCACAAGCGCTAACCGCTGTGCTACCGTGCCGCGGTTTGAACTCAACTCTTAAAATATTGGCATGACCCTTGATATTGGGAGAACTCGGAGAACGAGTCTCTGTAAGACAGTGTAGGTTGGAAACCAAACCACTACCCTTCAAGTTTAAGTTCAAGATTTATGTTTTTACTGGAGAGGCAGATCCGGCTTTTTTGCGTCCGATACCGACACTGAGGCATTGAGCGTCTGCCAATATCCAATATCAACCGATACCAAGAGACTTTCTTAAAAGTGGCTGCTGTGAGTGCAAAAGTGAAAGGTCCTCCTTTCTCCATTTTGAGATCAATAAAGTCTTACCTTTTCTTACAAACGAGATGTTCAGATCAATGAAATGCATCTGTTGATAAACTATTAATAAACTACAAGAATTTCTGGACTTTTCTAGATTATATTTTATTAGGCTACTTTATGGGATCCAGTCGTAGTTTCTGTCCAAGCCTTGATATAGTTTCAGCTAGCTTTAGCATACTGCTCCTTAATCAAAAATACATTTGAGAAGGTTAAAATAACCTGCCCTTCAAAATGAGGTGCAGCATGTCCATATTCATGCTGAGATTTAGTTGGTGAAAGTTTGCGTTTTTAAAACGATATTTGTAGCCGATTCCCGATATCTGATTATTTCCAGTCGGCTCTGATATCTCATACCAGTATCGGATAGGTGCATTCTAGTTTTTACAATATACTGAAGGGTAAAACAAATGTTAAATTTAGTTTACATACATGCAATGCTCAATAACGGTTCCCTCTGATCTACAAGCCATGGTAATAGTCAGGCACAAAGCAGTATAACCAAATATATCCACTAGGGCTGCACAATTTACGATATTTCTGAAGTTGTGATTGTGATTACTTACAATGTATATATTAAAATCTAGATTCAGTGTTTAGTGCCCATTTTAAACATGTCCGGATAATTAACACTCGAGAAAAGACTGAAATATGAATAGATAAAGAAAGCCAATACAGAACAAGTTTGTGGAGATATTAACTACACATTAATCTTGTTGCTTTGCTCAAATCTAACCACACAGTTGTCACAGAGTTTCCCCATCGTTCAGAATATGAATCTGAAATCAACAAATCTGAAATAATCTTCTGCATCAAAACAAGTGATATGACATTGTTACTCATTCTCTTGTGTAACATTCCCGTGGCCTTCTGTGTCAAACTTTCATATTCAAAATACAGCCCTATTATGTCCTTGTTGATTCTCTCTCGCTTTACCCACGCGTTTCTTTCTGTGGCTCAGGTCTAAGTCGAGGCTGAGACGTCACTGGGTTCATACACGACGATGTTAAAGATTTAGGAGCTTATGTAAGTGACAGTGATGGAAACACCCTCCCTGACCCGCCTCAAGCAGCCAACTCCTGCATCTCTGTGCTCTGTGATCCTGCCATTGTTCTTCTATACCTGAAAGCAAGGTTTTGCCAACGCTTTCTTCAAACAGCGGGGAACTATATGCTTTGAGGTTCCTTCAGTAACAATGCGACAGAGTTTAACCTGAGCCTGTTAGTAGGCAATATAATATTTCAACACAAAGACCGATTATTAATGCCATTCGCTTTTTATATAGAAGAACAGCCTGGAAATCAACAGTAAGCACAGTCAGCAGAAAGCAGCACATTGATTTTTGTCCCCGACTGTCCACTGTCAAAAAACAGCTCAAAAAACCTAAGGAGCAGGACCACATTCAAGGAAAGTTCCAACTCCTATGGACGGACTATAGGCTCAGGGCTGACAGGAGTCGATCTGCAGATAGGGATGAAGACTGTGGAGCTAGCGTCCAGTCCTTGCTGGAGCTTTAACACAGCGAGGGGCAGGGACTCATCCAGGGAGGAAGGTCTGGAGGTCCACAACTTTCCCTGTTTGTTGCCCCATAACCTTAACCAGCTGGACAATTAAAGTTCCTTTTAGTACCAGCAAATTGACTGCGTCTCTTCCTCGTGTCAGTTCTTCAAAGAGCGACATTAGATTGACCACACTTAGCACCGTATAAAGCGAAGGCCCTTTAGAGCTGTGTGTGTGTGTGCGCGCCTGCTCAGCAATAATTAAAAGCTAATCAATAGGTGGCAAGCTCCGAGGGGAACGCTGCAGCAGTCGCCTAAATGTCAAGAAGAGACATTTGCGCCGAGGGCCAGGGCTCTGCGGGACAACTCATTAAGCACCAACGAAGACCGGCTATTAATAAGAGCTGCTTTACCCACACTGAAAACCTGTTTGTCACTGGGATCAGAGATGGAAAAATGCTTACCCAATCTGTCATGGACCAGTGAACCAGTCAATGAAGGCATTTATTTGGTCCTGGTTTAGACCTGATCTTGCTGTGTAGCTTGATCCATTAAGTCCTGGAATTAACCACGATTCTTGTATTAAAGGAATATTTCAGGATTTTTGACATAGGGCCTCATTTCCTAGATATCCAGAGTGTTGTTGATTTCTGGAGATATATATATATATTTTTAATTCATGCAGTCCATATATTTGAAGAGTTTAGTGATGCTAGGCTAGTGTTAGGCTAGCGGATGTCTATGGTAACTAGTAGCCTGCATTAAAAACCTCTTCAAAATCATGGGTTAGTCCTCCAAACGTTGCCATATCTGATTTGTAGAAAGCTCCTTTGTGAATTCCTCATTTAGTAATGCCACCGCAGGTAAACAAACTACTGTAGATCCAGTAATCTAGCAGATCACTCTGCCGTTGCTTTGTTTGCAACCAGGAAGCTGATGCTGCCCGAATATAAGTTTGTTTAAATGCAAAATGGTTATATTTCAAAGATTATGCAGTCAACACAGACATTTATATGGGTAGTCTGGTGTTATAAGTGATTTGCCTCAGGTGCACTGTGCTTCGGTCAGATGTTTTTAATGCAGGCTACTAGTTATCATAGATATGCGCTAGCCTAGCACTAGCCTAGCACCACCAAACTCCTCAAATATAAGGACTGCATGAAAAAAAAACAAAAAACCTCCTGATAACTAGGAAATGAGGCCCTGCGTCAAAAATCCTGAAATATCCCTTTAAAGCAGTACTAAGTAACAGGATGTGCAGGATGTTCAGAACAGTTGGATCTTTACAAAGTCTGACTCTGAACACTTTTCTGACAAAAAATATTTGCTTTGGCATTAAAGGAATAGGCCACCGTTTTTACATACTAAGATATGTTCTTACCTCACTTTTGCCTCACAATATAGTCCCCCTTTTTATTTGCTTATAAAATCGACATGCTACATTTCTGGGTAAATATACTTCGCATGAAAACACTTCACGTAACTTTATTTAAATAGGGAACACGTGGAAGAGCTTGGTAGCTTCTATCGTGAGCTTTTTCGGAGCTATATGACATGTGGGAGAGGCTGCGTATGTGCTCCGTTTGCGTGACAGAGCGCACGGACAAAGACCAGACGGGGATATATTAACACGTCTAAAGTGAGGTAAGAACATATCTTAGTATGTAAAAACGGTGGCCTATTCCTTTAAGGGTACGCCGTTGAGGATTCATGTCGTCATCGTCACAAAATCGATCCGTGATAAATAGGGCTGGGTACTTTTAAAGCAGTACTAAGTAACTCATGCCCCTAGAGGCTATAAGCACAACTGCAGGTGTTGTAGCAAGTTGCGATTTTTAACTTATTGATTGTCAGAGAGAATAAATACTACACTGACAGAAAAGGCGAAGGGAGAGAGGGATATTGTACATCCAATTACACAATGGACATTTTTTTTTCTCTCAAACTTGGCTCTAAATATTGTTTAAAGTGGCGCTAGCTTGCAGTTAGCTTTGCCCGTTAGCCTGTTAGTTTCTTCTTCGTGATTCTATTAGTGTGTATGGTTTTCTGGCTAGAGACTCCAGGGGGAGATGAAAGACCTCCAATCATCCCATTAACACTTGTATTACCCCCAGAGGGACTACAAAAACAATTTATTAAGGTAAATAAGTTACTTAGTATTGCTTTAAGGCCTGAAATGCCATTAAAAAGCTTTAAATTGGATTCTGACTTGTATTAAATACACATTTCATTAAAAATAATGACATTGTACACCTACTTTTTCAGTATAAGTCCGTTGAAAATACTACAAATGGGGTCTAAAACACATTCAGCTGCAGTTCTGACTGAAATTTTACATATGTTTTGCTCAAAAGCCTTGGTGATTTGGAACAAGCAAACTCTACTCCACACGGGAACCAAACCGTCTTTCCTGTGAGGGGAGAGCATTAACTGCTGCGCCCTCATGCCACCCATTACTTCTTCTATTGCCACTATTATGGCTGTGATTGCTGAAACTGTTTAGCATACTGGCATTATCTACACAGACTGAAACTGTATGCATGCGGTGTTAAAAAATGCAAACTCTACTTTTCTTTGTGACTAAGGCTGCTAATTATTTAAAGCCACATTAATCCGCACACCAGCGCTCAGAGCTTCAAAGACTTAACCAGAGGGAGGTGTTCTTCTCTGAAACCCCCCCTTTCTAAAACTACCCACAGATCCGACTCTTAATTAGCTCTTATTAGGCCGCCGTGACTGAGCGATTCCCAAATTATTTCAGCCAAAAGCGTCTCCCAGTCTCCTCTTCCTCCTCTAATTAAATTTTCACCAACTACAGACCTGGAGTATTGTCTGAAGAGGTTGGCAAACGGCTTTGGAAGAATATCTAAGTGCATTTTTTTTTGTCTTGTGTTTGAGATTAATAATTCAATCATTAAATCAAGCTTTATTTCAGAAACTACAGATGAACCGATCCAGTTATCTTTGTCCCAATACCGATTCTTGTGGTTTGAGTATCGATACCAGATACTTTTCTTTGTTAAAATCTCTCAAATTCACTTTGGGGCTCATTTATCAAGAAAAAGCAAACTGGAAAATAGATCGCTTTTTGTGGGCGTGTTGTCCCTATGTTTTTACAATTTGAAACTGTAGAATTAATACTCTAAGTCTGATATGCAAATGAGTGAATGCTGCGTGAGTAAAAAAAAAAATTCCACAAACGACTCGAGGTGGGCCATATCGTCTTGCATATTGTTTTACCGGTTCAATTATGTCATCATGTATATTGTTGTGGACACAATATAATTTGCAGGCACACTCCAGCTGATTTGGACTGAAGTCACGGCCAGGCACAGACGGAGATTGCAGTTAATGTTATGCTCGGCTCCATTAGAGCAGCACAAACACTGACTGTGGAGGACACAGGGGCAGGTGCTTACAAAGTAAAATGAAATGAAAGATGAAAGTTGCTTGAGTAGATTATATTTACGATGAAATTGGCATGACGCTAAAAGAATATAATATCTTTGAATTAATGTTCCCAATAGGCATAAGGTTTTTTTTGTCCGTAATTTGTCCGTTGTCAATGATATCGTCAAATATATTGTTACTCTTTTTTTATAGCATGATTTTAAGCCATATCTCCCTGCCCCCCTTCCGGCCGGCCTTGTAGCTTCATCTGGCACCCATGATGATTCTGAGTGATGATTACATCCAATTATGATCTAAACATGTTTCAATATAGTCCAATTAGGTTCTAGTAATGACGATGATTTGGTTCTGATAGCCAGACCTGTATGTTATTTCATACCTGACAGTTTCATCCACAACTGTGGCTTTCCTCAGAGGTTATCATGTGGTGTTGCTGTGACGTGTCTGATTTAAACTGTTTTTGGCACAGTCTGGGGGGTGTTCTTCCGTATCTTGATGGCTTCTCTGATCTCCAATGGTGGTATTTGCTGTTCTCGGTGCTGATGACACAGGCATTGTCCCCGTCCATGAGGTGGTTCTCCCTCTTGCAGTGGTCTGATATGGCAGACGTCAGCTGTTCTTGCTCTGTCGTCTGGTGGCTCGTGTGCACGTGTTTGATGTTTCCTTGTCACATTCTGTTCTATGCTCTTTCTTCCTGATGTTAAACGCTCTACCGGTTTCTCCCACGTATGATTTGTTGCATGAGAAATGATATTACATTGCATTTGTGTTGTTGGCCTATTTTGTCCTTGGGGTGAACAAACAACTGCTGTAGTTTGGTATGAGGTTTCTCTGTGATCCATGGCCCATGTTTTGCTTTTGTTTGTCTTTTGTTTTCTCTTGATTATGTTTTGTTCAGCTTGTTGCCACCCTTTATCTATGGCCCACTTTGGGTATTTGCAGGTTTTGAGTGCCTTTATAATGTTGTTCCTGCTCCTTCCTTTTCCTCTTTTTGAGTAACGAGATTGGAGAGTTCAAAAAGTGTTCTTCCCACGACTGAGAGTTTGTGATTTGTGGGTTGGGGGTTCTCATGTTCTCATGTCCGAAGGAGGTGAAACTGTTTAAATCAGCTAGCCAGACACGTCACAGTACCACCACGTGACCACCCCTGAGGAAGGCCACAGTTGTAGCCTTAGCTGTCAGGTACCAAACCAACATAAAGGTCTGGGTGTACGAACCAAATTAGCATCTTGCAATATACTACAAAACTGCTGAAATATTGTCGATTCTTAAAGTAATGTCCCCCAAAAACACCCAGACCCATATTAGATCTATATATTGGACAATACTATTAGTAAAAAGTTGTCTCCACCCAAAGGCTCAGACCTCCATTGTTTGTCTTGGGGGTAAAATCGTCCCGTCACTCTACAAACTTGCCTCCCCCTGCCCTTGGCCATCCCCCAGCTCTGGTTTACCGTCTGTTCCGCTCATTAAGATTTGGGTTAGTTTAGCTTTACACTTTGAGCTGCTGTTTTTCTTCCTTTGTGTTTTGTGTGCAAATTCTGAAAAGCAGCGAGTTTATGGGCGCACTCTGTCTGTGAAGCCTCAGAGACAGCGCAGTCGTGTTCAGTCGGAGGAGGATGAGTCAGCAGCACATTCTCTGTTGGCTCTCACAATGTTGTCCTCTTTTATGAACACGTCACGCACCGTCAGAGCGCTACAGCACTGATTTATAAACTCGAACAGCACCACGCAGAATATTTGACCGTGTGCTATTTACATTCAATTCAATCAGTATGACCTGGGGATCAAACTGGCTCTCTATTGTGGATTAAAACCAGGACTGATCCAGGGCTTAAACTGGACTAACGCAGCCAGGACTAAACCAAGACTGTAACGTTAGACAAAATCAGAACAAAACCTGGTCTAATCCTTGGCTAAACCAGGATTGGGCCATGATTAATCAGGGTTAAAGTCTAAACCAGGACCAAACGACTTCTCTTCACTTAGTCATATGTAGCTGGTTTTGATTACCTTTTTAAAGCTGGTTTTCTTAGCCATGATGGTGCTGATGATGATCAGATTGAGCCTGTGTTGTGTTCAATGTTCCTGTGTGAATGAATGTGCAAAACAAAGAATGAGCACAATGACAGCAGCTCATCAGATGCTGTGAGTGTTATCAACGTAAATGGAAAACGCAGGCAGTTCGTCAGACTGATACAAGGCTTTGGTGACGTTTATGAAGCTGAAACCTAATATTCAACCAGACTGAATGTGTTTAGTTCCTATAGCTCTGGCTGCAGGTTTGTTCCTCAAGCGTTTGCATACAAATGTGCTTTAATGGTTTTCATCCTGTGGTTCACAGCCCTCCTCTGCCAATCCCCATGGCAGCAGCAGAACCATGAGCCTCCTCAGCCTCTTTTCCTCTTCACTCTCTCGTCATTGCCTAAGACTCTAGACAGTCTGCTGTGATGGTAGCAGAAGACCTATGGAAGGACTAAACTGTGCGCATTGTTGGGCAGAATCAGAGGCGTAGTTTGCCATAAGGCAAGAGAGGCAGCTGCCTGGGGCCCCCAACAGTCAAGGGCCCCCATGAACCAACACGTTATTCAGAAGCCTGCAGTAAACGCTTGATATGCAGAGTCTTCCTAACGCTCCGTGGCGCTGTTCACCCCCATCCTGCTGCATGCTTAAGTTTAGTGAGTCATGGTTCCCTAATGTTAACTTATAATGAGCAGTGGACAGATTTTTTACTCATGGCTCCACCAGATTATATTTCTAATAGTGAAACCAGCTTATTGTAACACTCTTCATGACCTAAAGAACCTCTGCCTTCTGTTCTTAGGAAAATTTATGCAGAGAACTGCATTATGGGAGTTGTCAGGTGATCTGCTCCTGCCCAAATGACGTCCTCTCTCCCAGTGCGCAGTACAACGAGCGGCCACCAAAGGGCCCCCTACCGACATTCTTGCCTGGGGCCCCTTGGTACCCTTGCTACACCCTGGGCAGAATACATTGAAAATGTATTTAGTCACTGTGTACTGAATATTTGCCTTTAAATGTATTTTGTAATGTATTCCCTTATACTTGTAATCAAAGTATAAAGGCATATTTTCTTCCACTTTTCTGTCTCTGGGTCATGGAATCACATTGCACCAGCCCCTATGGCTCCTCCTGCAGGTGGTTGGTCACTCATAAGGGGCTTCTGAACCGCTCTTTGTCTGACACGTCACCTAGGACCATAGGAGACCCTACCAGAGGCACGAAGCCCCGGACAACAGAGCTCCCAGAAGCATTCGGGTGCTCAAACCCCTCCACCAGTTTAAGGTGGCGGATCCGGGAGGGGACATTGACATAAAATTAGTATTTTAAATGCTAATATTCACTGAATATATGTATACAGCAAGTATAGCATACTACATTTAAAGTTCAATGACACTGTTATACTTTCTTCAGTCAACTTAAAAACCTGGCTTGTTTTCAGAAATTGCAATTTTCTGTATACCTTTGTAAAAAAAAAAAAGTTGAATCTCCAGTGAGAAGCTTGGTGTGTGCTTTCCAATGTTATTTATTGATTGCTTTAGGTTGGAGGCGAATTTAACACGTTAACTCAGTGCTTCACGCTGTTGCCTTTATCATTAAACATTTATACAGATGTGAATCAATGGCAAAATCCCACTTTGTGCTATGATAATTTGCCATGAAGTCTGGTTGAAACAAGGTCTTAGAGGGATGCGCTGTCTCTGCTGCTGCTGCCTAATGGATATAAAAGCAGCTGTGATTGATTCTTAGTGCATTTGCTTTATCCTGCTTCCCCCATCACGGCCATTAATAAACTACTGACAAAATACGATCTCAGGCCCACACGAGTCATTTGTCAGAACTGCAGCGGCCGCTCCTCTTTCACGCATTTAGTTTGGCCCAAATGACGAATTAATATCTGACCTGATATGATGTTTGGAGGTAATCGAAAAGTAATTTGTCAGTGACGAGCCTTGACAGTCCTTTGTAGTGTTTCCCTGCATGTCACTGTGGTTTGCTTCTGGATTGATTCATTTATTTTAGTCACGAACACCACACCAGAATTATCTGAAGCTTGTGCTTTACTTTACAGAACCACAATACATCACAGATCAAATTGTTACAAAAGACAATTGTATCAGTTCTTCCACGGAGCCGACTGGTAACCTACGGCACTGACTTTTCAACAAAACGGTAAACAAATCTATACGTTTCACATGAGAGCATCAAAAGTACAAACGGGAGCCTGACAAAACATCCGACTGGCATTTGGCCTTGGAGTTTATACAAAAAGCATCATTATACGCAACTTTGAGCTTTTGCAGGGAAGCTTTTTTAAACTGCACCACAGTGGGGATGTTTGCAGAGGAGTGCAGGATGTTCAGAACAGTTGGATCTTTACAAAGTCTGACTCTGAACACTTTTCTGACAAAAATATCTGCTTTGGCATCAAGGGTACGCCGTTGACGATTCATGTCGTCATCGTCACAAAATCGATCCGTGATAAATAGGGCTGGGTACTTTTAAAGCAGTACTAAGTAACTCATGCCCCTAGAGGCTATAAGTGCCACTGCAGGTGTCGTAGCATGTTAGGTTTTTTTACTCATTATTGCCCGTGAGAGTAAATACTACGCTGACAGAAAAGACAAAGGGAGAGAGTTATATTGTCCATCCAATTACACAATGGAGATAATTTTCTTCACTCAAATTTGGCTGTAAATGCTGTTTAAGTGGCGCTAGCCCACAGTTAGCTTTGCCCGTTAGCCTATTAGCTTCTTCTTCGTGATTTCATTAGTGTGTATTGGTGACTCTGGGTCAGTGCAGGGAAAGTTACAAGTGTGGTTTTCTGGCCAGAGACAACAAGGGGAGATGAAAGACCCCCCAATCATCCCATCAACACTTTTACCCCCAGAGGGACTACAGAAAGGATTAATTAAGGTCAACGAGTTACTTAGTACTGCTTTAATGATGCTTGGTTTTCAATACCAATACCTCTACGATACTTTTTACAGTATCTACCTCAAATATTTGTCATCTAGAACCATAAAACCAAACAATAATGTTAATTTATTTATTTTAAATTGTCTAAATTATTTGAGCTGAAACGCCCAAGTCACCTCTTTGAATACTGTCCCTGGATCAACAGGCATCAAAACTTGGATCTAAAGATACATTTTTTCCTATACTGGTTTTCGATACTTTTTCGTCAATACCAGTAGTACTTAAGGTTTTATTTTGAAAACATGGTATCGTTTAAAGAGACTAGATGCAAGTTGGTCATTTTATACTTACTACTGCCACCTCAGGTTTTACGCGTAACTGCAGTCTCTCTATTAAGCTCGTGCATGACGGGACTTTGAAGGATTTTAGAGGCAGTTGTGGTGAACAGTTCCGGGCTCATTCTACACATTAGGACATTGCTGGAACATAGAGGGATAAAAATACTTAGTTTTAACATTTTTAAACTCTCTAGTCACTTTAATGCTACCAAGCCCTAGTGATAAAGTGCCCACGATATTTGCCTATAGATACTGAATGAAAATGCTAATCGTGTTTCCTCATATTTAGCACTTTGTACTATTTGAGGGCCTGTGCTAGAGGAATTTGTCACATTACCATGCAACAATAATTACATGTTTCTAAGTAAATCGAATCCCGGCTCCGAATGGCGCAGATTGGCAGCATCGCTTCAGTCAGTCTAACTCAGGGCAGCATGTGGCTACAGTTGAAGCTCACCACCACCAAGCATGGAGTGAATGAATAATGACTGCAGTGTGGCTTTTTAAGAAGCATGTCAACTCTGGCCATTAGACAAGCCGTTATTATTGCCATCCAAAGTTGTGACTTCCCTTAGTTTATTGTCCTCGTTTATGCCATGAATTTATCTGAGCTTGAGGAAGTGTCTGCGGTGCGGGAAGTATCGGCATCATTGTTTGGACAGCTGTCTCAGAATGGAAAAGTGTTTTGTGGGTGATAAGGCAGAAAGTTCACACTGTAATTGTCCTGGAGCCTGCCACAATTTTGATTTATACACGTGTAGTTTTGTGTTGCTTGAATGTAAACACATGTGAACAACTGCATCTTTTTTCTCCATATAAAATACTGTACATTATAAACAAAGGCTGTAGCAGCTTGTGTAATTACTGGAGGAGCTGTTGCCAGGTCTGACCCCTCTGTCCCCTTTTCACTCGTAATGAGATCCCGGGGCAGAGACGGCAGCGACCAAGGACACCAGTCATCACCCACAATCCTCTTCTGCCACCTTTATTACCCATGTGGGCACAGGTGCAGGACATGTCACGTACTTTTTATTTATCGCTGTCTCTCTGTGTCTCTCTCTTTTGTTACAGTTGGAAAGACGTCCCTCATCACGCGGTTCATGTACGACAGCTTTGACAACACGTATCAGGTAATTTTTTTTCAGATGCTGGTACTTTAACGATACTTGGTTTTTGATACCGAGACCTGAACAATACTTTTTCCCAACATCTATACCAGTGGTAGGCATGTTTGCGTCATGGAGGGCCGATTTTCATCATTCATCACCTCACCATTGTAGCCTGAAATTAAGAACCATTTTCTGCAAAGGCCAATGTTTTACATCAGTGGCACAAGTGGTCCGGCTCAGAGACCCGCCATTACCTTAATAACAAGCTACGATCCAAATACAACTATAATTTGTCATATATCATATAAAATATTGTATTTACCACTCGTGTTTTTATTTAACAAGCCTTAAATTTGCTTTAAAGACTGAACTTATGATAAAAAAACAACCCAATAATATTAATTTTAACAGACTCCAGTGTGTTTCCGTGTAGTTTCAGATGGAAAATATTGAAAAAAAAAAGTTCCCTTTAGGCGCGCGACCCACTTTTGAGTCACGATCCACCAGTTGAGAATCACTGTTTTACATTATATATGACCAAGTGTAAATGACATTTAAAACTAATACACTACAAAAATACACTATTTCTCGCAATTTTTTAGAGAGGTATTTGATCCCTTATTTGCATAATAATATTTCTCAAAATCATATTGGGGGCCAGAGGTTCTGTGCTGGAGGGCCGGATTTGGCCCCCGGGCCTGCCGTTGCCTACCCCTGATCTTTACTATAATATTTGTTATCTAGAACCAGAAAACAGAAGATATGCAAATTTACAACATACGTTTCATTTCTAGTGTGAAGAAATGTTTGAAAAATGGGGAATAATTTGGGGGAATTTTGGAGAAAATAGGGTAAAATTGTGGCAAAAAGAATAAAATGGGGCAGAAATGGGAGAAAATAGGGAAAATATTAGAAATAAAAAAATGGGCAAAAATGAGGGGAAAAAATCTGTAAAATTATTATTTAAAAAATAAATAAAAAAGGGGGGCAAAGATAAGGGGGAACATTTTTTCCCCATTTTTATGGGAAAAAACATATAATTAATTGGGCAAAAATGTGGGGGAATATAATTTGAGCTGAAACAACTTGCTGTTCCTGGTCCATTAGCATCAAAACTTGGAAAAACTTGGAAAAAACTAAAGATATATTTTGGTACCTTCTTTCATTTTTATCAATACCGATGGTTCCTACACTTTTTTTTTTTACCATGCTGGTATTGTTTAATGGTACCCAGCCCTAGTCGTCACCATACTACTCACCTCCAGGTTAATGTTAATATTGAAACTGAACTGCACAGACCTGGGAGCGGAGCTAACCCCCGGGCGACCACTGCCTCCACCGCAGCCTGATCCTTTTGTCATCCCTGAAACAGAACCTGCAGCTCCCAGGCTTTTTCAGTCACATCTGCACCGTGGCCATAAATAAAACTGAGTCTTACTGCCTTATAGGCAAAACGCGTCCTGTTTCAGAGCAATAAAGAAGGAATTAAAAATAACCCGGTGTAGTCTGTGAAAGGGGCTCAATACAATATAATATACAATACAATATAACTGCTTTTGTTCTGCAGAATATGAGGCTGCGCGCGGTTTATAATATCAGATAAAGCTTGAACAAACGGAAAGCAATAAAAAGGTGGAACAAAATGAGAAACTGTGCCACGTAAAACAATTTGGGCCAGGTTTGACTTTGAATGTGAGTTAATGACGAGCTTTATTAAACATGCCCGCAATAGACTTGAATTTGCTCTTATTTTTTGTTTTAAAATAAATCTTAAAATAATTAGAAAAAGCTTATTACGATTAGAAAAAACAAAATCCGGTATAGGGCCCTCAAATTACAGTAGTGATTGTGATTCAAGTCTAGTTTTCCTGTAGCTGTGTAGCAACTGTATACAGCATGTAACAAAGGTGAACATGGTGCAACAAAGGTGTAACAAAGGTGTAACAAAGGTGTACGTGTAGTTGCAGGTGTTTTGGCCGTCATATACTGTATATGTGCCAGCTTTTTAAAGTGTATACTAGTTTGATAAAATGTGAGTAAATGATTGCATTACTAATGCAGAAATACACCATACCTAGTGTATGTGTAACTAAAATGAGACTAATCTAAAGTGAGACGCTATGTACACCTTTAGGTAACACTTTATTTTACATTACCCTTGATACATTGTACCTAACTAAATTAGTACAATGTAATGGGCTTTGTAACAGTGTGCAACAAGTTGTACCTATGTGTTAGATACACAATGAAATAATATGTATTTGTAGTTTGTAGGTACATAAGGTAATTGTAACCCTAACCTTAAAGGGACTATAAGGAGTTTAAAAATATTAAAATTAAGTATTTTCCTCCCCCTACATGTTCCAGCCATGTCCTAATGTGTAGAATGAGCTCAGACCTGTTCACCACAACTGCCTCTAAAATCCTGCACTGTCACTCAAAAAGGTGTCACTTCGGGTCAGAAGTGCCGTCATGCACGAGCTTAATATAGAAGGTGCAGTTACACATATGGCCTGAGGTGGCAGTAGTGAGTATAAAATGGCAAACTTGCATCCAGCCCCTTTAAGCCCTAACCCTAAGGGTCTTGTGTCCTATTACATATGTACTTACAAAGTACTGATACAAGTTATTCCATTGTGTACGTACTACATAGGTACAAGTTATTACAGATTGTTACAGCGCACATTACATTGTACTAAATTTAGTTGTATGTATCAATGTATCATGGTAGTGTAAAATAAAGTGTTACCTAAAGGTGTACATAGCGTCTCACTTTAGATTAAAGTCTAATTTTAGTTACACATACACTAGGTATGGTGTATTTCTGCATTAGTAATGCAATCATTTACCCACATTTTATCAAACTAGTATACACTTTAAAAAGCTGGCACATATACAGTATATGACGGCCCAAACACCTGCAACTACACATACACCTTTATTACAGCTTGTACCCCTTTGTTACACGTAAACTTACATGTTGTACTCCTTTATTACTCTTTACTCTTTACTATTACTCTTACTCTTACCTGTTCCTACATGTGTAATTACTTTCTTCTTACCTGTACCTGCACATGGAACTTGCAGGCTGTAAATTCTAAAGTGTTACCAACAACTCCATAGCTTTCAAAATGCAAATCTTATACTAAATATTTGAAAATATATGGTGTTTTGGAGTCTGCAATCTGTTACCATGAAAACTCCTCTGATGGAAAAGTCATAACTTGCATAAATTATAGATCTGATTACTATTCCTTCTTCCTTTACCGTTTTCTTATAAGAATCTACATGTTTTCAACTATCCAATGTGCATACAGTGTTTAATCAGTGTTAAGAGTAGAAACAAACCTGCTGTGTTGGCCTTACAGTGAAGAGAAAGGCTTTATTCCAGAGTATTTTGGAACGGCTCCTGGGCACTGCAGTGGACTAATCAGATTTGGCTCTCGGTGTGTGGATTATGTTGCTTGTGTTAGCTTTAGCCCGGTGCATTCACGTCCGCTTCTCCCCATTTCCATTTTGTCATAAATGCTGAAATACAGCTACGGTGGCACATCTTATTTTGACGGATTCGCTTGTTCAATCTGCTAATTGTTCAGATAAGAGATTGCCGACCGTGTATTTGCTTGTTTATATCCCTGTTGCCGGTGCGTTTTCCAGGGTTCAGTGAGTTTAAGCGTCTCTTAGTGAGCCACACAAAGCACATTATTTCTGCGTGTTATGTGCAGTAAACGTGGGCGTCTGATGCTGCGTTCAGTCCGACTGAGACTTCAAGGACACAGCTGTAACGCAAACTAACAGACACGGCTTCATTAAGTCGAGCAGAGAATCTAGATGTTAAACTGGTATTTCATGTGTCTGGAGTTGCATATACTGTATGGCTGTAAATTAATCTTCAGATAATCCTGTTCATAAGTAACACTGAAGTCTGCACTGCTTAACCAGGGACGTCCAAACAGTTTTGATAGTGAGACGTATGTTGAAGTTTATAAAGTGCCTAAAATGTGTCAGTGTTGAGGTGTGACAGCAGGAGCGCTTTTTTCGGGACATAGAGCTGATCTATTCAGGACATGGTCAAGTTTCTATCTCTTATGGTTGGGAAATTATAAGCAAAGGTCTGCAACATAACATATATACAGTACAATGCAGTCAGAAGTGTAAAAACAAACTTGAGAGCAATTTTTATCACAATGTTTTTCAGCTCCCCTGAGGTCTAGGAAGCTGTGGGTGGGCTCATTTGAAGGCTTTTTTTTACTTTAGGTTCCGGAGATATCAGCCTTTTAGCGGCAAAATACCCAAATATTGGTCAACCTCAAACTTGACGCAGCTCAGTCTCACTCTAAAATGCTATAATTACAATTGGAACTACAAATCATCAATAGGGTAAAACTAAGCCAGAGGAGTCCAAACCCGGAGGCCACATATTGAAGTGTAGTAGATGGCGTGGAGGGCCACAGACGGTGGTCAGTGCAGTGAAACATTCAATTGGATTAATTTAGTCGAAGGTTATTAAGTTTTGGAACATAAATGCCCTGTTGCTTTAAAGCAGTACTAAGTAACTTGTTTCTCTTAATAAATCCTTTTTGTGGTCCTTCTGGAAGTAATACATGTTTTAATGGGATGATCGGGGGGTCTTTCATCTCCCCCTGGTGTCTCTGGCCAGAAAACCACAATTGCAACTTCGCTGCCACCGTGTTGGAGCCACCGATACACACTAATGGAATCACGAAGAAGAAGCTAACAGGCTAACGGGCAAAGCTAACTGCTAGCGCCACTTAAACAGTATTTACAGCCAAGTTTGAGTGAAAAAAAATATCTCTAGAATATCCCTCTCTCCCTTTGTCTTTTCTGTCAGCGTAGTATTTATTCTCACAGACAATTAATAAGTTAAACAAAACGCAACATGCTACGACACCTGCAGTGGTGCTTGTGGCCTCTAGGGGCATGAGTTACTTAACTGCTTTAAGTTCACTTTAAAGCAGTACTAATTAACTCGTTTCTTAGTACTGCTTTAAGCACTTACAAGCCAAAATTCTAATAAGAATTTGTTGTTAATGTTTTGCCTGACGAATAATGGAAATAAAATAATAAGTATCATTGGCTATTGTTGGCTATTGAGGTTGAAATTGTGCAAAAATATTACATTTTTAGTAGAAAGTAGCATCTCTGGCAATGTGTTCCTACTCGGCCACAAGCCTGAGGGCCAACAAGAATCGGCCAAATGACCCGTTTTGAGCCCCGGGCCGCACTTTGGGCAAGTGCTAAACTAACACAGGAATCACATGCATGTAATAGTGTTTAGATGTGCTCACTCAGTGTAAACATAATAGTCACAATACTGTATTCATGTTAATATTCGTCAAGTAAATGTGAAAAGCACTGCATCTTACAACTTTTTTCATATTTTTTTTCGTACTTTCACAACCAACACTAGACTTAACCGAAGCCATTTTACAGTGGTCTATGTAATTCTTTTAATGGCTTATTTGCTGAAACTTGCAGCTCAGCATTTCTCTTTGAAGTGGCCTCTCTGATTACATCCTCTAATTCAATAATAGCCCGTTTGTGGTTTAATGCCTCTCATTACAATAGAACAAAAGGAGATGGCCAAAAGCTTTTCCTGCTGGCCTTTGTAAGTGCTGAAAGTTTCCTACTGTATGAAACCAGATAAACGGATTTTGTTCATGGCCGGAGTTGGAGCTGCACAGCGCTGCCAAAATCATCGAATTTACATGTTTGTTATGATCCTCTAGTCCTCATCAGCCTTGTTTGGTCCTGTTTAGTGTTGAGTATTAATTTTACTACAGTTTTACTACAGACTATGTACAAATCAATAGAATTGATATAGAGAAGGTGCGGGTCCCAAAGTAACCTGTCCACATATACAGGTGCTCTACCAGGAAAGGGTAACAGGATTTTAAATTGCCTTTACCCAGACAAAACACTAAATGAAATCTGAGGCACTGATTCTTCTGCAAACATTTTATTTCATTGTATTCCTCCAACGCCTTTCGATTTAATGATGTTTTGACTTGATGAGTCAAAACATGTTGGCAGTGCAGTAAAATAAAGTATTAGCTGAAGAATCTGCGCCTCGGATTTTATTCAGTTCTTTGTTGTAAGCACTTTGCCTACGGTGACCAGTCGTCCTAGTTTACCCAGGACAGGCCCGGTTTTGAGTAATCTGTCCCAGGTCCCTGTGAGTTTTTCAGAAACCAGTGATTTATCCCAGTTTTGCACGATCTTGCCCAAAGCAGCGTTTTGGCTAGAAACTTAATGACTTTCAGCCATGTGTGGGTCAAACAGAAGGTTTCCTTAATGACTGGACAAATTTAAAGGATCTGTATCATGCTATTTTAGCCATTTCAAAGTAAAGTATAGGAATGTATATGATATATTGTACCTCTACCACTATGGAGCGCTCATTTTTGAGATAAATATAATTATTTTCTGGAGGTATTTTTCAAACCCGGAAGACAAGACGCTTGGATTCAGTTAACTCCGCCCCCTCTCTCTCCGCCCATGCAACAGTAGAAATATAAATACCAAAAGTGAAGTTACTTCACAATGCAGTTATAAGGAGTTGGCATTTGCGACACAGCTTCATAAATGGCTAACACACAAGCAAACACGCGTTTGGATTGACTCGCGTTGGTTATAAAAGTTAATCTACTTTGGTTCTGGTTCACCAAACATCCATCAAGTGACGGTCACAGAAAAACGCTATTTTGGCTTGATAGTTGCTGAATCCCGTAGAGAGTGTGGCGAGTGGCCTCTTCTTTAGGAAGGTTGAAAGTCCTGTCCTCTCGTAGCCAGACGTGCTTTTCTCCACAACATTATCGTTAGGTAAGAAAAAAGAACAGGTTAGAAAGAGCTCCTTCCTCACAACTTTTGGTGCAAACAGGACATCTGTTCAGACGCTCATGGGGTGTGTTTGTTTTCTCTGCAAGGGCAGTCGGGCACTTCTTTTTATTTATTTATTTGCTTATTTATTTATTGCTGTCTTATGACAGAAATAAAGAAAAGGCTGTTTTACAAATTGAAATCAGGCCGTAATGCATTACATTACAGACGTCGAGCTCTTCTCCTTTCTGACGTCAGAGTGTCACAAGTCAGTGGTTTTCCAGGAGAGGGCGGGTGCAGCTGCTCAGAGAGCAGGAGGATTGCTGAGAACTGCGTGAATGAAGCCAAACACTCCTCTTGGGCTGTTTTTGATAATGAAACAGCAACATTAAAAAAGTCCATTTTGCAGGATATAGGCCCTTTAAAGGCTCAAAAGTCTCACCTTAGCACAAATCTGTTTATTTAATCACATGAGACTTCTACAAACGATATGGGGAAAAAGTCATGATTTGAATCCTTGACAACTTTCCATTTTTGTCCCAGTTTTTGATGGAAAATCTGGTCACCCTATATTTGCTCTCGGATCCTCAAGAGTGTCCGGATCACTTACTACACTGATGTGATCCGGCGAGCACTCCTATAAACTGTATTTAACTTTACTCTTACTTAAGTAAACACCTAGTTATAGGTCAAATCAATGTAAAACACATATGGGAGAATCTCGTACATGCCAAAAAAGAGCGTGAAGAGCTGTCAGACGTGTTACTAATTAATACGGTTTTCACAAATCCGGTTCTTACGTCAGATAGTCTCCACGGAGAAATTCAAAACAACAGTCTCTCATCCTTCAATGTCACAGCATTTGCTTTTTCCCACTGAACTCAAGAGCTTCCGAGTCTTAATTAAAACGCTGCCTACGTGAGCTCACTGTCTGTGTTTGCGCTGCTCAGGAGGACGCTTCATTCCCCCGTGAGCACAGAAGGAAAATGTATCGCCACGGGGGACATGCAGCTTGGGTTTTTTGGGCAATGCACAATTCTGTCGAGCAGATTGTGCCAAAACCCACTGTGAGTTTAGACACTGGAGTGCATCAGAAGAGCTACCAAGCATCGCGCTGGAAGGGAGAGAGAGAGATTTGCAGCGATTTGTCCCGGAGCATGAAAAACGAGGCGCTCCGGAGGCAACGGTGCAGAGCTGTCAATCCGGGGGGGCGGTGTCTGCTCGGCGGGCTTCTCCGATGTCTACAACAATTTATGTAATGTTCAGAGTGAGGAGTGAGGAGACTGTGGCACAGAAGCATGTCGTTGTGGGCACTGTCACTGGGCAAGACGCACCATCAGCTTTGCTACTCCAGAAGGTTCGCCCGGTCGGGACAGGACGGGCATTTTGCAAAAAATCCATACAAAAACTAAATATCAAGCATGGATTTAAATTACTTGCAGTCCATCCATTTTCTTCCGCTTTATCCGGGGCCGGGTCGCAGGGGCATCAGTCTCAGCAGAGATGCCCAAACTTCCCCAATCCACGCACACCTCCTCCAGCTGTTCTGGGGGGGCCCCGAGGCGACACCAGGCCAGCTCCGAGACATAGTCCCACCAGCGTGTCCTGGGCCCAGGTGACCAGGAGGCATCCGGAACAGATGCCCGAGCCACCTCAGCTGGCTCCTTTCGACGTGAAGGAGCAGCGACTCTACTCCGAGCTCCTCCCGGGTAACTGAGCTCCTCACCCTGTCTTGAAGGGTGCGCCCAGCACAGAACCTGGAGAATTCAATCGCTGAGTTAGTTTTTACCTCCACAATTGTATTTTTGACCGCTGCGCAAAATGCCACAGCTAGCAACAGTATGCTAATGCTAGCGGCAGCATGCTAATGCTAACGGCAACAAATCATAGCTGGGACAGAAACTATTGAAGCACCTAAAGTATCAAATCGGCCACTTCTGGAGTGGCCAAGTATTAATGTTTTTACAGGACTATAGACCAGACATTTGGAAAAATCGGCCAAAAATATCGGTCAAAAATATCGGCCGAGCATCTTGGCATTACCCCAAAAAAATAAAATAAAATCGGCATCGGACTTAGAAAATTCCTATCAGTGTCCTCTACCCAGAACTATTAAAAATTGTAAAGATATAAATATTAGATCTAGCTTTATACAATAATGCTGTGTGTAAATGTATATGTTCTAAAACCTGTAGTTGGCTGTTCAGTTTTTAATCTTCCATTAAGCATAATACCCTCCACTAAATATTCATATTCTGTGTGTGGCATCCTCATCACGTTGAAAGACCATTTGGAGAAGAGCCATCAGATCGTCCCGAGTGAGGCGTCCCACACGGGTTCACAAACCGAGGGCAGCAATTAAAGTGTCAGCGCCATCACAGTGAGAGACGACACGGGAATAATGAAGCGCACAGTCGCCATGGCTTTGGTTTCTGTGACTTGAGGACTTGGTCAGGCTCTGTTTGTATGCTGTTATTATGACTTCATGGAAATACCACTGGTTTTATAAAGCTTTAAGGGCTTCTTCTGGTGATTCACTGTGATTTTAGATTTATTTGAATTAGATACCATTTGAATTTGGTCTCATTTGGTTTAGACCTTGTTTACACCCAATTTAATCGTCATTGTGTCCAGATTTAGGTCTATTAATCTTATTTCTGGACTTTTTTCAGTTTTAGAACCATGGTTTGTTGATACATTAATTTATTTGATTCTCCCCTTACAAACAAGCTACAAACATTTTATTGGAAAGGGTAACCCTAAAATCGCAGATCTCTATGAGAAGGAACATTTCATAACTTACCATCCCAAACTACTTTACTCTGAGGGTTGACACAATGTATGCGATTGTTGTAAGTTAGTTAGTGCTTTATTTGTCATTATACAGTTAATTGCATAGATTGGATAAGTCCTGAGACGCCACTGTGGGCCAACCCTTCCTCTTCCTCCTTCGCAGCTCCCTCCGCTCCCGCCTCCTCCCGCTCCTTCTCATCTTCCGCGACGCCATTCTTCACTCAAGGGTCACCTTACAGTTGAGCCAGGACTCAGTGAATATAAAACGTAACCGTCTTTCACCATCCTCTGAGAAGGGCATAACAGACGAATATAATCCATCTTATTCTCCAGAGAACGAACATTAGGATGGAAGCCTTGTGTGGCTGTGCTGTGAGTCTTGCCCGGATACCTCCTCGTCTGCCCCTTTTTTGTTTTCTATGGCACCTCTTGTGACACCTCCGCTCTGCTGCAGGTCTGGGAGGCTCTTAGTCCCTCATCAGTGTTTCAGAAGAAGAAATCTGTGGATTTGTCGGTCTCGAATGCCACTGAAAGACCTTACGATCAATAAATACCATACATTCTATTGCTATTAACTTCTCCGTTTATTCTTTAAAGATGGGACTTCACTTAACAATGAATACTGTCACATTAGTTTATTCAAATGTTAAATAAAATCTGTTTCTATGGCCTAATCTAAGTATTTGAGTCCTACTGTATTAGTCCTATTCGCTGCCAGTGTGGACCACAGAGCTAGAGCCTCTCCTACAGAAATGTGCGGATTAATAATTAAAAGTTACATGAATAATTTCTGCTCCATCTAATCTTTTCATGTAAAAGTGTCTGTGTGGGCGTCTAAATTTAGAGATCGGGATACAGCGTCAGTGCTATTAGAGAAAAGTCCAACAGCATAAAGCTTTTAGCTGTGCAAAATCCATATCGGTTACACTTTCACAAAGGAGAAATTGTCTTTCTGTGGGAGAATAAACCCGCAGTTTCCTCAGATCGCTGACTGTCCCGGATTAGTCTCAGGTTTGGTTCTGGTTTAGTCCTGTTTGCGGTGCCCAGTCTGAGCCGGTCCACTCACTGCAGCAGGGACTCAGAGCTGTCAGAGAGAGACTGCCCCCCGCCGGGACGTCCGAGATCCAAACACTCCCACCTGCTTTCACAGATGGGCACCGCGCGTCAGAGCTGCCGGTCCGTGCAGTATCCCAGCACTAATTCACGACTAAGGACGAAATCATAGCTAACTAAACTTTGAATTAATTTTACATTTCTTTTGCTTATTGAAATTAATTTGTAAAACATCATATAAAGTGTCTGTTTCTCCATTTGTCTTCATCATTTTGCATTTTCTGACCCGTACGCTTTGTCTCTCTCTTGTCTCACCTGCAGGCGACCATCGGCATCGACTTCCTGTCCAAAACCATGTACCTGGAGGACCGGACGGTAGGTGGAGGCCAAGTAATGCGTTTGGGCAATCAATTACCTGCATTACCTACCTAACCTGCAGCGCAAACAGTACTTAAAGGGAAGAACTAGAGCTTGTGAATGTGGGTACAAGCAGAGAGAGGGGGCAGAGAAGGGAGGAGAGTTCAGCCTTATGACAGCCTGGTGGATTAAACTTCAGTCGGCTGGACCTGGCCTGGAGACTCCACAATCTCTGCAGTGCAAATGTGCTTCACAGGAAGTACAGTATCTAAAACATTGCCGAAATGTACAATATCCTAGTGCAGGGGTGTCAAACTCATTTTGGGTCGCGGGCCGAAATTAAGCTCCCACGACGGGTCGCGGGCCACATATAATAGAGAAAATGTTCCCAATAAATGAATAACAATAAGCTGTGATTTGGTCAAAACGCCAACTTAACTGTAGCTTCATTAATACACCTGTATTGCACTTTACAAGCCTGTGTCACAAGGTCATTATTCATTTACTCCACACTCAGTGGTGGTAAGCTGTTATTGAAGCCACAGCCGTCCTGGGGAAGACTGTTCATTTACCACGTGGCATTTAATGTGGTGTTCAAATCCTGAGCTCTTATTATGTCAGTGCCCTCTGCTGGACACGTGTGGAACTCTTTCCTTTTTTTTACATTTAAGGCCCCCTAGTGGTGAGAATGAGCATTCTGGTTATTGTTTTTCTAAAAATCATAACTCCGCACAGGAATGGGCTAGAGATTTTTTTTACATACTCTGGAATTTATGCTCTACAGTGCAGGGGCCGGATTAAATCATCCTGATCCGGCCCGCGGGCTAGTGGTTAAAACCAATGTCCCCCTGCGCTACTCATACTAAAAATAAACAGTAACCACTTTTAAGACCGATATAGATGCATGTAAAGTAATCTGTCGGGTCAGGCTATCAATCAAAGTTTATGCACTGTATATTTTACATCATTTTAAAAGTGATGAGACCGAAGAGCCTCACGGGAGAATGAAAACATGCACAAACACAGGTGGTAGGTGCGTGTCAGTCTTTGGTGCTGCACACATGTTATGCAGCCTGTCATGCTATATGCCCTAATCAAACCTGCCCCCGGGTCCTTTATCATGGGGGACCACAGCGTGTTGACCTTGACAGTGTGATCATGAGGGTCCTGCTCAGAGCAATCACACAGCGCATGGCTCATGTTTATGGTTGATCTATCATGGCTGTGAAATGCGAATGTGGCGTGTGAGAGTGTGAAATCCATAAAAATCACCTGAATAATCGAAGTCGGTGGTTTTCCTCGGTTCTAGTTCTTCTTGGGTTAGACCTAGCGTTTTCCTGCTTTCAAACTGGTTTAGTCCTTGTTTACTCCATGTATTGACCTTATTTATATCTCACATAGTCCTTACGCTTCACAGACACGGAGCCATCCATCCATTTTCTCCCGCTTTATCCGGGGCCGGGCCGCGGGGGCACTCAATGAACAGACACGGAGCAAATGAGAAATTACAATTGTAAGAAATATAGAGACAATGGAGAGTTGTCCATTGTGCCACCCTTTAACAATGGTGGCACCGCGGTTAGCCCTTGTCCTTCACAGCATCTCCCGGTCCCCTACCACTAAAAACATGTGCAATAGGTGAATCCTCCAGCCAGGTGATTCTGACCACCAGCCTGGCTCCACATCTGGAGATGGGTCTCCGGGCGCCGCACTGTGGTCGCATACAGCTCCTTACGGGTTGACCCAGTGGCGTTGAAGGATGGGTCAAATGCAGAGAACAAATTTAGTTGTATAATGACAAATAAAGCACCTGCACCACTGCTGTCAGACTGTACAACACTACTGTGAAGCAACATGTGTGATAATCTTTGTATCTGCGTAGTCTATTATACTGTTTTTGTTTTTGTTTTTTTTAATACTTTTTGCCCCTTAAAGTTTTTGTAGTCATTGTATATAAGAGACCTCTATTTACTATCTAATTGTTTGCACATTTCCTGTCAATTCTGCACACCCAGAGTGTTTTTTGCTGAATGTAACAAGTGAATTTCTCCATTGTGAGATCAATAAAGGCTTATCTTATCTCTTAGCCTTCTTAAAGGGACTATACAGAGTTTAAAAATGTTAAAATTCTGTATTTTCCGACATGTTCCAGCCATGTCCTAGATGTGTAGAATGAGCCCAGACCTGTTCACCACAACTGCCTCTAAAATCCTGCACTATCACTCAAAAAGGTGTTAATTCGGTCCGAAGTGCCGTCCTGCACGAGCTTAATATAGAAGGTGCAGTTACACATATAACCTGAGGTGGCAGTAGTGAGTAGAAAATAGCGAACTTGCATTTGGCCCCTTTAAGAAAAAAAAGTCTGCAATCAAAAAAAGGACAAAGGACACGTTGCAAACCTCATTTGGTTCACAGTTTTTAGTCTTTTCGTACTTTTCGTACTGATTTTGCGATTTTGCTCTGTTAGAGGTTGCATTTTAAGCATTTACTGGATAAGATTTGGTCTCACAAATGGAGAAGTTCCCTTTAATCACTTCTCTCTCCCTCGTCTCTCTTTTTCGCCAGGTGCGGTTGCAGCTCTGGGACACAGCGGGGCAGGAGCGCTTCCGGAGCCTCATCCCGAGCTACATCCGCGACTCCACTGTGGCGGTGGTGGTCTATGACATCACAAGTCAGTAGGGCTTTATATCTGTATGTTCGTACGGCCTAGACACTACTATGAGTATACGAACTGGGTGTCTTTCATTCACACTCCGAGCACCTCCTGCCTCGAGGGTGCTGCTGATTATCTACAAAGTGCCCAACAATACTCAGATTTGCAATAGCCACACTTAAATGCCATATGCCGGTCTCCTAAGTCTAGATGCTTTGATTTTAATGTGATATTTGTTTAAAGTCGCATATAAAAACATGTTATAAATCACTTCTCCAGTTAAATAGCTCTTAAAGGTATTTCCCAGTGGAGTGTAAACCTGATTATGGAAATGAAAGCACACTCTCCCCTCACCTTGAGAAGGACATAGGATGGTCCCGTCAAATTCCCAGACCAAGAACAAGAAACATGGCATGACTGCATTGTTAATGAACGCAGCAAGGTCAGCGCGGTCTGTTTAGAGATTTAACACGCTTCACAACTACAGCGCTTTTCTACGATGTGCAGAGTGAATAAAGGAAACTGCATTCTTTTGTTCTGTCAAAGAGCGAGCTGTTGTGTTGATTTTATGTATCATATATTTAATAGGGGGAGAAAAAAAAGCATTGTTTCAAATGTAACCAGGGCCATAGACCATTCACTGACCACTAATTTGCAAACCTGATCCCCTGAAGCCTGGCCTGCCACACACCCCTTATATTAGACATAAAGAATAATTGTAAAGGCTCATAGATCAAGCGACGGTCTATGCTGTCAACATTCAAACAAAGAACCAAGAAGAACCGAAGACCGATGGAAGGGCACGTGATCAGTGATGCGCCACTTGTTCACAGGAATTGACGTCACCTCCGCAGGATGCGACCTTAAACTAATTCAAACTAACCCTAATCCTAACCTAGAGGATAGTGGAATTTACTAAAGATCGAGATAAATTGAAATAAATGTCGCAGGGAAAAGCAGTGGTGACGTCATTTTCTGTGGAGGTCTGGAGCTCCACTGATCATGTGACTCTCCATCCGCAGCGTTTAGACCAATGGACATGGAAAGCTCTTCTCTTTGGTCCTCATGGTGGGGAGCTGACATTTCTGTAATACCACTATATGATACCAATATTAGAAATGAAAAGTGGAAGCCTAAATCTATGATTGACAGGCTCTGGAGCTCTGTGGAGGCTCGTTGCCGGCTTCCTGCCCTTTTGACCTTTTAAGGAACAGGCTTCGTAGGAGGAAATTGAGCAGCCATGTTAATTTCACAGACCACTCGGGATCATGCATGCACTATGCATGGGGCTGAATGGAATACCGGTTATCTCTTCCATCCTATATGACCGGGGTGCCCAAACTTTTTGTCTCCGAGGGCCAAAATGAAAAAGTGCCTGTGAGTCACGGGCCAAACACGGTGATGTCAAGCACGAAAAACACATATAACTGCAAATTACAATGTTACTTTATTTTATTTACTTTTAATGTTTTCAATAGCCTACATTTGCATTTGATTCTATCTATGCAAATAACATGCTATATTAAAACAAATGGTAACTACGGCAAAAGCCTAATTTTAGTAGAACAAAATCAACCATTGTAGCAATTTAGTGCAAAAAAAACAAAACACCTGTATCTACAGCACCTACAGTAACTTTACCTCATTCATTCAAAGAAAATGCCACATTAGATTATTTTGAAAGGGTCAGTTCAGCATCAATTCTTTTATAAGTCAGTTTTAACATATGCTGTTATTGATGTCAACAACCTTTGCAATAAAACTTGAAAAACTGTGAAATTTGCTGCTACAACGCTCTGTGATTGATAAATACAAGAGAAAGACACCACAACAGTGTTTCCTTAACTTTGTGAAAGGAGTGAAACAGCGCCCCCAATTTTACGCTGGTGGTCAAAAAGTGTACTGCATCCATATTTACCTTTCAGAATCAATGGGAGAGAGTTAGTATCAACCACACGCAGCGCAAAAAGTAGCTCACTCTCTGGCGGGCCAACAGAATTGCTTCGGCGGGCCAAATTTGGCCCGCGGGCCCCACTTTGGGCCCCCCTGGTTTAGACCCTCTTGCAAAGAAAAACAACTTCTTATTGGTGACAATCAATGACAAACATGACTCTGCCCTCAATGGCTTAATTGTATGCACTATTTTCCTTTGTATACCAATGTACAGTGTTTTTAAGTTAATTTAGAGGCAAATTAACAAAGCCTCTCAAACACCTTCATTCAACAACAACAACAAAAAACAATTAAAAACAAAAAACAACTCTGGTCCAGAATACCACTTTTCTGTTGTTGCTTTCTCCCTTCCCTGTTTTGATTGATTAGGTCAATAGACAATAGACATAGATTCAGACTCACAAAAACACTCTCCTTTATGAAAGTGCTGCAGGCAAAGTGGCTGAAGTGTTTTGTGTGACAGAAATAAAATCACCATCTTTGGACCGCAGCATGACTGAACCTGCGCTGTTCGTACTTTTATCGTTTTTATACTGTTTTCTCAGGCTTTAGCATCACAAACTCCAATTCTATCATGAGTTTATACTTGGCATGACTACTTTGCCAATACTTGAACCTCGAATACTCATTGAGACCATGGCCTTGTACCACTTTTATGTACAAAGAGTTACAGTGAAGTATTTGTTTTGTCTTTACAGATGTGAACTCATTCCAGCAGACGACCAAATGGATCGACGACGTCAGAACAGAGAGAGGAAGCGACGTCATCATTATGCTCGTGGGCAACAAAACAGACCTGGCAGATAAAAGGTACACACGTAAAAGTGCTTCCTTTGAGTTTCTCCACACCTGACCTAAGTTATTCATATTCAGGGTTTCCACAAGGATTAAAAGTCATTAAATTAATTGTACCAAAATCGAGGCCTTGAAAACATTAAATTGGATTCCACCTGGCATTAAATCTTCTGAGGAAAAATATTGAGATTCCTTGACTATTTTCATTGCTTTTTACGACATAAGTTTGTAGAAAATACCAAAATGTTCTTACACTCAAACAACAGCAGTTTTGGTTTTGGTTGAAATTTTGCACATTTTTTTGCCCAAAAGTTTCCCATTGTGTCCCGTTTGCTTCTGGATATTGAAATTTCCCTCATTCCTCTGTTTGATGTAATGTTTGCAAATTAAAGCAGTACTAAGTAACTCCTTAGTACTGCTTAGTAAATCCTTCACGTAGTCCCTCTGGGGGTAATACAAGTGTTTATGGGATGATTGGGGGGTCTTTCATCTCCCCCTGGTGGCTCTGGCCAGAAAACTAATGGAATCATGAAGAAAGGGCAAAGCTAACTGCGTGCTAGCGCCACTTAAACAGTATTTACAGCCAAGTTTCAGTGAAAAAAAATTATCCCCATTGTGTAATTGTTTGTACAGCATCCCTCCCTCCCTTTGTCTTTTCTGTCAGCGTAGTATTTACTCTGACGGACATGTAATGAGTAAAAAAAACGCAATATGCTACGACACCTGCAGTGGCGCTTATGGCCTCTAGGGGCATGAGTTACTTAGCACTGCTTAAAGAAATTAAATATGCACAGATTTTTATTTTTTTTTGCATTTGTGGCATTAAAAATATATTATCTGAGGATTAAAATGCCCGGCTAATGATAATAATAATAATATGACAAATTTCAGGGATGTTGTTTCACCTCATTTCAGCTAATTATGACATACACATTTAAACATAGATGACAAATGAAAGCTGGGTTTATTTTCTTTTAAATATCACAAATAAATAAAACTGTCCAAATAAATGAAAGCAGGCAACACACAAAAACATAATATAAGATGGTTAATTTTTCAATTAACGTGAAGCAGCATTGGCAAAATGTGTTAAGCCTTTGCCCACTAACCAGAGGGCCAGTGGTTTGGGCATCACATGCTGTCACTGTTGTCCACATTTCCTCTTTCCAGACACTATGAAAGGGAGCAGGAAGTAGATTTTAAACTGTTTTTCTATTTCAGACAAATAACGATTGAGGAGGGAGAGCAGAGAGCCAAAGAGCTAAGCGTGATGTTCATCGAGACCAGCGCCAAGACCGGGTACAATGTCAAACAGGTGAGTCTCGCCGTCGGGTTTTGTAAGTCACGAGACACAAATCAAACAAATGTGAAACTCCAAAAGAGTCGTCGCTTTCTCACAACTTCAGATGAGGTAGCAACACTCTTTTTTTTCTACCAAACCTAAATTGACCTACATAATTACATACAGTGGGATTCATCCTGATCATTGTGAACGTCTAATCTGCCACTACAGGAAAGCAGTTATTAATACAGGGGTTCACTTACTTATTCCATGTTGTTGTAAATGTCTCAGGTTTCTGCAAAATGTCATGATAAATTGATGATAGCACGTTGTCCAGGCCCTGAGGTAACAAAACAGCCCCACACCATGATTCTCCTGCACCATACTTGAGCATAGGGTTTTGATATTGGTGTGCTGTTCCATTTTCCCTCCACACATGACGTTGTATGTTCCTCCCAAACTATTCAACTTTGGGTCCAACAGTCCACTGAATAATTTGGCAGTTGTGCTGTGGAGCATCCAAGAGCTCTTTTGCAAACCAAAGTTGAATAGTTTGGGGGAAACACACAATGCCATATGTGGAGGAAAAAATGGAACAGCACCAACATCAAAACCCTATGCTCACTTTGAAGTCTGGTGCAGGAGAATCATGGTGTGAAGCTGTTTTGTTGCCTCAGGGCCTGGACAACATGCTATCATCAATAGAAAAAATCATTCACCAGTTTATCAAGATATTATGCAGAAAAAGCTGAGACATTCTTAACAGCGAGGAATAAGTAAGTGAACCCCTGTATTAAAAAGCTGATAAATGCAGATAAGACGCTCTCAATGGTCAGGATGAATCTTGAACTATTCCTCTTTACAAAACTGCTGCTTTACAAAATTTCTGGGTTCACTTACTTTTTCCTCCCTTTCCGAAAATGTGTACATGTTATGGCTAGTAAAAATATGATGGAAATGGAAATGTTTGGGTGGTATTAGTTAAAGCAGACACTGTTTATTCATTCTTATGATTTTAATAAAGATCAGACCATATTTAGTGATCAATTTAGTCAAGGGTTCACATACATTTTCCTCCCACTGTACATCTCTAGATGTCGCTAAATGCTTTGCCCTGGCAACAACAAAAGCCAATCTGTTCTGAGCACAAGTCAACAGGCAGCCAGTGTCCGTTGAGTTCATAAGAAGTGATGCTGCTCTGTTTCTGCAGCCGGCGAATGGTGCAGCTGCAGTGTTTTACACAGAGGAGGCTGTTGTCGCAATTATAACTGTCACATGAGGGTGATATAAAACGACAGCGCAGCATCAAAACAAGCTCACTGCAAAATGTGACCACAAATGAACAGATTTACTGAACTTACAAGGCAAATTGTAGCTTTTTTGTTAAAGACACAACTCTTAATCACTCTTAAACAAAATATATAAATGTAAAGCTCAGAAGACCAGAAGTAAAAACGTTAAAGGAACAGGCCAGCGTTTTTCCATACTGTGATATGTTCTTACCTGAGCTTAGATGAGTTGATACGTACCTGTCTGGTCTTTGTGCAGTATGTAGAAACGGTGGCCTGTTCCTTTAACACATTAATAATTACTCAAGTAAGAATTAAAAGTAAGAGTAATTGTTGAAAACTACTTAAAGGGACTGAATGCAAGTTAGCCATTTTATGCTCACTACTGCCACCTCAGGCCATATGTGTAACTGCACCTTCTGCTCGTGCATGACGGCACTTCGGACCCGAATTAACACCTTGTTGAGTGACGGAGGCAGTTGTGGTGAACAGGTCTGGGCTCATTCTACACATCAGGACATTGTTGGAACATGTAGGGGGAGGAAAATACATAATTTTGACATTTTTAATCTCTGTATAGTCCCTTTAAGAGTGCTTTGTTACTCTTTGATCACAAAAGTCTCTCTTTAGTTCTGGTATTGATATTGCAGATAGGGAGACCACCGCAAATAGTCGTGACCGACATGAGAATTCCTTTGCTATTCTGGCCCAAAATCACACATACAGATAGAAATGTGAAATAGGATTTGGATTTTTGACATACATCAATAAATAAATAAACAATGAATACAGAAAATGTCATCAAAACATGCAGTTGAATGTGCTTTGGGCCAGACTTTTTATATTCTGCATATATTTTTTATTCATTAATTTATGGCAAAAAAGATCAGGAAATGTAGATTAAATGCCTTACTTATCTTACTTGACTTAAAACAACTGCACTGCTTTTCAGCAACATTTAAGGCCTTCATTTTGGCGCAATTCCTTTAATAGCTCAAAAAACTGGTGGATCATTTGTCATTTTCTATCTAAATCTAACTTTATTGACAAAGTGGGACATTATCTTAATCGGTGGGATGAGGGATGAGGGACAAAGGATGAAGTGGCTGTGCAGTGCATCCAAAAGAGGGACATGTTGTCACCCGAGTTTAAAGACACTAAATGGTCTCAACTTATATCGCGCTTTTCCACCTACATTAGGCACTCAAAGCGCTTCACAGCAAGGACCCACTCACCCATTCATACTCTCATTCATACACCAACGTACGCAGACACTGGGGCAATGTGGGTGAAGTGTCTTGCCCAAGGACACAACGACAGTGTGCACTTTCAGGAGGTGGGATTCGAATCCCCGACCTTCCGATCATGAGACGACCCGCTCTACCATCTGTGCCACTGTCGCCCAGACAGATGCAAGTTGGTCATTTTATGCTCACTACTGCCACCTCAGGTCTTAGGTGTAACTGCAGCTTCTATATTAAGCTCATGCATGGCGGCACTTTGACCCCGAATTAACACCTTTTTGAGTGACAGTGCAGGATTTTAGAGGCAGTTGTGGTGAACATTCTACACATTAGGACATTGTTGGAACATGTAGGGGGAGGAAAATATATAATTTTAACATTTTTAAACTGCGTATAGTCCCTTTAAGGACAGATAAAACATAAAATAACATATTGAATGTGAAATGTGAAATGTGAAATGTGAAATGTGAAATGTGAAATTTTCAACGAACACACCATTAAAATGAGAAGAAATAAATAATGCTTAAGACATGATACAACAAAATTTGTCCAAGTTTAAATTAATTAAAGTTTGACCCATTTTCATTCGTCACATTAAGTTTTTGCCACTCACAGATTCACCCACAGTGGAAACATCTCACCTCTGTGTCTGAAATACTTGAACACAAAACAAAACCATTACAAATGACCTCATAAACACCATTCTTGCATACATTTGTACATAATACAAGGACACGCTGTCAGATGTTTGTATGTGTAAACGTCTAACCTTCGTTTTTGTTTGACAGTTGTTTCGACGTGTGGCCGCGGCTCTTCCCGGGATGGAGAGCATGCAGGAAACCAGCAAAGAAGGCAGTATCCTTTACACGAGATTAGCAGACAGAGAGTTACGACAACTCCAAACAGGGCGAAAGGAGACCATGTCTAAAGATTCAGGTTTAAATTCAAGACTTAGCCAGGCCTGAACTATTGAACAAAGAAGACTAATATGATTAAAGAGGGGTCCACAAAACGCAAACACCAGACGACCAAAACATGATTAAAAGTAGCTCTAAATTTTAGTTAATCAGACGTGCACTGCCGCAGAAGAACCCACTTGTCAATTGTCAATTAATCCATAAACCTAAATCCGAAAGTGCCCTTGGATGCAACAGTCCATCCACACTGGGCCACAGTAGAGCACTTATTATGCTGTACTGATCGTGCATTTCTTAATGGAAGGAGGCAGGTTATAAACTCCGTAATTTAACAGCCCCTCTGAGATGATCGCCTGGACTTTTATTGCTGTCATATGTATTTCTTGGTTATAACATCATTCATACAGAGCCCATTACCGTGATATCTCCTCATGTGTATAGTAGAGCTGTCCTAATGAGAGGAGACCGAGGTGACGGACAAATGGCCTTTAGCTGAGCAGCAATATTACAGCTGGTCTGTGTAATATACTGTATTCAGCGACTTCATTGGCTGTATTTAACTCTTTGCAACGATACAACCAAAATATCACTGTGAAAAAAAAGTCAAGCAATCAGCTCAATTCAGGTGGCGAACATTTAAAAAAATATGGTGTAGAGATGGCAGACTAAACAATTAATCCTTGGTCAGTGATTTGAAGCGCTCCAGCTCCAATACAATATTTTACCAGCACATACAGTATGCAGCCATGGATAAAGTTTTTGACCCAAATAGCCTTGAAAATGTTTATTAGTACAACATTTTTGGCCCTTTGGCAATCGGTGTTTACTGTTTATGTTTATTCAAGTTCAAGTTTATTTATGTTGTTGCACTTTTTATGCCAGGGACGGCTCAAAGTGCATCACACGAGTTATGGAGGAAAAAATACAAGGACTTAGATTTCCAAACGGCACAACGGAGGGAAAAATAGGCAATAATAGAAAATAAAAACAAGAATAACAGAATAGATATACTATATATATTCATATAAAGCAGGTCATAAAGGTGAGTTTTTAGCTTGGGTTTAAAAGTACTGAACATTGTCTCCAGTCAGAAGGTCAAGCAAATACTTTGGGCCCAAAGCCAACCACAAAACACAGCCTTTGTTGGAAATAGTCACAATATTCTTCATGATGTTACACAGCTCCTTTCTTACACAGAAAGAGCAGGGAGGTCCTGTTTGAAAGCTTGAAACATTTAGTTCCTGACATAAAAAAAACTAAGTCTCAATAATCTTTCTTTCCAAAGTTGTTGAAGATGGCACAAGCATTAACCTCAAAGGATTAAAACCAATGACCAATTTGACACCGTTTCCAGCAGATGGCGCTCAAGTCTGTTTGCCCGTTTTGTTCATGTCCAGACCTGGCTCTGCTTTCATCATTGATAAACCAAAAATCAGGTATAGGGCCTTTAATTGTCAACGGATTCACAATAGCATTAAACTTGTCTTTCAGCACATGGTGCAAAATGAAAGGTTGCAAAAACTAAGCATATTATTTTATGCCACCAGCTGATTTAAGATTTAATGGAAGAGCAAATATTAAAGCGAGTCTGTAGTTAATTACTTTTTTTTTTTTTTACTGGGGACAGGTGGGTCAAACAGATTTATGGAAGATGTCAGGGCCTTTAGAGAGCACTCCTGCAGCTCCGCTCTCCTCCTGCAGCTCGGACTGTAATCACAGGCCGCACATTTAGAGGCTGGACCCGGATCAAGTCCTGAGGTCCAGCTGTTAACGGGGCGCAGGGGCCAGTCGCACTTATCTCAATATCACACACGAAGAGAACTGGTCCCTGGCACCCAATTCATTTTCAGGCTTAGGTCAGTGCTAAAGTGATTTAAACCTAGGACAAAAAACACTTTCCAAGTTGAACACGTTTTTGTCTTCATTTATTCTATATTCCGTATCCTCTTTGTTCAACATCCGCCCTTATGGAGGCTATAGGACATTAATTAGGGGATTGATTAAAGAAAAATCTTTGCTATAGTAAAGATACTCACTGTTTATTTAAGAAGAAGGACTTTATTTACTACGTTCTGTTCAATATGTTTAATCGATTGAATAATGTCCTCACCGAACGGTTGTTGATTAATGTTAACCACTGTTTCTGTATATTCATTGTGGAATACATTTCATACATATTTATTAACTCAAGACAAATGACAGACTATATTACAGGAAGCAGTTGCTTGATTTTATTAATTTTTGATTCGATTTTTAATTCTGTTTAAAATCACATGCATCTTTATCTAATTTCTCCTAGGTTTACGATTATTGTGAGTATTAATTTTTATAGATTCAGCTGATGATGCCGATTAATCGAGTAACGGATTAATCATGAACCCCCGATAGAAATATTTCCAAAAACTGTTCTTGAAAAATCACCCTGGTACCCATGGAAACTCCTTATTATTCAGTGAAGTTTGTGGAAAATTACAAGTGCTGTATCTCTGGGTGATCATATTATACCATATACCATACTAACTTTATTGGATGAAAAACTAACCTGCTTAAATCTCAAATTCTGCTGCCTTTCGTCACATCTCCATGGAGACGGGCTGGAGACGTGCCCACTCCCAGTAAAGTTTACAGTCATATCTAAGGAAGGGTGAGCCTCATAAATGTTTCTTTATACATTAATGGGGTATTTTTCACTGATGAATATCTCTTGTGGCCTTAAAGGAATTGGCCACCATTTTTACATACTGAAATATGTTCTTACCTTAGCTTAGACGAGTTCATTTGTACCTGTCTGGTCTTCATGCGTGTCCTCAGTCACGTAAACACAGCACAGACGGCGTTAGCTTAGCCTCTCCCCCTCTCCTCTATAGCTCCAAACGAGGTGAAGATAGAAGCTACCAAGCTCTTCCACGTTTTCCCTATTTAAATATGGTTACGTGAAGTGATACACGATCCAAGTCTAGTTACACAAAATTAAACAATGTGGATTTTCTAAGCGGATAAAAAGGGGAACTATATTGTAAGGCGTAATAATACATAGTACTTCGGCATCCACACAGTAAAGTGATGATATTACTGTGCGGACGCCGAAATGTAAAAATGGTGGCCTATTCCTTTAAAGCACGAGACAGGGGCAGATCAGGTCATAGAGGTAGGAGGGGGGCTGGCCATTGAAACATTTAAAAGTAAATAAAAGAATTTGAAAATCAACTCTAAAACGCACAGGTAGCCAATGAAGTGAGGCTAAAATCGGTGATATGTGTTTCCGTATGGTATAGGTAGTTAGTATTGATCTCTAAAATGAGTGGAAAACCTGGCTACTTCTACTTATCATGCTCTGCCGGCATCCATATGGAAATGATGCCCTCTAGTGGCCATCCTTGTACATGCACATGTCAGAAGTCACCCTTGAATTTCCCCTAACAATTCCTGCAGTGATCGACATCAAACTGGACAAACCGCAGGAGCCACAGACGACTGAAGGAGCCTGTTCCTGTTAATATTCGCCACAGAACCACCCCCACCCCCCCTCGACCACCACGCGCTTGTAATCTCGCTTCCTATCGGTTCACTTTGCACGTCCTGATCCGGCATTTTCAACCAGAGTCCTGACTGAAGTTTGAACTTGCAACGTGTCAATTCGGTTACAAAGTAGTGTAGCCTACTTTGCCAAAAACAAAAACAAAAAAAGATGCCAATTAAAGAAAACAAAAAGAGTATTGGAGAGTACAACTAATTATCAATAATTGTCAAAGATTTTGTAAAGAAGAAAATATGTTATTGCGGTTTTCTTTTTGTATTTTTGTATAAACAGGGAATCCCTCTGTAAAAGAAAAAAATGTTTATTTAAGATGCAAAACAAAGCTCTGCGTTAAGAGCGTGAAGAATGTTTTTAGAAATGTGGATCTTGCTACTGTTATGTTATGGACTACAACAAATCTGGCAAAGCATTATGACTTAGGGCAGGCTTTTTTTTGGAAGGGTCAGACTGTAATAACTGGACAAGTAGGTCTGCAGTTGGTCATAATGTGTTGCCTGATCACTTAAACAGCCCCCTGTACCATATTTGACACATCCCTGCTGTCCATAACCGTAGTTATGATCCGTCAGACCTTTGGGGGGCGAAGAGAACAACATGTTGAGTATCTAATGCATGCGAGTCTTTGAGCTTAGGTACAGTGTGTCCGTTTACACCACTTTGAATATGTAAATCTCACACCAGTGACTTACTGCACTCTTTGTTTGAACTGGATTCGTACTTGACTTGAACTTCTTCTTCTTTACTGTTGTGGAAATGTTTTCTGTACAGGCATTACGTTAGGATTTACGTGTTGAACTTCATAGCAAAAGTCCGGCTATGTCCACACAAGGAACTGGCCGTTTTTCCATACTGAGATATGTTCTTACCTGAGCTTAGACGAGTTGATACGTACCAGTCTGGTCTTTGTGCGTGCCCTCAGTCATGCAAAAAGACCTAAGATGTTAGCATTTAGCCTCTCCTCCTCTCCTCTATGGGGCCAAACGGGGGTGAAGCTAGAAGCGACCAAGCTCCTCCATGTTTTCTCTATTTAAATACGGTTACGTGAGTAAAGGGGTACTATATTGTAAGGCGTAGTAACACAAGCAGTACACATCGAAGTGCTCATAAGGTGTTTGGCCCCATAGAGGAGAGCAGGAGAGGCTAAATGCTAACAACATCTATGGTCTTTGGACTGAGCGCACGCACAAAGACCAGACAGTTACACATCAACTCGTCTAAGCTCAGGTAAGAACATATCTCCGTATGGAAAAACAGCCTGTTCCTTTTAAAGTGATTTGATCTGATATCCAGTACTTCTCTACCACGTCCACTGCAAACTCGATCATGATGTTGGAGACTCCTGCCGCACCAAACTGTAAAGTGCAGGGCTACAATGATCAATTATGTTTGCGGGATAGAGCGGCATTAGGGATACTGAAATCTGAACAATATAGACCACACTTTCCATTTTTCACTTCGATTTAAGATTCTAAGGAGCGCAACCCTTTCACCCACTTCGAAATCTGCTCTGGTTCCAGAAGTACGATTCGTTCTTCTCAGACTCTGCCTTTTGGAAAAGTCAAAGAAAATGTACAAGAGTGATGGAAGCAAATCAGCTACGAACATAAGACGCATTTCATACTTTTTCCATTTAAAACAATCGCATGATCAGTTGTGACTACGAGCTGTGTCATCCCTTTAAACACTTCATATTAAACTCAATACGGGAAAAATGAATGGGAGCTTTACTTCTAGAACCAGAGCAGGTTTTGAGATGGCTAATCAATCAGCGTTGTGTTCTGTAGTGCGGACATAGCATCCCACTTGTGTCATTTTACGCACAACTTTGTTTAAGAGTTTTGTCATACATGTTGCCTAAGTTGGGTGTTGCCTTTTCTCACACAGTGCTTTCAAACTAACCCCACAGTCTACAATTTTGCACATCTTTTTCCTGACTTATACACGGCCGTTGTACAGCAACATATTCAAAGACAATTGTAAAGTGTTCTGTCGTTCGCTGCTTGAGTTGAAAACTACTGACGTGTGTTTTATAGAGCTAATCTTCACTGGTGTTACGTGAGCCAGCAAGAACACTACTTTGATTTGAGATTATTGCACTTTTTATGAAGATGTTTTAGGGTGACTGGCTTAGAAATACTGTATGTATAAAAGTCTCCATTGACATTACTGTGTCTTATAGTAAAAAAAACAAAAAAAATATTAAAATGATGTTGAAAAGGGAAACAGTGCTTAGATGTGTCCTGTGCAAAGGTCTTGGGCAGCATAATGTTGAGAAATACATGAAATGATTAATACAAAATAAATCAATAAATACTGGCACACAGAAGCTCACACTTTCAATGGGTTTTTAGTCACTGGCAACAAGTAAATCTAATTCTAAAATTTTGGTAAACAGACCAATTTATACCTGGGGCTGTCCCAGTTTTGAACCATCTCTGTCCCAAGTTTTTCCAAAATGCAGGATCTGTCCTGTGTTCTCTTTACCAAGGTGATGCTCAAAATGCTGCACTTAGCTTAGAAGTCAATATCTTTGCTCTTTCACAAAGTATAAGCCAATTACAAAGCTCAAAAGTCTTAAAGGGATATTTCAGGACATAGGGCCTCATTTCCTAGTTATCCAGAGTGTTGTTGATTTCTGGAGATATTTATATATATTTTTTAATTCATGCAGTTTGAAGAGCTATGTGGTGCTAGGCTAGTGCCAGACTAGCGCATGTCTATGGTAACTAGTAGCCTGCATTAAAAACAGCCTGACCCAAGCAGTGCACCTGAGGCATCTCTTATAACACCAGACTACTGATATAAATGTCTGTGTTGACTGAATAATGTTTGAATTTTAAACATTTTACATTTAAAAGAACTTATATTTTAGCAGCTTCCTGGTTGTAGCTACGCAGCGGCGGAGTGATCTGCACGGTTGCCGGATCTACAGTAGTTTGTTTACCTGCAGTCGGCGTTACTACACGTGGAATTCACAAAGGATCTTTCTACAGATCAGATATGGCAACGTTTGGAGGACGACCCGATGATTTTGAAGAGGTTTTTAATGCAGGCTACTAGTTACCATAGACATGCGCTAGCCAAGCACCGCTAAGGACTGCATGAATTAAAAATATATATATCTCGAGAAATCAGCAACACTCTGGATAACTTGGAAATGAGGCTCTATGTCAAAAATCCTGAAATATCCGTATAATCTTTAACCTCAATGCTGTTCCATAGCAATAACATTAGACATTTGCAATTGTTCAGTTTTACCGTTCAGATTGAGTAAATAACGTAAAGATGCCCCAGTGAATTCATGTTGCATCCCAGTTTTCCCGTTTATAATACTGAAAATCTGGTTCTAAAGACAAATCAGTTTTCATGAGATTAAGTTGAGTCTTTGCCATTTTCAACCTGGTTAAAACTTTTGCACAGTACTGAAACTTGAATGGGCCAAATGTTGATTTATATTATGTGAAAACCCCTTAACATTACTAATAGGTCAAATAGGTCACTGCTCGTCAAATAAGAATATACAGACTTTGCGGCCTTCTCAATTGAGCGGTGCTCGTTTTGTCCCGTGCATTTTTCCCCAGTAATGACATGGTTTGATCTATTTCCAAATGAAGGAAGGAATCTTTGTGACGCAGACCCACAGTTTAATGTCTCCCAAAGGAAATGAGTGTGCTGTCCATCCACTGTACAGAGATCTGGCATGTCTCTACAAACGATTATTAATAAAGATGTCTTAATACCAAAGATGGTGTGAGTCGTTTTTGCTTAAACATTTACGGGCACTTCAGAGAAACTATTTTCATCTTCAAAATTCTCATAAATACAGGTAGCGTTGTACGGCAGAGTAATTGCATGGTAACAACATGGTAAAAGTAAAACCTAAATTAATTGCGGTAATAACGTGGTAACTGTTTATAGTAATATGATTAATCCTAACCCAGAAAAAAATTATATAAAATGTAGATGAAAACTGAAAGAATATCGTATTTTCGGTAACACTTCATTATAACTGAGTGAAATGAGTTAACACTTAATTCATCATGAACAATTTATTAGTTAAGTAACAATAACTACTTAACAATGAATAAGTGAAGCATGTGGATTGCTGTTCATTATGAGTCAGGCATTAACTGCTGTAGTTTAGTTATTAAGTATTAGTCACTCTTCACTAATGAATTGTTAATGATGAATTAACAATAACGATAAATAAGGTGTAGTTATTATTAACCTCTTAACTCCCGCCTGAACCGAGAGAATCTTTTTCCTCACGTCATCAGATTTCAGATCATTTTTTTGTTGGGTATTCAACTCAATTTTGTAACTTGTTTTGTCATTTTTTGTCACATTTTTGTCATTTTTTTGTCAATTTTTGTCACGTTTTTTGTCTTTTTTTTTATTTATTTTTTGTCAATTTTTTTAATTGATTTTTTGTCCACTTTTGTCACATTTTTTGTCACATTTTTTTCGTTTTTTCGTCAATTTTTTTTAATCAATTTTTGATCATTTTTTATCAATTTTTGGTCATTTTTTTGTGACATTTTTGTGACATTTTTGCCACTTTTTCATCAATTTTCCGTCATTTTTTTGTCAATGTTTTCTCACTTTTTTGTCACATTTCCATCATTGTTTTCGTCTCAGTTTTTTTTGCTATTTTCACAGCTTTTTTCCAGAAGCTTTTGGACTGGGGTAAAGCCAAACTGGAGAAAATGTGCTCGGTTCAGGTGGGAGTTAAGGGGTTGAGTGCTACCATATTATCTTGGTAATAGGCTGCAAATGCACTGTCCTCCATTACCTGGATAGTTAGTTGCCTTGTTATGACTAAAGTGAAGTTCTACCAAAATGCTCAGACACATTTAAGCTTTGTTATAAGCTTGGACAAAGCATGGATTCAAATTGGACCAAAATCAAAGCCAAACCACGACAAAGGCAGGTCAAAACTAGGGCTGTTTAAAGTACATGTGACACATTGGACATCATTTTTGCTAAAACATAAGTTAACACAATTATATTCAAGATTATGCTATAGATTGTACCCAGCTTTCTTTAGTTTGGCCATTTTTGTGATGTTTCTCGTTTCACTTCCTTATTGGACACTGACAGGAAGTGACATAGAAGAAGGTAAACAATTTTAGGTCAATGGGAAATGAGTCAGACTTCTATGTCACTTCCTGTCAGCAGCTTCAAAATTCAAATAAAAATGACTTTTCTGCCCAACATGTCTTCATTAATATGGCTGCTTCACTGAAATAAAATGATAATTATGCAACTGATGAACTTGCAACTGATGTTATCCATCTAAGTCATATTTTCAAAAGCATTAACACCACATTTTTCTAGAAAGAGTCAACTTAATATCCTTCTGGGTGAAAATACAAAGCCATATAAGTATGACATTTATAATTAATATGTTGTCCTGTCAGGGATAAAGCTTTGTCCAGCCACTATGAAGAGTGTAGATCTTAACCTGCTTCAGACTTGCTGTTTTTAAACCCGGTTCATGCATGATAAAGTCCAAGTTTTTGCATGTTTAGTATTGAGTCTTGGTTAGGGTGACCAGATTTTCCACATTAAAAACCGGGACAAAAGTAGGAATTTGTGGGGGATCCAAATTGCGACTTTGCATGTTGTTTGTAGAAGTATCATGTAATTAAATAAACCGATTTGTGTTGAGGCGATCGACTTTCGCGCTTTCTACTCGGTCCAGTCATTATGGAAACTTTCTGTTTGACCCACACATGGCTGATAGTCATGAGGTTTCAAGTCAAAACGTTGCTTTGGGCATGGCTCCAATAAATAACTGGGACACTTTGGACAAAGTTTTTGTGTAAAACTGGGACAAATCACTGGATGCACTCACGGGGACATTGGACAGATTGCTCAAAACTGGGACTGTCCTGGGTAAACTGGGACATCTGGTCACCCTAGTCTTGGTAGTACTTCAAAAGAGATGATTTAGTGCTTGCTGTATAAAGTTTCACTTGCATAGACTAAACCCAGCAATTTGCAGTTCATTCATATTTTCCCACTAAGGTTAATGAAAAAAGAACAGTTGATTAAAGTATTCCCAGTCTCTGTCATGAGTGCTGCGTTCTTGTGTGGCTTCATTGGCCTTTATTGGTGCTGCTAATTATAAACACTTAAGCAGCAGACACAATGTCAAAGGAATGCACTAGACTAGACAGAGCCACGTTACTGGTCACTGATGTGGAAACCTCTTGCACCACAGTCTGGCCATCAGTTGGGAACTTCCTCCAGACTTGAGCTCACCGCATGAATGAACACGCGGCCCACAATTACATTTAGGAATGCAACAGCACTTAGAGGAATGGTCAAATTTAAGATCTACAGCGCCCAGGTCTGGTACAAGGACAGAAAAGTGACGACAAAACCACCTGCTTCACCTCTAACTCAAGAAAATTAAACTTCTACAATGTCATTCTCCCTTCCTCTAACTCAAACACTGCAGAAATTTTTCGATGGCATATAGCCAGGAAAGTTCAGCACCGTGGCTTAAAAAAAGTAGTCAATCAGACGAACAACCAAACGGGCCCTTGACTTTTGAACATAGGGTGTTGGTGTTGGTCGTGGTTTTCGATCTTAATCCCAGTCATTTGTAGCAACACGTCTACGATACAAGTAATGCACCTATTGCGAAAGCGAAACTGGCATTTTATGGTTTTCTCAAACCTGTTTTTGTGGGATCTAAATTACACAATTGTTTCCAATAGGAGGCCTAATTATTTGAAGATTTTGGCAGTAATATACCACATGTTATACTAAATATGTGACAGGGCTAAAGCTACATGTGGAAGTTTCATGGTTTGTATCAAGCGATTCTCACACATTTTACACAAAGTACTTCCTAATAAATCAATAGGCATTTGGCAAAAAAATAGTCCGAAGGTATATTGGTTAACACTTTATTGTACACTTGAAACATTACCTGCTAAATTTAGTACAATGTGTAACAATATGTAATAACTTCTGGGTTATGGACCTATGATTTACATACATGAGGGAATAATATGTATTAGTTTGGAGGTACATAATGTAATAAAACCCTAACTCTAACCCTGACCTGCCAATGGAAATGTGAAAGTGCCTCTTAGAAACAAGACCTTTACTGTCCAGGGCACTAAACTGTGGAACTTAATTGTCTCTGAAGCTGAAAACAGGTCCAATCATTTTTGTGTGATATCAGAATTAATTATACTGTAAATTTATTTTGTGTGTGCATTTGAAAAGCCCTTCCAGGCACGGGCACATCTTGTGATCGGAGGGTCGGCGGTTCGAATGCTGCAGGTGCACACTGTCGTTGTGTCCTTGGGCAAGACACTTCACCCACCTTGCCCCCAGTGTCTGCGTACACTGGTGTGTGAACGAGAGAGGGAATGGGTGACTGGTTCCTTGATGTAAAGCGCTTTGATGACCTAGGGCAGGTAGAAAGGCGCTTTATAAATGTGACCATTTACATGTTGATTGTTCACACTTGTCCCTATCAAATTAATTAATAAAAACCCTAGTCTTATTACATTATATACACCCAAATTACTAATACACATTATCCCATTGTGTACTACATAGGTACAAGTTATTACAGATTGTTAGAAAGCAGATTACATTGCACTAAATTTAGTTAGGAACAACACATTAAAGTGTAACTGTATATTGTCCCAAAGGTGGATAATAACGCAATATAAAATAATTTCAAGACTGGACAAACACAGATCAGGACCTGGACCACAGATACAACACAACACACTAAATCAAATCTACACCATTCCCTCAGGTTTATTGCAACACTCTTGGCATTATGTCATGGGAACTAATTTTGTGCAAAGAAAACAAGGTATTTGGCGGTTGAGAGGAGTCTTCCTGTCCCAACGGGTCCTGCCCCAAACCAGTGTGTCGACTAACGGACTTGAAACACCAGGCAACTGTCATTATACACACACAGATTCTTTGTGGTACATCGTTAATTCTTTATAAAGCTTTTTCTTCCAATTGTATTATTATTTTGAAGCAGCAATATCTATTTGTTGAAGCAATTAAAACACCCATTTTTCAAGAGCAAGGGTGACCTTAATACAACTGGGACGTCCCATCTAAGAACCCAGTATAAACCCAGCTTATCTCTTTTCATTTACTGCCACACGTCTGATTCTTTCTGCCCCCCGTCTCTCTGATATATGACCATATGGTGACACAATACAACCCACCGAAAGTGACGAAGACTATTTTAATATTTCGAGTTGTGGAAGATCTGCCAGATGCTCGGTGGAGCTCGCTGAATGCCGTTTTTAATCCGCTTTCACGCCCGAGCGACTCTTTTGTGACACTGTTTGTTCTGTATCTCGGACACAAAAGTGATACATTTGCATTATGACATTCAGACGTCTGCCGGAGCATTCACTGATTTCACTGAGCACATGTCGCCAGTGTGATTAACACTGTCAGGTGGATAAACTACTTTTACTCAGTCAGCTGTTGTTTGCATAATGAGAGGATAATGATATGTTGTATTTGAAAGATGCAGCAGTTTCTGTAAAATTCAATGTATTTAATTAAGCACTATCTAGACTTCTGTAGCTGTGAGACTCGTGTTTAGGTCATCATATAAAAATACATTTTGATCTTGCTATTGGAACATTTTGCAGTTTGATGTAGTATTAGAGCAGTACAGTAGTAGTATTCAGTAGTTTCTAAAGTGGGAGTCACAGAACACCTTTTTTTTTAATTGAAAAAAGCATATTTTAGTGAAATTAAGTCAAATATCAAAATACAGTCTCCAACCTAACAGATTTGAAATGTCTGACATCTTAATTATAAATGCTAATAACGTTTTACAGAGGGGGGTCCTGAGCTGTTGGTAGAGTAATTTTGGCTCACTCATTTGGCTTCTGTTGTCCTGCTGTGACATAATCTCCATACCCACAATACAGTGTTACTGTAATTGTTGCCTTTTAATTGTCACATTGTTGATGTTTTAACCTCTCAACCTCCCATACCTTAACCAAGTGCATTTCCTCCGGTTCGGCTTTACCCAAATCTAAGCTAAGACCTACAAAACTCATCTCAACTGATTTTTTTCCTCGTGTTGTTTTACGTTGTTGTCACTTTTTCTTTTACATTTTTTCATTGCTTTTTTGTTGCGTTTTCGTCATATATTATTGTCACTTTCCAGTCCCTTTTTTGCCACTCTTTTGTGGCTTTTTTGTCACGTTTTTGACACTGTTTTCTTGCATTTTCATCCTCTTTTTCGTCTCTTTTTCAACACTTCTTTCAAGAAGCTTTTAGATTTGGGTAATGCCACACTGGGGAAAATGTGCTTGGTTCACGCGGGGGTTAAGAGGTTAAACCAATTTCATTGTTAATATTCTTGTGATAAGGTAACCAGGGCATATCCATATTATTTTCTCTGATTGAAGTAGTTTCAAAAACATGGGTGTAACAGCAGTAGTTATAATAGTAATCCTTTCAACAATAAAAACTAAAGTATTGCTGATTTTATTACTTTTACTGTACAAATAGAGTATGAGCTGGTTTGCATGGCCGTTTGCATAAAATATCTGCTTTGTACTGGGTGGAACAGCTATTCAAATTCTTGGTTGTTTGCTAACAATAGGCAGATAGGTTTAGATAAAGGTGTGCACAGTTGTGGTGTTGTAAGATGTAGGATATTGGTTACAAAATGTGTCTCTTTACCTCATTGTAACATGTAACTTTTGGTTGTTCAAGCACTTGCAGTCAATGATCTTTAGACAGGTGTGAAGAAAAATACCTTTATTAAATACTGTACCAGCTGGTTATTATAAATAGGGAGAGTAATAATTACAGTTCATTTGTGAGCGTCCTCGGGAGGCCATCTGTGGTCTGGGGTGTCGCCTCCTGAACCAAATCCCAACACAGCAGCTGGGAGAATTAAGCCCAGAATAAATAATGGGGGAAACCTTTGGCTGGGAACAATGGCGTCTGCTGACAGCTTTACAAATGGACTGTCCCGTCCAACGGCCACGAGACCTGCTCCGCTGCTCCTCAATGCTGACTCAGGACGTCCCGAGACTGACGCAAAAGCACATTTAAAAAACAACAACAAATGACCCTGAAAAAGTAACCGAAAGGCGTCAAAAAGTATCCTCTGTAGAAAGCCGGCGCCAGGATTTCATCTCCCTGCCAACGTGAGAATGGACAAAAGAACACATTAGTTTTACAGATTTATGACAGACTTCCTGGTGTTGTTGAGGAGCAGGTGTGAACTTACACGTTGCTGCCAGGTAGAATCCGCTCTCGGTGCTGCTTCGTCAAACTGAAGCGTCTGAAAAAGGCCGGGAATTTCAGCTTTGTCCTTGAGGATCTGGGAGACAGGCTGAGGAAGAAAAGAGTGAAGGGAATAGTTGAGTTGAGCATTGATAAATTAGAAGTGGTTTATGCTGTGCCACTGATTTACTGATGTTTGACAGGTTTATCAATAGCTCTGTCATGCAAACAAAAGATCAAATTAAAGATACTTTTATCACTGAGGCTAATGCCAGCAAGTGCTTCTTCAGAGTTGGGCCAAAAAATTCCATTCACTGTCTTATAATACAGTATAAAAGTTCATTATAAAACACTCATCACTAATCAATCAATCCTTTTCAACACATATACCACAGTTTGAAGATTACTGGTTGATAATACATATATCATTATCTATACGAGCTTAAAGTGCATACAGTTGTTAATATTAGCAATCAAGAATGGGGGTCTGGCTCGATTTTTTGTCCTGGTTCCAACAGATTTACATTATTACAGTGTTTTTTAACGTCCCTTAATTACAAAAGCGACTGTCCATCCATACGCAGTTGTTTTTGCTAAATGGGAAACAGCTAAAACAGTTCCTTTTTCAGTCCTGTGTAAGTTGTGTCACATCCTGTTATTGGCCCAAGTTTAGTTCTGTCTTCACTTGCTTTTAGTTCCTGATTCAAACCATTTTGAGTTCGTGAAAGATGGAAATGCCAAACATTCTCAATGGTGGTGGTTGCAAAAGGTTAGAACTGCAACATTAATTATTCAAACCACATCTTTTTGAATAATTTATTGGGGAAAGTGGCAATAACTTTGGCCCAAACTCCTGTCTTTCCTGACCCCAGTTGCATTGTTACTCATTGTTACTCATTGTTTATCTAAGTGGAGCACAAGATACTGTCAAATCATGGTTATTATTGCAATCTGCATCTAAGCCTTATTTTGTTTCTGATTTACTAGTCCTGTTTTGAAATAAAATTTAAAAAATGCTTAAAATGTGTATAATATTGCAATAATATACAAGATACTTATTCATCACTATTGCAATTGTTTATTGTTGTGAAGCAGCTCTACTTCAAAGTCATTCATTCGGTTTTTACTCAGTTTACAGCAGCTATGACATGTTTCTTGTGTTTGTGGAAAAAGCTCTGAAGTTTAGGCAACACTCAGAGGTCAGGGGTCGGCGGCTAAATTTGTCATGAGGTCAAAAGCGTACAGTCCCGGTGGCAGGTTTCAAAGCCACTTGTATGGACACTATCAACACAAGAGCAAGAAATAGGAGCTGGCATGTTCATGTAGTGTTTAGACCCACCACGAAGACTCTCGTTTGGCCTGCGCTGACCCCACCAAGTCCCCGTCCCGTTTAAGCCGGTCCTGCCTTCGACTTTCTTCCTCGTCTTCGTCGTCTTCTACTATGTGGTCCCAGAGCCTGCTGTCGACCCACAGCGCCCCCTGGAGACCGAGGCCGCGCCCCACACAGGTGACCCGGCGGCAGAGCGGGCAGCACACGGTGAGCAGGCCGCCCCGGGACTGAGAGAGCGTCTGCAAACAGGGCTGGCAGAAAGTGTGTCGGCAGTGGAGCAGACGAGGGATGCGCTCCGAACGGGTGTAAGGCAAGAGGCACACGCTGCATTCGGTGTCCTCACACAGGACCATGGTGCAAACGGGCCGGTGCAACAAGGAGTCCCAAAGAAGAAGAGTAATAACAGCACAATGAATAGAGCCAATAAGATGGGATAAGGATGTGTCCCAGTCGTCCTAAATCGTCTGTCCAGCACAGGATGATGCTGAGAAGGGATGGTTACAGGAAATGGCAGTCCAAGTTCTCAGCCCGAGGTACCACAGTTTGCTCCTTGCTAAAAGATTAACAAAACAAAACACAGTTAATGTCCATGTCAAATGCAGTGGTTCTCAATCTTTTCACATCATCTATCACCAGAAACAACTATAGAAGTATCAGTAGTTCTATATAACAGGATCCAACCATGTCGAACTTGAGCTGAAACAGGTTTAAAATGTAACTAATTATGACAGAGTAGTTCAAAAGTATGATATGCATGAATAAAATATACTTTAAAGTAAACACAGGCTAGACCTGCAGAACAGCCTGAGTGGCAAGTGAAGCAACCACAGTTTGAGAATCACAGGTGTACGTTACACAAACTTTAATTTAATTTAATAGTTTTATGTTTATGTTTATGTTTCTATGTTTACACACAGACAGCAGCAGCAGCTGTTACTAAAAGGGCTTAACAGAACAAGACAAGCAATGATTGCATGGCCTCAATTCATTTTTCACTTGTCTCCGCCTCCCATTAATCTTCATCCGTAACAATGTGGATTAAACATATCCAAAGCAGGTATTGTTACAGTGAAAACAATAAGTAAGGCATAAATACACTAATAGTATTATGAAAGTACACAATTACTAATGAAATTATACATGTCTACAATCACATAAATAACACAAATGCCCAGAATTGCACTGATGTGAAGCCAATAGAAGTTGTCTAACAGAAAACCAAGCCAATCTATCAAACTAAACGAATGTCGTGCTCTTGAAATATGGGTGCTGTAAATGGGAGCAGAGGAAACACTGATCAATAGATCAATATTTTAGTCCTAAACTTTAGATTAACTGTATTGATCTACAAGGAAGATTAGCTCGCAGTCACAATGGCTCTGTTGTAAAAGCAAGAGTAAGTAGAAAACTTACTTTGCAAACAATACAGAAACATTTGAAAAGAGAAATATAATGCAACAAATCTGAAAACTACACAAAACAATGGAGTACAGTGATATGATTTGTACTTACTTTGTTGATACGCAAAAAAAATGGTGTAAATAATAGCACAATAAATACACTTACTCAAAAAGGCATGTGAAGATACTCATTAAATCTAGTTTTGATTTATTTACATTGCATAAATCTACACAAAGTTGATCAAATGCCGTTTACTTACAAAGCTGGAGGTGTTCCCGGAGCAGAGTTATTGCTTTTCAGACCTGTTTCCAGCCGGCTCTGCTCCTCCAGGGCTGTTCCTCCAGTGAATGGTCGGAGGAGAGCCGCTCGTCTGCCTCCTGTCAGGGCCGAGTCTTGCACTATGTCCTAGGGGGGGGCGGGACAAATCGATGCGCCCGTAACCCCACAGCCCACCCCGCAAAAAAAACACACAAGGCGCGCACAACAGCTGGAGAGCCGCGCGCGGAGACGCTCTTTGTTCAGGGTTTGGCAGAGGGCAGGTGGAGAAATGGGCGTGGGAAGTTTGGGATTAAAAGACAGGAGGACGCGCGCGCGGTGTGAGTCGGTTTGGTATCGATTTATGTGTGAACGTGAGCCACAAAATGAGTGGAGCGTTTAAAGGCGAGTGTATCTTTTCCTCACACATCAAAATGAAAGCTATCAAAGGTGCGGGAGAGAAAAGATTGGGCTCGTCCGGGATTTGAACCCGGGACCTCTCGCACCCAAAGCGAGAATCATACCCCTAGACCAACGAGCCACACTTTCATACAGTCGTAGTTGATTTTTTGACATTGAAGCTTGCTGTAAGACGCACATTACGTTATACAGGAAATGTCTTAGAGAGGTAACGTCGGCTCGCTTTAAAATGTCAAAGTGAGCTGTGTTGTTGGTCAAACAAGGAGACTCTGGCTGTGGGTTTCTATTGTATGTATTTTATCAATTGAAGCAATGGAGTAAAATTGTCGAAAAGCGCGACACGCAAAGTCATATAAAGGAAACGGCGACAACCCCACCAAAAAAAAGACGTGTTAGTTGTCGCAAAAAAGTGGGCTCGTCCGGGATTTGAACCCGGGACCTCTCGCACCCGAAGCGAGAATCATACCCCTAGACCAACGAGCCACGTGTTCAGACTGACTGACTCCAGATAACAAAAACGTTAGCATGGGGCACGTAACGTCACTTTTGCGCGAGGAACTTCGAATAAAGTGATGCTTATACACACATATTTGGGAAAAAAACCTCGCATCTCCCTCTATTTTATAAACCACACAACCGGCTAGTGGTTAGTAGTCGTTTTTCGGTGCATACAATGTCGCACGTTTCTCGATACCACGACTTAACCTGGCTTCAATTGGTGTAACATACCTGCTGCATGTGTAAGTTTATCCTTTTTATACATTGGCGGGATAGCATGGTCTATATATCTTTTATTTTGTGCAATAAAAAAGATCGTTAGCTTGTTTTGGAGCGGTCCTCCTCCTCATCTGAGCCAAAGCCGCCGCTTCCCCAGCGACGCACGACGTGATGAGGTCACCAATGTGGGAGGAGTTACCGCCACAAATCAGGAAGTGTAAAATGAATGTGAGCGTTGTTTTGTTTTCAAGTTGGTTACCCGTCATATTTCAAATGAATTAGCTGAAATAAGATGAATTACCTTTTTGTTTTGTTACAGGGGAGACATAGCCGCATACTCGTTCATACACAAATCGAAAAAATAATAATTAATTCTTTACTTTCACTCAACTCTCCTCTTGCTCAAACGTTGCCTCTCTAAAACTGGGAGAGATTTATTGATCAGCTTATCAGAGTTTTTGTAACTATCTACTGTTTTTGTATTCAAGATCTTTATTGGTCTTAAGAGGTGATACTGATGATCATTGGGAGATGGAGAACTTGGGATCACAAAACCCTGATTTGAGGTATGTGTTATTCAGTTAGATCATAGCCTTATTTAATAGCGTTTTATTTATTTCCATGACAATTTTGCTAAGGCTAAATGGTAAGAAAGAAAGCGGTAGAGCTGGTAGGAACAAGTATATAAACGAAGAATGGTGTTGCTATTACGCAGGTAGGGAAGTAGTACTAGTAGCCTATACAAAATTATGACCTCTATAAACTTAATGATGATGATGATATGACAAAGGCGGGTAGTATTAGTTCCATTTACTCAAGTACATGTACTTCTTTAGTAAGTTTTTTAGAGTCGTTTTATCACACAGTAGTTTTTATGTTTACTAATGTGATATTGAAGTATTTGTACTCCTACTTTATTTCCACAGGGAGCAAGTTTTGTTTCTCATAATTTATATCACTACTGAAACATAAATCAAACTTTTTAGGCTCAAACAGTTACTCAGTACTCGCACTACTCAAGTAACTTTATTTTTACTCCCACTTAAGTAATTATTTGAGTCACTACTTTTTACTTCTGCTTGAGTAAAATTGTTTAAAAGTGATGTTGCTTTTAATTGAGTAAATGTTTTGGTTAGAAAAGTAGTACAGTTTGAAGCAATGTTCTTGCATTTATCAGCTTGTGTTTGTGTCTTCATGATATCTTTAACAACTCAACTTTCCTGTTTCTCAGCCTGGTGCTGTCGTCCTGTGAGCCCGAGCTGCAGGAGTTGATGAGGCAGATTGACATTATGATCAGCCAGCAGAGGGATAAGTGGGAGGCCGAGATCCGGACCTTTCAAGTCCAGCTGAAGATCGCCCAGGAGGAGCTGGCCACCTGCAAGGAGCTCCTACAGAGGAAGGAGCTGGAGGTGTGTGCATAGTGAATGTTATCATACTTTTCTGAATCATCTATGGGAAAAAGAAACATGATATGAATAAATATGTCGTGCCCTTTTTGTTGCAGACCGCTTTACTTCAAAAGCAGCAAGAATCCTCAAAGACGGACCGGAAGGAACTTATTTCAAAGTATGAGCAACAACTGCAAAAAGTCTGTGAAGAGGTAATGCAAATTATATACCATTTATTTGAACATACATAACTGAACAAACTGTTTATTGATTACAATACTTACAAATCCCTGAATATTAAGTAGAGGACGTATTAAAAGCCGTATTATTTTCTTGCAGTTAAATAAGCTGAAGAAAAGTTACCAGAAGCTTCAGCGCAAACATATGAAGCAGGACGGCACTGGAGCAAAAGATTCAGACCATTCACAAAATTCTAGATTCAAAGAAAAGATTGAGGTACCTGATCTTTTCTTCTGATGTTGTCCAATGTGCTACAAAATCAGTGGGATTTACTGTTTACATGTATTTGTGTAGGAACTCCAGCGGCGCTCCGCTGACTGGGAACAGCAGTGTATTCAATACCAAAAACAACTCACTACAGTGGAGACACAGAACAAGAGCCTCACTCAGGAGAACTCTCTCTTGAAAGTAAGACATCTGTTGTTTTTTGTTTAATTAATAAAGTATGTGTTATTTATTCAGTTCAGTGAGCCATCCAACAGGTCATACATTGTTCAGGTTCACTGTAATAAAAGATGATTGTGTTTGTGTCAACCTGTTGCTTTTCCTTTTATCAATCAATAGAAAATAATTTGTTTTAAATGTGTTTAGTCTCAGCTGTCGCTGTCGAAAGAGCGAGAGCACAAAGACTGTTGTTCACAAGTGCAGTGCCTTCACACTCAACTGGAGAAAGCTCAGGACAGACTCCATTCTCAAGAACTGGAGCTGGAACGACTGCGCCCCCTAGAGGTGTGGCTGGGACAGTACCAGAGAGAACAGAAGGTGAGGATCAGTGCTACAGATATTGATGCCAAGCGAAGAGAAACTAAATTTGTTTTGTTTTCTCAGTTACATGCAGTGGACAGAGATGAACTCCATGCAACAACGGACTCCCAGGATTCCTTTGTGAGACGCACCAGTTTAGAGCGGCAGAGGCTTCGGAATGAAGCCACAAGACTCAATCAGCTGCTTCAGGCAAAAGATCAAGTCATACGGTCAGGATTTGTGTATTTGTGTTTCATGTACTACACAAGTGTACTACTCTAATTGCTAGTGTAGTGGTACATGAATGATACTCAAGGGGGCACTGTATATCTTTACAACTGAGGCAGTGAGGGGATGTTGTGATAAGAATATCCAAATGTTGTTGAAGTTTTTTCCCTTTTACACAAGAGGACATTATCTTAAAATGCATCTCTACATACATTTGATAAATAATTGAACAATTTGTTCTTTATAAAGAAAACATTGATATACATACATAATTTAAATATTGTGATAAATGAAATGTGTCCAGGTCTCTGGAGGACTGTCTGGCGGCTCATGGCAGCGCTGGCGTGCAGAGCATCAGGTTGGATTTAGAGAAAACCACGGCCAAACTGCAATCTGCCCAGACCAGTGAGACAGAGCTACAGACTGAGCTGTCATCTCTCAGAGAGAAGTGAGAACGTTTAACTATGTTCATGTTGTTGTGTGTTGTTACACTATAGTAAGCTAAGAGAAATAATCAGACTAAAGTAAAGTTAAATGGCATACAGTACATTGATTGTACAAATCAACAGGTCTTTTGGACCATTATTTTTCCGTCAGTCCCCAATTTTACATGAGTAAAGAAATATATCTTTTTGCTTCCAAATAGATGTATAATAGTATGTTTGCATACATTACTTGAGTCAAATTAGTGAAATATTGCCTTTGTCTTCAATAACTCAGGTTTTTAATGAAGTATGTCTTAACTGTTTATCAATCCTTTAGGCATGAGCTGATGAGCAAACAGAGAGAGGACCAGTCAAAGACAGAGCAAGAACTGAAGACTATTAAAGCTGAATATGAGTCATGCACGGCTGAAATGAAGAAGGTACATACAACATTTTATTTATGAATATTGTGTGAATGGTTTTAGGTGAGTCACTTTCACACAACTGTCCTCTCGTACGTGCAGCTGAGGGAGGAGCTGCAGCGAGCCCAGCAGTCACACAGTGGGGAGGTGCAGTGCATGAGGCAAGAGGTGTCCAAACTGACCTCTGACCTGCACCACAGGGACCGCACCATCTCGTCCCACAGCGGCGCCCTCAGCAGCATCACCGAGCAGCTCAGAGGAGAGCAGCAGCGCTCACAGCAGAGGAGCAACGAGCTCAAAGTACGTCAACACTGGCATTATGTTTTAGTATAGTATGAGCTAGAATGACACAAACAAGTCCCTGTATTTACTCATTCATATGATTGCCATTGTTTGAGTCTCATTCTAACTTTCTCAGATGACTCAGGCTCAACTGGACTTTCTGAAAGAAGAGAACCAGCATTTGAAAAGTCTGCTTCAACACCAGGATTCTCTTTCACCCAAAGTTAGTTCCTTAACTGTGGACAACTACTTTCAATAGAATGTGAGTGCGAGTTATTTTTTCTGGGATTTTTCATGTCTTCAGAGAGGAGGCCCTTCCCTCGCAGCGCTGCGGGACAGTCACACCTCGTCCGTGAACGATCTGGAGCAGGAGAATCTGCAACTGACACTCGAGCAGGTGCAGAGTCGACTTGGTGCTTCCAGCTCAAAGAGTCGAGAAAAACTACAAACCTCTGTCCAACGGTAATGTTAAAATAGCTAGAAATTGCCATTATTGAAAGCCCTCATTGTAGAAGCAGCTTACGTGTAGAACATTTTAAAGGAATATTTCAGGATTTTTGACATAGGGCCTCATTTACTAGTTAAGAGTGTTGTTGATTTCTGGATATACATTTTTTTTTTAATTCATACAGTTTGTGGGTGCTAGGCTAGTGCATGTCTATGGTAACAAGTAGCCTGCATTAAAAACAGTCTGACCCAAGCACAGTGCACCTGAGGCAAATCACTTATAACACCAGACTACCGATATAAATTTCTGTGTTAACAATATAATGTTGTAAATATAACCATTTTCATTTAAAAGAACTCATATCTGAGCAGCATCAGCTTCCTGGTTGTAGCTACGCAGCGGCGGAGTGATCTGCTCGGTTACCGGATCTACAGTAGTTTGTTTACCTGAAGTGGCATTACTACACGTGGAATTCACAGAGGAGCTTTCTACAAATCAGATATGGCAACGTTTGGAGGACGACCCCATGATTTTGAAGAGGTTTTTAATGCAGGCTACTAGTTACCATAGACATGCGCTAGCTTAGCAGTAGCCTAGCACCACTAAACTCTTCAAATGTCAGGACTGCATGAATTTAAAAATATATATATCTCCAGAAATCAACAACACTCTGGATAACTAGGAAATGAGGCCCTATGTCAAAAATCCTGAAATATCCCTTTAAGTTTTTCTTTCATCAGTGACATCACAAAGTACATAACAAAAGAAAAACATAGAATGCAATAAATGGATAATTTTGCAGGTGCAATTTTGTGGATGTAATGCTTAATTAAAAGTCTGCTACATACTGTACATAGGGATCATGACCCTGCAATGATTATGTCTGCAGGGACCACACGGACCCAAGGAATGTCCGAGACCAAGGCAGCAGCTCCAGCCACGAGGGGGAGATCCAGAGGCTGTTCCAACAACTGCAGGTCAAACCCCGTCTCTCCCCGGGACCGTCCCAAAGCGGCTCTGAGAACAGCAGGGGGCAGTCTCCCGCTCTGTCCACATCCAGCTCCAGCTCTGAACTGAACGTGGGCCGCAGGAGCTCAGCCTCTTGTGACTCCGTACCTGAGGGCTCCACACATTCAAAAACAAGGGAGAAGGGCACAGGAGCAGTAAGTTACCAACAAAGTGATACAATATGGGATGGGAATGTTGCAGTTTTACTTTCCAACTTTAACTTAACACGTAGGGAAGAGAAATGGGAATTCACTCTTGCTGTTTCCTTCTCCCAGGAGTCGCTGCCCCCCTCTCCCTCTGGTGGGACAGTGTCTCGGTTCCTGGAGGAGGAAAGCCTGAGGTCCAGAGAGCTCCTGCAGAAGCTGGACTATCACATCCATAACATGACGGAGAACAACACCAAGACTGTGTCAAAGTACCTGCCCAGTGACACAGTGACACAGAGAGACGAGGGTGGGATGAGCACCTAGTTATACTCGTGACGTAAAGAGATGAACATTTGGACATTTTTATTATGGAGGACATGTTTTAACAGTCAAAGAACTTTGCATTATTCTGTATTTTCACACTGAACCCAATGTTTGAAACATAAACAATAAACAATACAACTTTGATATTGCTACATATTTGGTTATTGCCACAGTTAATTTAATCATCCAAAGTTGATATAAGAAAAAATGCCAAATTAAGACCTTTGATAAGTATAAAAAAGTCTTAAAGGGATTTTCTAAGGTATTCATTTTTGTTTTTGCATTGTCTTTTTACTTTTATCCATAAAATTGACAGCAAAATTATTATATATTGTCATCATTTTTTCCCCTTTGTGTGCACTTCTGCCATGTGCGGTGTGACTTAGCCTGCTTGAAGTTGCTCCTCCGTGTCTGCTGACCACCATTCCATACCCCTAAACAAGTCGGTCAAAATAGAGAAAGTGTCAGTTTGCCGGTTCCTGGCTAGAACTTCAACTTCTAGCCATTTAAAACCTTTGTTGAAGCAGCTTAAAGGGGCTAGATGCAAGTTAGCCATTGTATACTCACTACTGCCACCTCAGGTCATACTTGTAACTGCAGCTTCTATATTAAGCTCGTGCATGACGGCAATTCAGAACACCTTTTTGAGTGACAGTGCAGGATTTTAGAGGCTGTTGTGGTGAACTGGTCTGGGCTCATTTTACACATTTGGACATTGTTGGAACATGTAGGGGGAGGAAAATACATAATTTGGACATTTTTAAACTCCGAATAGTCCCTTTAAAGAAGCCTTGAAACCTTAAAGGGACAAAGGCTTTAAAACCAGTGTTTTTTGGATAAATGTCTGCTTTTACCATATACTAAAGGACAAAAAAAATGTATTCCAATAACAGAAAATTAACAAATCAAGGATAGCTCCTAAGGCATTATGGTTGGCCGTTATTTATTCTCTTTATTTATTCTCATTGTTTTTTGTAGCTACAGCTGCCTTGAAAATGCAGGCCCCTTTAACTACCACCCCTCACTCCATCCATCCATCCATCCATCCATCCATCCATCCATCACAAATTTACCCAATAAAGGAGGTGTTAAGCTCAAAACCATAAGCTGCTACGCATTGAAGCTATGTGTGAATATTGCTGTTTTGGTGAGAGGAAGCTTCTGATGGGAGTGGTGAAACATCCTCAACTCAGATAACCCAGTCCAGTTTATAACTCTGAAATCCTTCACTACAATGGAAAACGTCTGAGAGCTTACACAGGCATGCTGGGATTAGTGTTCCAGTTATAAGACAAAACGCTTTACATGAGTCACTGCGATTAACATTGCCAAGCTTTTGCATTATTTTTAGTTAAAGTAAACACAGATAACATGTGTAGCAAATATAATATATAGCCTCTGAGATCTCCTGTTGTGGAAAAATGGGATGAATCAGATCTCATTGGTCAAACTCCGGTCCAGAATACATCACCTGGAAAAGATGTGCCACATACCAAATGCATTTCAGGCCTTTAAATGGAAAACAGCTACTTAAAAACATTCAGATGTGCATTTTTGGGGAATTACGTTTTGGTTTTGGGCACTGGGAAGAAATGATGGTTCCAATTATTCTGAAAAGCTGGCAAAAATGCTGTTCATCCTGGACTTTGAGGCATACCAGAAACGGGGTCTTAGTTTGTGGCCAAAACGAGGATTGTTGAGAGTGAAAATGGACAAAACACAATCGTGAAAATGCACTCTCTGTGTGGAATGTAAACCAGATGTGAAGTGTTGATAAATTTCTAATAGTGGACGTTTGCCAGTGCCTGTCTGCTCAGCTACTTGTTTTCTCTGCTCGCACACTAAACGGATCAACTTATGCACCAATAAATCATAAAAACTTAACTGTAGATTTAACTAAAGTGAGGTGTTCATATAATAAATCTATGGCAACCCATGTTCATCAATGCCAAAAATCAGCACGAATCCTAAAAAACATTGCTTTTACATTGTTAAGGTTTGCCAGACTTAAACTCAGGTCGAACGGTATTGAAATACTCGGGATTCTTTACAGTGACTTGGCCGAGAGCTGGTGACATGAGTGACCCGAGCCGAGAGACGCTATTTGTTGCTTTGGTGTGAAACTGTCACTAGCGTCTAAGACAGGCATGTGTGTGGAAAATGTGCGACTAAACTAAGCCTGTCACAAAATCTAACATTCCATGTATTGAGCCGGGTTTATCACAGTAAACAATATTATTAAAGGAACAGGCCACCGTTTTTTCATACTGAGATATGTTCTTACCTGAGCTCAGACGAGTGGATGCGTACCTGTCTGGTCTTTGTGCGTGCCCTCAGTCACGCAAAACGACCAAAGATGTTGTTGCATTTGGCCTCTCCCAACATATCCCTATGGTTCCAAACGAGGGTGAACTTGGAAGCTACAACACTCTTCCACGGGCACAAAGACCAGACTGGTACGTATCAACTCGTCTAAGCTCAGGTAAGAACATATTTCAGTATGGAAAAACGGTGGCCTGTTCCAACTAACTCAAAAACTTGAAGGAACACGCCACAATATCTCTATGTTGAGATATTACCTGACAAGTTGATATGTACATGTCTGGTCTTTGTGCGACTTTGTGCACACAAAAAGACCAAAGATGTTGTTGAAGTTAAAAGTGACCAAGCTCTTCCACGTTTCCCCTATTTAAATACGGTTACGTGAGTAGTTTTATGATCCAAGTATAGTAGTATCAAACTATTTTCTAAACAGAAAAAGTGAATATATTACTGCGATATCGAAGTGCTGCTAAAGTGTTATTACGCCTCACAATATCGTGCTGCGGTAACGCACGAGCTTGGTCGCTTCTAACTTCCCCCTGTTTGGCCCCATAGAGGAGAGGAGGAGAGGCTACAGGCTAAACAACATCTTTGGTCTTTTTGCGTGACTGAGCTCACGTGTAAAGGTACGCAGCAACTCGTCTTAGCTCAGGTGAGAACATATCTCAGTATGAAAAAACAGTGGCCTGTTCCTTTAATAATATTGTTTACTGTGATAAACCAGGCTCTTTGGATTCCCTCAGCAATCCTGACTCCAAGACTCCATAAAGACCAGAAAGTTTGTGGTTTGTGGAGTACATTGCAGTAATAAGATCATTTAATAAGATTTAACTTTTGCTATTTGCTAATTGTGACAATTTTAACAGGAAACACGATTATGTTATCAATGATCTAGCAGCTAAATGTACTAAACCATCCCATACATGAACCTTAATAAGAAGGTCACATCAACTTAAGGTGTTTATGTGCATACCAAGAAGACGTTAAATTCCTTTCAAAACCCATTACTTCCCTCACATCTTTTTAGCACTCTCTGCATCAGGGGAGTCTGGCTTTGTCACATTTTTCAAGTAGTCTGGAATTTAGCCTTAATTTTAAAATCAGGTCCAGAGAAGGAAAAGGCCGTCCTCCTCCCTGTAGGTTTGAGGAATAACACATATGTGCATTTTTGCCTTGGTCTTCTCTGGGGATTGGTTCAAAGAATGCATGTGCTGTGCCAGTGCCGTCATTCCTGCTTGATCCTCATCGTTGGGAAGTTTCGGGAATGTTAATATCGACCATGTGGGCCAAAGGGACATGCCAAAGGGGACTGGTAGAGTTTGAACTTAACAAAGCTGATTGGGGTGAGTGATATGACCTTGTGGCAATCTTTTAATCTGGAAAGATCGTCATGTGTCTCAGTACTTTTTTCTGTTTAATGCAGCTCGGTGCTCAAACACACACATGGTCCAGTGGTTAGAGGGTTTGTACGCGGATCCGATGGTCAGCAAATCAAATCCCTGATCCAACAGATGCAAACAGACAAACCCTTGAGCAAGACCCTTCACCCACTCTGCCAGTGTGGGTGGGGGTTGGAGGCTGCCTCACTTTCGCCAGTCTACCTGAGGACAGCTGTGGATACATGCACAGTTTGCCATCTCCTAGTGTGACATGCATGAATAATAATATATAATGAGGGAGTCACAAGCAGAAGTAAAAGGTTCTACTGTTATAAGTACAATTACTGCAAAAGGTTTCTCAAGTACAGTATCTGTCAAAGGTTTACAAACGCTTTTGTATGTATTGGCTGGTTTGTTCTTTCAAGACCATTTACATTGTAGATTCTCACTGAAGGCATTCCTTTAACCTCTTAAGCCCCACCTGAACCGAGCGCATTTGTTCCAGTCTGGCTTTACCCAAATCTAAAAGCTTCTTGAAAAAAAACGTGACAAAAAAAAGTCTGAAAAGTACCAAAAATCCGATGAAAAAGTGAAAACGCAAAAAAAAGAGCGCAAAAAAAACAACAAAAATTGTCAAGGAGTTAGACTGGACTACAGGCTGCAAGCTTTTAGTTTTGGGTAAAGCCGAACTAGAGAAAATGCACTCGGTTAAGGCTGTATGGAATGCTGTTTTAAACTAAAAAAAGTTGACGTATTTCTTAAAAAATCTGAACAATAGCTTTGATTACTGCTCTGCACTTTCGTTTCACGACGTCACCACCAGAAATGGTTTTCACTTCACAGAACTGTACAAACCATTTCAGTTGATGACCTTATGAAGACCATGGAGAAAATGCCAAGAATAAAGGGTAAAACATATTTTGATTTATTTCACCCTTTGTTGTTTCCTAAATAATCCCACGTCTTCATTAGTTTAATGTCATCATTGAGAATCACATGCAAATAGAAATGCCAGTACATTAAAAGTGTGTCCAAGCTTTTGACGGGTACTGTATGTGCTTGAGTCTACACATGCAACCCACCGCTGCACATTTGTACAACAAATACGTTATTTCCGGCCCTTGAACTAGTACATAGATCCATGTGTCAGATCTGGGCAGTATCTAGTATCACTGCTAACGGTCTCCCCAATCAATGTGTGTCTATTTCTTTAAACAGTATGAATTAAAGTGCGATGTTTTTGTTGCTTTTATTGCTGATATCTGATGAGTAATAGGTCATGTTCTTTCTATCATAATAAGTAAACTAACAGTTCTGTTTGGTGTTTAGCTGCATTAGTCTTAAAGCAGCATGAAGGTATTTGGCCGGGCAGGCATTCCTCAGCTCTTTAGGGGAGTTTTTCTCTGTGGAGATTCCTTGAAGAGGCCTAGTCCGAGGGAAGAGGAGAGAGAGAGAGAGAGGGAGGCAGCAGCAGTGAGGATGTTCCAATTCCTGGGAGACTTTGGACTTTATGTAATAATTCAACACAAATTATGCCTGAGGCCTAATGAAAATAATTTAATTTCGCAAATTGCTTTCTGGAGACTTTTGACCCTAAACGGATTATATTCCACCAAAGGAATGTGCCCCATCCACGGAGAATGCACAATAATAACATTGTTTGACACGTCTGACATTGTGTTCTCAGATTCCAGTGAAAGAAAGAACTTACATCACCCGACATGTCACTCAAGGTGGAAACAATAATATCAGTTTCAGCACCGAGAACCAAAACAATAAACGATAATAATGTTATCTGCAGTCTAGACACTCAGAAGTCCTTCACAAACCTTGACTTTTAAACACAATACATCAAAATATCGGGTTTTTAAAATCTAAATCAACTTGTTGTACAGGCAGAGGATTTAGCGAAACACAGAAGACTGAAAGAGCAATCCAATTAAATGAGTTGTGCCGCTAAACAGATAAACACACGGATAACCACCAGAGGGCGCCCTTGCATACCCCTTTCCCATACCACGTGTTTCTCTACAACTACACGTGCTGAACTTTTATCACAAAGCAGACCAACATCAACAGAAAAGCTGCAGCGGGAGAGCAATACGATCAGCAAATTGTTCACCCACCTTGCCTCTGTGGTGAGTGAGTGGCAGCCACAGCTCCATCTGTCAGCCCCAGGGCAGATGTAGCTTCAAATGATAAATAGTAACCAACACGTGACAAGTGTGGTTGAATAACTCAAAGTAAAACGTCTACTGGGAAAAAAGCTGTGAACGACGGTAGACTATTATTATTTTTAGTACCTTGTGCTTCTATACGCTATGTTCCAGTCAAAATGGTGCAACCCACACATTATCATGAGATCTGAATGTGAAGTATTTGTCGGAGGAATTCCCTTTGTCTCACGGACCATGTTGTGTAAAGAATGAAGATGGATAGGAATAGCAATTTGAGGGCACTGGAGCATGAGCTAGAGTCTGAAAGGTTGCAAGGGTCAGGATGTTGCAGGGATTTTGTAAGGTGCACCTGGTTGTCAGAGGGTGAAGGGGGAAATGAGAAAGAAAGAGGAGAGAATTAGCACATTTGCTGTCCAGTCAGAGAGAAATGATAACCCAGTCAGAAGAAAAACATTTTTGGTTATTTTGGTTGAATATTTTGTGTTTTTTTACTTGACATATATTAGTCCCACTGAGATTGCTCTTTACTAGGGGACTTCTGCCCCTAATTGTACATGAAGCTTCAGCGCAAATTCAACCTGGAAGACCTACCTAGAGCCTTCATTATCCAATCATCCAATCACGGCCCCATCTGGAGCCGCACCTTCGAGTCAGCCAATCACAGCAGCTGCTCATTCTGCATCGCCTACGATCGCCTTCTTAAGCTTCACTCGGCCGTTTCCCAGCCGTGCTGCAACAGTCCTCCGCCCCTCCTCCGTCTGTCCTCTCCTCTGCCTGGCCTCTCGTGTCGACCGGCCGCCCCGGGTCTCTTTATACCACCACATGTGTCCGGGCTCCGGGGGAAGATTCTAGCTCTCATCCATCATTGCCGATGTGTTCCATAGCGTCGATCCAATCTTCTGCCGGGGTCTGAGCCCCAATCATGATCCATGTTCAATAAAACATTCTGTCGCTGAGTCTTTCCAGGTTGAAACGTTTTTAGTGGTAAACAGTACATCAGTGGTTCTCAAGTAGTATGGCCTTCACCTGTGATGATGATGGCAAACCATGGCCCAAATAAGACTTGAATTTTTGTATATATTGTGTAAATGAATGTATTTTCTTTCCAAATAACTGTTGATTATACGCATTAAAAAATCTAATAAGCTGAAATCGTCATAAAAACAACCAGACAACAGTCATGGTAACAAACTTTGGAAGCGTTTCTATACTTTTTCAGTCTGAGAAAGGCTCGTGACCTCCTGAAAACAGTTTGGCGACCCTCTTTTGTGTCCTGACCCATCAAACCCAACACAAAAAGGCTCCACCTGACACAGAATTGAACATGGGACCTTCTTACTGAGAGGAACAAATTCAATGGTCAGTCATGGCCAAAGCCTATAGTGAAGGTGCAAGTTTTCATATTTCTGTCTCTAAACTTTGCATTAGGTTTATGTGTGTGTTTATATTTTCGCATATTTTGAAATGACCAGCCAAGATCAGATAACACTATATTAAGTTATAAATATAATAAATAATCCTGCCTACCCCAAATGGGAAAGGAATTTTGAACTCTGAGTTGCAGGCAGGCCTCTTTAACAGGAATGCTTTTAGACCTTAGCAGCCTCTCAAATAGATGTGTTATAACATTGCCTGTAAATGAGAGGGTCAAACTTTGACAAATGCATGACTTGTTTCTTGTTAAATTAATTTGAGTCATGACTATGCGCCGATTTCCTCAGTGCCTTTAATCTCATCAAAGGACTATTGATACTATTTGCCAAAAGGCCCGGTTAAAATCAGGCTTTCTATTCTTTAGCATCTTTCCCCAGAACTTTAGTCACTAATCATAATAGCCTGACGTGCAAACCCGCTCCACGTACACTTCCTTCGGAGATAAGCGCTTATTTTCCCATCATTGTTGCTCGCTCCGCTGCGCATTCTCTGGCAGCGCCTCTGAGCCACATGCCTGTCGTGCCTCGCGTGTGTCCGTGTCCCACTTCTCTCTTAATGGGAGGGGGGCGTCTCATTGTTCCCCGCCGGGAGTGGGAGCAGGTCGGCCCGACTTTATCCCGGGACGTTCGCCGCGGGACCCTCTTGGAATGCGCGCTCACCGTTTTGCGCCCGGGAACGATGCCAAGCCAAGCGCGCGAGATGCATTCCTTATTCCTCTTTGGGCGCGTTTACAGCGTAGGTGCACTGTTTGTTGGCACCACGCGGAGTGTAAACACTGGCAAAGTCTGGGGTCGGTTAATTGAGAACAATCTTGACTTTAGTAAATGCGGGTAAGGCCTGAGTCTCCTTTTTATCAGCCCATGACTCTGGAAATCAGACACAGAACACGAGGTGTTTTTGATTAGGCCTATATTTAGGCGAGTATCCGCTACTTTTTTTAATAGGCGATTCTACATATGGTGGAAATTAATTCCAAAGTTTAATGATAAACAGCGAGCGTTTAAATGATAAACAATGCATTGTTTTTGTTTTTTTTGTAGACACTTAGAACACTCTTCTGGAAACTTATAAAACCACCCTTAAAGGAACAGGCCACCATTTTTACCCGAGCTTAGACGAGTTGATGCGTACCTGTCTGGTGTTTACGCATGCGTGCAGTGCTTCACAGAAGGTCCCACCTGGACGGGGCCCTTCTTCCACTAAAAACATGTACAATAGGCCAGGATGAATGAGAGTGTGTTTGAGAGTGCGAGTCTGGGACAACAGATGCAAATTAGCCCATGGCTACAATCCTGTGTGGCGTGTTTACATGCATGAGACCCATGTGTGTTCATTAGCATACAGTGTCCCGACCAAAATAAATAAATAAATAGACACTCAAAGACGCTTTACATTGCATTATTCATTCACACCATACTTGTTGGTGATAAGCTACTGTTGTAGCAACAGCTGCCCTGGGAGGCGACCAGTCTGCGCCATCGGCCTCTCCGACCATCACCAACCACTCACTTACTACATTCACCAGGGTTCCTGGTGTTCCCAAACGGTCTCCCATCCAAGTACCGACCATGCAGGCCCTTCCCTGATTAGCTGAGATCTGACAGGATCGAGCAGAGCAGTGACGGTAGGGCCTAGAAAGACAAAATGCAGTGTACATGTTAGAGCAGAATTTTCAGAAAATGATTAAGATTCTTTAAGACCTGAGTTAAACACATCTACCTTCAAAGGAAAAACTATTGCTTGCTCTTTTCAGCGAAGTAATTCCTAACATACTTTCTCTAAGTGGAAGTAATTTGTGAAATTATCTTTTCAAACTAATACCTAACTAAACTATCCCATAAAGACTCATTAGTTTTCAGTGCTTCTGTAATAATTCCTCCTTGGGCAAAACTGTCAGTTGTGCATATTTACATCAATCGTAGGATTTCTGGTGAGTAAAATATACACCCGAGAGTTAAGCTTCCTTAAAATGATTTGAGTCAAACAGAAGTAACAAGTATAGGCTTATTGACTTGAATAATTCTTCAAAATGTAAAAGCACTTGGTGAAAGTACTTCTTGACTCTGACTAATCTGATTTATGCTTTGTAGGTGTAATAAAACTATTAAAATATTGCAATTCGATTTCCATGGAATACATCCAGAAAATAAATAAATATGACAAGAAAATTAAGTGAAGTTAATAAAACTTTCATTACTGTCCACGTAACATGAAGCTTTTCTCAAAATAAGTAAAATGTTCAAGTAATTTAGAAGTGACGAGTATACTGTGTTAACTATTCAGTCTACTTGTGTAAATGTGAATGACCCGCCTCTGTGTTTCTGTAAGCGTTTCTGCTTCTTCCCACTGCTCAAAGCTGTTGTAATGTGCACCTTTACCAGCATGTATCTACAGTAATCTTTCCTTTAAACCTTTAAATCTGTCGTCTTTTTGGCTTTAGTCATGAATGAAAACGGTCATAATATTGTTAAGTGAGCATTAAAGCCCTGCGTATCTGCCCGTCTCATTTCACCCACTAAACTTTGGCCAGTTTGAGTCAATAAAGAAATTCCTGGAACATGGCGGGGCATCCTGTTGCATTCTTTGGTGCCCGCAGTTGTCTGTTATGTAAGCATTCCAGGCCCAATCACTTCTAATGGGGGCATCCGCTCACAAAGAATCCTGATTAAAGCAGCGTGCAGTTTTCCTCTGCACCTCAAACGCCCCGGGACTGTCCCACTCTCGCTTTCTGACTTGCGTAACCGCGGGCAGGCGTGTGATCGACGGGCCTTTGTTCAGCGAGAGGTGTGTTGCCAGAAAGACATGATGCAATCCAACAAGTATGTGATATATGCACGGGGAGGCTGTGAACGCTAACGGTCTCGGAGACGTTATTAAAATCCTTTAGCGACAAGTAATGCACAAGTAATTACACTGTATCCTTCTGTAACTTTGTTTCATTTGTGCAGTTCGGGTCACCATTGGACTCCCCCTGAGCTCAAAGACCTTCCTCTCCCATGTTGGCTCTTTTTGGTCAGGTAACCAGTTCTTGGCTGTTTCAGGTTTGCTCTAAAGAAGTATAAAATGCTTCTGAACGCTGTATCTTTCCTCATCAGGACCAATCAGTGTTATTCATCTCAGACAGGCTCAAATATGCAGAACCATCACAAACATGATAGACAGAAATGGAAGGGTTCTGCAGTCAGTGTAATACTTATTTTATTGTCAGATTGTAGCTTCTTTTTTTCTTCACTATTTTGCAAATCCTTCTAAATATCAGCTTTAAATCTTGAATTGTGAGAAAATCAATGTTTCATTTTAGAACTAAAAGTGAACTTACTTAAAGGAATAGTTCACCGTTTTTCCATGCTGAGATATGTTCTTACCTGAGCTTAGACGAGTTGATACGTACCTGTCTGGTCTTTGCGCATGCCCGTGGAAGAGCGTGGTAGCTTCTAACTTCACCCTGTTTGGAGCTATAGGAATATACTGGGAGAGGCCGATGCTAAAAACATCTTTGGTCTTTTTGCATGACTGACGGCACACAGTTCTTCCATACTGAGATATGTTCTTACCTAAGGTGAGACGAGTTGATACGTACCTGTCTGGTCTTTGTCTGTGCCCGTGGAAGAGCGTGGTAGCTTCCAACTTCACCCCGTTTGGAGCTATAGGAATACATTGGGAGAGGCCAAATGCTAACAACATCTTGCGTCGTCTTGCGTCGTCTTGCGCGACTGAGGCACGCACAAAGACCAGACAGTTACGCATCAACTCGTCTAAGCTCAGGTAAGAACATATCTCAGTATGGAAAACTGGTGAACTATTCTTTTAATCAGACCTAGTATCCAGCTCCACCGTAATAAAGTTGAAACTGAAAACTTTCTTACTTTTCTGTATTCAAGGAAGGTGTTCGAGTCGTCTTCTGTACTCAGTTCGTACCTTAGTTCGCTGACGAAGCCTTTTGGATGAGAGGCGAAACGTTCGAGACTCCTACCACTGAGTACAGAAGACGACTCGAATACCTTCATTGAAGATGGACAACTCCTGTACGACTGAGAGCTTACACAGACATCTTACTTTTCTGTACATTATCCATTCATTACATTGTGGCGGTATTTCTAGACTATCATTATCACTTTTGCCTTTTTTGTCTGTCATTTTGAAATGCTATATTTGTGCACTTCATCTCAAGTTAGAGACAAGCCTCCTTACTTACAGACTGCCAGATATTCAGAAAACAAAAGGTTCAATTCTGTTGATCACCTGGCACCATTATGTCTGACTGAGCCGTGATCCTCTCGATTCATGCACCCACAATAATAGAGGAGAAACCGATAATAATCTCCTCTACTGTGGTGCTTGGATACGGCATACACATTGGGGACTGTTAGTTTACATTCTTTATTCTGTAGTGACATAAACAGAGCTGCGTGTTTTGGCCTGGGGGAGTGACGCCCGTCCTGCACTGGTCTTTACTGAGGCATCTTTCCATGATGCAGAGCGGGTTGTGAAGAGGAGGGTATAAACTGAATCATAAACGCTGTACAGTGCAGGAGCTTGCCCTGACGAAGGCCTACCAGGGCCGAAACGCGTAATGTTTCAATCAAATGGCCATGCTTCAATTAAGTCCTTTTTAACCATTTATTTTCTTTGAGTGTCTTAGTTTTGCATCTTTTTTTTAAAGCTGTATGCTTAACACCAAAGCAACATCTTTTAAAAGAACCAGTATAACCAAGTAGTACTCTTTAAATGGAAAGCACTTTGCACTTTGCACTTAACAAGTATGTACCTGTGTAGATGTTGATGCTTCATCTTCTCTAAGATTATGTTCTTCTTTTGCCATCTATCAACATTTTTTTCTTCCCATTCCAAACGTACATTGATTGAAAAAGCCTTTGCACATGATAAACTCTCCTACATTTTAAAGAGTTGCAAATGACTCCTTGTATCCTTCAATGTTTGGGCCAAAAGTGACGTGACTGATGTCATTGTAAAATGAATTTCCTTGGTTACAGAGTTTGCCGCATGCCGCCCGCATCATGTCCGGCTTTTCTCTCATTGGTTAATACGCTTGTCAATCACACCCATCGGTAATTCGAAGAAATCATCCCTGATCCCAGACACATGTCTTTCTAAAGAATAGGAAAAGCGTGTGTTCTAGCAGTCCATGTAAAATCGCAGAGGATCTGACTTCTACATCATTTTATGATTACCTTCATCCATATTTATGTACAGTATATTCTACTTTCTTTCTCATTCGTAAAAACTACTATTTCATACCACGCAATACCTAAAGCCTTAATTTAAAGTCATATCATTTTTGCAACAAATGTTTTCCGCTGGTGTACCACAGGGATCCATATTAGGCCTCTTATTATTTTCTCCACATTGCATTAAACACCAGTCATTATGTGGCCATTCTTACACTAAGTTATTAACACTATATATTTCCAGATCCGTTACAGCTTCTCAACTCTTTGATTCTGTTTGAATATAACTTCAATTCGAAGAACCCCAAAGATAGATCATTTTACTGGTCACTTCTTTTTATCATCCTCTCTCATTTGGGCTATTTTTATAACTACTATTGGCTCATTTACATCTCATGCATGTTATTTAACGTCCATGTAACTTCGTCCAAACTCCCCGAATTGTGTTTCCTCCGTTAGATGGGGCTTGTATCATGTGCATGTGAAGGGAAAGTCTTTTCACGGCTCATTACTCGCGGGCAGCTGCCGTCTACAGCAGATAAACCGCCCTTATCACATTTAGCACATCACAAATGACTTCTTTATCTGGGCAAGAATCCTCCATCACCCCCCCCCGTGCCAGCCTCCTATACGAACTATGTCTATGTCAAAAATGTACACAGTCATTCATTACATTTGCCTCCCACCGCCGCACACCAGGAATCCGTAAGAGGCTAATTTAAATTCCTTTCACCTCTATATTTCCCTTGTGCTTTCATGCTTGAGTCAACTGCACTGCGTCTCTGTTGTTTGGGCCTAAATTAGTGATCGTAAAATTGTCGTAACAGCGGAAGATCAGAGGAGAGCTGTGGTCACCTGTGCTCCGCTGTCCCGGGACGTTTTGGGACATAAATCAGGACTTTCTCGCAGTTGTTGTCTTTGTGTCGACTCAGCAAATGTTTTGGGAACTGAATGTTTTTCTGCGAGATGTTGGGCCGAAAATACATGTTTAGACCAACACACACAGCGGGAGATGTTTGGGGACGGCTTGTGTACCAAAGGAACATTGACATAAGTGCAGCTTAATGAAGGACTTTGTTGGTTTTCTTACTTTTTTGAGTTTGTAAAAAAAGGGTATCAGCATGTAAATTCCATTCATCTCGGTTGCTATAAAGTCTGCCATTTTGTTTTAGATTTTATTTTCGTCCAAATTAATAGATGCTAAACTAATGCAACAGTTTTGATATTTTCTATTTCTAAATCATGTTCTCAGAATGTATAGTCATACAACAAACATTAACCCACTCCATTTATCCTGTCACGGTACTAATTGGGTCAAAGCAGTGCTTAGTAACTTGTTTACCTTAATAAACCCTTTTCATAGTCCCTCTGGGGGTAATACAAGTGTTAATGGGATGATTGGGGGGTCTTTCATCTCCCCCTGGTGTCTCTGGCCAGAAAACCACAATTGCAACTTGACTGCCACCGGACTGGAGCCACCAATACACACTAATGACATCACGAAGAAGAAGCTAACAGGCTAACGGGCAAAGCTAACCACGGGCTAGCGCCACTTTAAGCAGTATTTACGGCAAAGTTTGAGTGAAAAAAATATTTCCATTGTGTAATTGGATGAACAATATCCCTCTCTCCCTTCACCTTTTCTGTCAGCGTAGTATTTACTCTCAGGACAATTAATAAGATTTAAAAAATCGCAACTTGCTACGACACCTGCAGTTGCGCTTATGGCCTCTAGGGGCACGAGCTACTTAGTACTGCTTTAAATATTGCATGTGAATTTGCCTTCTGTATCAAACTATACTAAGGACATGTAAGAGGGGGAAACAACTTTAATGTTTTCAGAAGCCGATGATTGAATTTTTCAAGGACCACCTAAAGAAAAAAGCCTCTGAATGCTGTTAGATCTAACCCTTGTCAATAACAGGACCAGTCCAGGTATAAGCTTGAGCTGAATCAGGTCTAAACTAGGGATATACTTTGAATACAGCAGGTAAACAAGGACTAAAAGTGGACAAAACAAATGTAAAATTGTCTCTAAACTAACCAAAGTCTTGAATTTCAGAGGCCAAAATGATGTTGTTTATTATGTTTCAATTTATTTCAATTTGACCACACTGGTGCTGCAACAGTTCCTCCATTATGTTCTATTTTCTCACTGTTGTGTTTGATCTTCGGCTGTTGGGATTGACATGACGTGGACACATTCTTCTCACACATCATTATCATTTATGGCACCCTTTGTGCTTGTTTTGGCTCATTACGCTGTACATTCCTTTTCCTCCCTAAACCGCAATGCAAGTCATCCAAGTCATTTCAAAATCACCTACAAATGTTTAGAATATTTGCTTTGAGGCCGTATGCCACATATGGCTCTCTCTCTCAGCTGCTTTTTGATATTACAGGAGCCAAATCACTTAGATTTACTAGTTGAACTATTTGAAGAAGTATTACAGTGTACTTTTTACCTCGAGTATTATCATGTTGAAGCATGTACTCTCAAATGATGTAGTAAGTGACATTATTAGCAAGTAGTATTTCCACCAATTACTTTCGTACTCTGACTTTACGCCGCACCACATAACATTTCAACCTGGATAGACTCAAACAGACAAAAGCAGCGATTAGGAAGATTTATTGACATGTAAATTAGTTTTGGTGATCAGACCCCGGCGGTAACATTGATGTTTGTCTGAAAGTCAGTATGGATGAACAGTTTGGAGTTAGGGATGTCTTTCCCGGAGCCTGGACACTGGTGGTGGTCACCTGGTTCACCTTTTCCGGAGGCTCGCGTGGGCGCTGCCATGAATTGTGCCCGCCCCTTTTCTCCTATCTGTTAACATGGGACAGGAGAAGTCCAGATAAAATCAGTCACTACACAAAAATAAAGCTGTTTTCAGGCCTTGCAGAGAAACGGTGCTGTGTTGACATGTTGGTGCAAATGAATATTGGACATTTTACACAAATCAATCGACTAAACATCAGATTTGACCGGTGAACGTTTTCCCTCGTTCTCTGCTTAAAGGAACTATATGGAGTTTAACAATGTTAAAACTAAGTATTTTCCTCCCCCTACGTGTTTCAACAATGTCCTAATGTGTAGAATGAGCCCAGACATATTCGCCACAACTGCCTCTAAAATCCTGCACTGTCACTCAAAAAGGTGTTAATTCGGGTCCGAATTGCCGTCATGCAAAAGCTTAATATAGAAGCTGCAGTTACACATATGACCTGAGGTGGCAGTAGTGAGTATAAAATGGCTAACTTGCATCTAGCCCCTTTAATGAACGGGCTTCGTGCTCGACCGGAAGTGTCAGGACAACAGAAGTGTCAGGACAAAGCAGAAAGAGGCAAACGTGCCGGAATAAGGTGAATAAGAGACCTGTGAAGAAAGCTGCAGGGAGAAGCCGTGGACGGAAGAGGTGGAGATGGGGTGGAGGTGGGTCGCAGCACAGCTGGGAAGTGAATGATCCATGATTGCTGGAGGCTTAAAGCGGGGCCGAGGGCGATGATTGGCTGCTACGGAGGTGCAGCTCTTTACGCTGATGGGCTGAGGTGGAGGTGTGGCCCTCTCTCATTGGCTGTAGGTAGGTGATGCTGAAATTAGTCTACCAAGTTGGTATTAATTTAAGCAGACACTGTTGCATCATTCCTGTGATTTTGTTGAAGATCAGACCACATTTAGTGACCAATTTAAGCAGAAATGTGAGAAATTCCACTTCAAAACCTTCGTGCTGATCCATAAAAAATACATTTCTATTTTGTGTACCTGTTCTCGAGGATCTATAATAAGTTTTTTGGCACATTCATTGGAAATATCTGAATTCTTTGCTTGTTCCAAACATATGCAAATACGACTTTCATGCTCCTTTTGTATCTCCACATTTCTACTCAAACTTGACTACTGGTTTTTATTTTAAGGGCTAAGATTTACTTCTTCTTCTGTTAAATTATCTCTCCGCACCGCTGAAGGGGAACACAGAGGGGGATGCAGTAAATGCCTGTCCTTTATCTGCGGTCTGTAGATGTCATTAGCTCCAACAGCCACCTGCCTTTGCCCTATCAGTGCAGCGCAGCTCTCCTCCCACGCTTTTAACCCCGTCACCCCATACGCCGTCCCGCTGTGGAGTATATGCAAATGAAACCACTTCCTGACCTGCCCTCCCCGACTCCACACGGGACGGGAACAGGGGCCGGGATATCCTCATTCCTTCTTTGGCTCCAAGGCCCTTGAAATGCAGTCTGCCATCTGGAGGTATAGTTAGTGCTTATCTCGGCCGGCCTATGCGCCCTTTATTTTTTTTTGTCAGGATGGTGGGGGGGAGGGGACGCACACATTGGGGTCTTTGAGTGGAAATCAAAACATGCATTCAGACGCTTCAATAGTAACAGGTGTGATGCACAAAAACGGCAGTGTAAAAAGGGGGGAATGCGTGTGGAGAACAACAAGCAGACAAAGGACGTGGTGTGACGAAGGGGCGTCTTGTGGCCTGGCTTTGGTCTAAAGAAAATCAAATGTAGTTTTGGGAGGAGATAGCGCCCTCTTTGTTCATTCATTCCACCATCCTCTGCTTGTTCTTTCTGATCAAGTCGTGGATGACCCTGGATGGTGCAGCGAAAGGCCTAAAGTGGATTATATTCGGTTTGTCCAAGTAGTAATTGTAGCCGACCAGTCTTTGGGCTATATATATTGGGAAAATTTACTTTAATCTTTAATGTAGACAATTAATCACATTTTTACCACATGGGCCAATCTGATTTATTGACTCAGGGTTTTTTATTCTATGTTCTTTAATTTTTTTGTGAAAACCAAGCACATTTTCTCCAGGTTGGGATTTTTTTGCTTCACAGCTAGAAGGTCCCAGGTTCGATTCCCACCTGGACGGGGCCTTTCTGTGTGGAGTTTGCATGTTCTCCCTGTGTCTGCGTAGGTTTCCTCCAGGTACTCCGGTTTCCCCAACTTCTTCTTCTTCTTCTTCTTCTTCTTCTTCTTCCTCTTCCTCTTCCTCTTCCTCTTCTTCCTCTTCTTCCTCTTCTTCCTCTTCTTCTTCTTCTTCTTCTTCTTCTTCTTCTTCTTCTTCTTCTTCTTCTTCTTCTTCTTCTTCTTCTTCTTCTTCTTCTCCTTCTTCTCCAGGTTGACATTACCTAAATCTAAGAGCTTAAAAAATAATAATGATTAAAAAAAAGGTGACAAAAAACCAACAAAAACATGACAAGAACAACGGATAAAAAGTGATGCAAAAATGTGACAAAAAAGCCACAAAAAAGAGACGAAAAAACAAACAAACATGACTATAATGTGGTGACAACGAGACAAACAAGTTACGATCAGTTTTGTAGGTCTTAGCTTTCAAGAAGAAGAAGAAGAAGAAGAAGAGATTTATTTGTATAGCGCCTTTCACAGACATGGTCACAAAGCGCTTTACACGAGACAGTTGTACATTCACTTCATTCTCGACGTTGTGTTCAGTTTCACACAATGAGGCATTACACTGTTGCTCTCCAGTTGAGAAGCTTTTAGATTTGGGTAAAGCCGAATTGGAGTAAAATGTGCTCAGTTCGGGAAGTTCAGGGAGGTTAATAGTCACAGTCAAAGTTACGAGTTTGGGTGAGTATCATGGAAACTTTTCTTAATGGCTGCAAAGCGTTTGTTTGTTTTTTAAGCAAATATTTATTTAGGTCCATGAATAACATTAGTAAAAGTGATTTATTAGGGTTTAATATAAATTGTCAATTGTATTGCACATCAAAATTATTATTATGAGGATAAAACAGGTTTATATTGTCTGTATTCTGTTCTTTAATTGAGCACATAGACATAGAGCCGTTGCTGACTGAATGAACTGTACCATATTGAATGTTTAATCATGTTCCTAGTACTTGGCACACAGTGATCTACATTGGGGCTTGGGTCCTGATGTAACTCTACATTTTGCAGGTGAACACGGTCCTGACCGATCTGTGGGTTTGTTGTCTTATGAGAAAATGCTCCCCTCATGGTGGCATCCTCACAGCTACTATGTCCCGGTTCAGTGCAGGGCCGTTGTTTGTGCAGTTTTCATGTTCTCTCCATTGCTGGGTGCTCTAATTTCCCATAAACACTAAAGATGTGGGTCAAGCAGCTCAGGACTTCTTCTGTTAAGACAGCTTGAGACATATTTTCTCTCTTTAGCAGCATGGTGGGACCGCACGTGAACAATATTTGTTTTGAAAATATTGTTATAGCTAAGCTTGACCGGCCACAATACTTGTGCGCATTTCCTCCATCACTCAGGACGTGGACCTGTTTGAAGTTTGGACATAAATACTCTGCACAGGCGTCGTCTGGCCCTCGCTCTGCTGCATGTCCACTTCCTGTCTGCCCGGAAGCACTTTCTCTCCCCTTCATTATAGGGTTTGGGGCTTCAATCCACAGAGACATCGGTCAATATGTCCAGCAAGCAAAATCCACAATGTTTCCTCTCTAAGGCCTAAGTTACAGGGATAAATATTAGACTCAATGGGAATATGAACAATATGAAGCGCCTTTTCCATAGGCCAGGATGAAGGTCATGTGTGAGTGGTTGGTAGTGGTCGGAGGAGCCGATGGCACAGACTGGTTGCCTCGCCACCGTCAGTCTACCCCAGGGCAGCTGTGACTGAGTGACTGAATAATGACGACATGAACAATTTTGAGAAACTTGGTAACACAGGTTTGTAAAGCACAATACAAGTGTAAGATGAAGCCGAGGCGTTAATTCAACCTAGGAGACTCATTTCAGCATTACCTACCTCCGGGCAATGATCGTTTCCGAGAGGGCCACACCTCCACCTCAGCCCATCAGCGTAAAGAGCCGCACCTCCATAGCAGCCAATCACCGCCCTCGGTCCCGCTTTTTAGCCTCCAGCAATCATGGTTCATTCGCTTGACAGTTGTGCTGCGACCCACCTCCGCCCCATCTCCGCCTCTTCTGCTCACGGCTTCTCCCTGCTGCATCTTCACAGGTCTCCTATACCACCACCAGTGTCCAGGCTTCAGGGGAGACATCTCTAACTCCGAGCTGTTCATTCATACTGACTTTCATACAAACATCGATGTCCAAAACTAATATACATGTCAATAAATCTTCCGAATCGCTGCTTTTGTCTGTTTGAATCTATCCAGGTTGAACTAATATTAATATGTGACCATCTCTCGAACACATACTTGAATGTTTTAAGCAAACAAAACATTTATTAAAGAATTATCCCTTTATTGTGTCGGCATGATCAACGTTTTTTTTCATACAGTCTAGTTAAGCTAAATCAAATATTGTTGCTTTTAAAAGTCTACAAATTCCCTTTATTCATATTGTGACTGATTTTAATTCACGATAATTGAACTAATCCTGGCATCCACAGACCTTATACCTCATGTCCACTCTTCATATTGCCCGGAAGCACTTTCTTTTCTTTCCTCCCTCCGCATTTTGGTGCGGGGCATACACATCGTCCTCAGGAAAACTCATGGGGACGTCCGTAAATTTGGGAAAGGGCCGGACACATTCCTTTGCAGCTGAGTGAGTCCAGCCCGAGTCCAGAGGAAGTCCGGGACAATGGGAGCAAATGTCCAGAAACACAGACAGTCGAACAGGGGGGCAGACAGGGGAAACTGTGTCAGAGCCGCCCTAAACAAGGACCTGGGCTGGTGACTGGGAATGGATTTGTGGCTGGACATTCGGACAATTGGGGAAAAAGTGCTTACATTTGGATTTCAAAAGGTTAAAACACATGCAAACGATTCGAGAGCTCCCCTGTAAAACGTAATTGGTGTTTATCATTCATTTAATCATGTGTTTAGATGATTGTTATCAGTTACAAATAGACCTAAACCAACTCATTTCTTTACTGAATTGTCCCTGAAGCCAGTAACACATACCGTACCTTTGGTAGTGCATGCATTTAAAGCCAGCTCTCTTCTGGACCGTTTCCTGTCTGTTATCGGCCGTTCTGGGTGGGATTTCCTCATTCCTCACATTCAGTCCCAGAACTGGGTTAAGGCTCCACTGAGTACAATAAATTCACACAGTCGTAAATCAGGTTTCATTCCACCTATAGCTGCTTTGTGCTATAGATAGGTGCAGCATAAAATAAAGGTATGCAGTGATGTAACAGTGTCATGTAGGAATACGACTGTGAGGACATTGAGTTCACAGAGCTGTTTTAGTATTTTATTTTCTATTTGTTAAGCAGTACTCTTTAGCAGAGGTGGGTGGAGTAAGTAAGAGTAACGTTACTTTAAAATAACTTTACTGTAGTAGAAGTAAAAGCCTTAATAATTGGTCAAATAAAGGCAATCTATCTATCTATCTACTAGGGCTGGGTCGATCCAACTTTGTCCTGATCCGATACGTATCACGATACTCAGGGACTGATTGGATACATATTGAGATACAGTAAGTAATTATGATTTGTAATATGTCGACCTTAAAATGTGTTAAAAGTTTCCAAAGTTTATAAGTCAAATGTCATTTGACTGTTGAGAGTGTTGAGAGTGTTGAGATTGAAAAGTGCATTAAAACAAAGGAGTGCAGGACAAAAATACCTTCAAACACAAGTATTGAAAGTATTGTGATACTTGATAAAGCATCGATACTTGGTATTGCAGCAAAGTATTGTGATCCAAATCAGATCCAATATTTTCTAATTTTCTATCTAAAAAAGTACGAGTAACTGTTTAAGATAAGACAAGATAACCTTTATTGAGCTCACAGTGGAGAAATTCACTTGTTACATTCAGCTCTTAGAAACACTAAGGGCGTGCAAATAGGTAGGAAATGTAAAAAAAACAAAACAAACAATTAGATAGTAAATAGTGGTATCTTGAGCGTAAAAGTCTGATTTATGGTCCAGTAGTGAGAGACAAAATATGATAATACAATAAAAACATATAGAAATGCATATTTGTGAAGAATTAAACCACAAAATACATCTATTTTATTCATCAAAATAATTTTTTTTTACGTAATGGCATTTCTACATACTGAGATATGTTCTTACTTTAGCTTAGATGAGTTCATTTGTTCCTGTCTGGTCTTCACGCGTGCCCTCAGTCACTTAAACACAGCACAGACGGCGCTAGCATTTAGCCTCTCCTCCTCTCCTCTATAGCTCCAAACCAGGTGAAGCTACCAAGCTCTTCCACGTTTTCCCTATTAAATATGGTTACGTGAAGTGTTATAATATCCGAGTATAATTACACAAAATGAAACAATGTGGATTTTCTAAGTGGATAAAAAGGGGAACTATATTGTAAGGCGTAATAATACCAGGAGCAGTTTGGCGTCCACAGAGTTACTGTTCCCCTTTTTATCCGCTTAGAAATTCCACATTGTTTAATTTTGTGTAATTACACTTTATCGCGTAACACTTCATGTAACCATATTAAATAGGGAAAACGTGGAAGTGCTTGGTAGCTTCTACCTTCACCTCGTTTGGAGCTGTAGAGGAGAGGACGAGAGGCTAAGCTAATGCCGTCTGTGTTTACGTGACTGAGGGCATTTACCTGAATAGATGCAACAAAGTACTACCCGCCTCTAATCTTTAGGTGTCATTATAAAGCCTTATCCAATTAGAACCATTAAACGCACGTGTCTAAGTCGACTTTATGAGGAGGGTTCAGCATCGTCTAGTCCCTTTTTAAATCCAGATTAAAGCCTCATCTCTTCAAACTGCCCTTTAATACCCAGAATGCTATGGGCTCATATGAAAAGTTGAGTTGTTTCCTAAATCTGGTTAGATTATAACTGACAATACTGCATCTTGATATGGCAGACTGTAAAGTAATAATGATAATGCTCCTTCTTATTTACGCAGATGAACAAGGCTAACAAAAGTTCAACCACGAAGAAACATACACAGGAAAAATGGCCTCCACCTAATCCTCATAGTTTAATCTCAGTTTGGAGATGATACACAGTTGAAAGTAGCAGCTCTTGATTCAACTTTTTTGAATGCTGTGCTCGAGGTTTACACAGAGATTACGAAGATAACACCGAGATTAAGCACAATGATTGATCTTCGTTGCTGCCACTGTATTTTTACTCACATAAACATTGTCAGTATAATGTGACGTCGTGTGTTGGGAAAAGAATTTCAACAACAAATGCAACACAAATAAATGCTGTCTAAATCATTTGTTGCCACCTTTACACCCCCTTTCTCCACGACCTTCTCCTCTGACCCCTGCTCCCCTCGGGTCCATCCCAGCGGTCCACACCTGCTCCCTGCCCCACATGTGCGCGCCCCTCACCTCCAGACCCCCTTATCTGTCTCCTACTCTGCCGGCCATCTGCTCCCTCTGCGGCACCAGGAATGCGAAGCGAGCGCGGCCACATGCTCGGACTTGTTGTGACCGGAGTGTTTAGATTTGACGCGATGTTGATGATGATGATAAAGTAAATTTGGCATTTGGTGGAACGGTCTGGGCATCTACAGCTGTGGCCGCTGCGGCAGTGAATGGGCCACACCTGCTCCCAGTATAATAGCAGTACACAGGGACGCCAGCGGAGGATGGACACATTTGTATGGAAAGAGAAACAGGTGGGGACATAGTCTTTGGCACTGACATAATACTTAATTGTTAAACCGTTCAAACTGGTTCCCCAAATAAAGGGGAACCAGTTTGCATGTGGTAATTTGGCATTTTCTTTACTCTTACCGCTCAAACTGCCTTCATTACAAAGCTGTTTCTAATTTTTTTCTATTATATTTGTCCTGGCTAATGTACATTCACTGGAGAATAAAATGGATTATATTAATCTGCTACGCTCCTCCCAGAAGACGGTGAAAGATTTTTAAATTCACTGAGTCCTGGATGACCTGTAAGGCGGCGTTTCACAGCTGACTCTCAGGTGAAGCGTGGGGTCAGAGCCAGGGGAGAAGGAAGAGGACAGAGATGAAGATGAGATGGAGCGAAAGGAGGCGGCGCAGGAGGAAGAGGAAGGGTTGGCCAACAGTAGCGGCACCACAGAGTCGCAGCGGCTCAGGACTAACCCAACATCTGATCTACACAATTTTATGATGAAATAAAACGCTTTGCTCCAGTCCATGCACCCTCACTTTTGCTTCTTTTTTTTGTACAGGATTTTTATTAAATCCGACTTGACTGAATTGAAATTTCAACCAGTTTGACTATGTTGCAGGCCGATCTGATATCACCAAGTAATTAAAGGAACAGGCCACCATTTTTATATTCTGAGACATGTTCTTGCCTGAGCTTAGACAAGTTGATGCGTACCTGTCTGGCCTTTGTGGCATTTGGCCTCTCCCAGTATATTCCTATAGCTCCAAACGGGGGTGAAGCTAAAAGCGACCAAGCTCTTCCACGGGCACACACAAAGACCAGACAGGTACACATCAACTTGTCTAAGCTCAGGTAAGAACATATCTCAGTATGGAAAAACGGAGGCCTGTTCCTGTAAGAGTCTAGGGCCAATGTAAAGTTGTTTGCCCAGGACAAATGTTCCAGTCAACCAATCAGCCTAACCCTAGCATTGGCCCTGGACTCTTAATTACTTGGTGATATCAGATCCACCTATATGTAAATAATGTTGCGTCCCTCCTACACGTCTCACTGTCATCGAGTCATAGTGTTTTTTTTTCGTAAACCAAGCCAACTGTTAATGCACTCGCTCTCCTGTTCATTGTTCTAGCATTTACCATGCCTTGCCTAGACACACTATTTCACATATAGACGTGGTGTGCAGACTCCTTCAGGCTCTACTCCAGTTCTAGTTTTTTCCATTTTATGTTTTGTCCTGTTTTTTTGGTTAGTGTTTGTTAGTTCTAGTTCAGACCAAATTCAGCCCCATAATTAGACCTGGTTCACTTCTGGAGATACTCAAAGATGATACTTCATTCCATGTCTGATACGTCTCTTCCCACAAAAGTGCCACTTCCCCCTGTAGACTGTAGTCATACTGTCTGCTCATTTTTGGCTGCTTTGCACACGTCCTCCCGGTGCATTCCCGGTGGGTGTAGTGTGTCCCTGTGGTGGAGCTGACAGGTGCCTCTGCCCTTGTGCTTCGGGGCTAGACACTAAAGGTTGCCTGTGCTTTGTTTCCCTCAAACATCTGCCTCTACAGCCTGGAGCCCTGTCCTCAAACACAATACCAACTTCATCAGTGCACTATTATCCAGAGACACCTCCTTAGAGCAACAGACTATATTTTAATGGGTGCAACATGTGCTCGGATAAACCCGCGGCTTTGTCTGTAACATTCTTTACAGCTGACAACATAAGGCAGTTGAGGTCATTTAGACTTTGCTGAGCAAATAGATCAGTTTTTTCAAATGTAACGTCGCGTGACTGCCTGCTGCCGTCACGTCCCATCTTACTCACAGCATCTGAACAAATTGTAAAGTAAATTTACACTTTTGGGGTTGCAGATGCCGCTTATCATTAAACGGAGGTAAGCAAAGCAGAGTTCTCCGGCAAAAAAACGTCCTGCTGGAGTCAATTACGAGGCAAAGCTGTTCTTAAATCCAAAAAAAGTAATTGATGAAGACGGCAATCCGGGTATTTGTGACGTATCCCCCTAGTTACGACGTCCGCCATATTGTGTTGTAGAAGCTGTTCCATTAATTCCTATGGGCATTTATGCAGCAAACGCACAAAACTAGTATTTAGAGGCAGGTTGCACCAAAGACAATCACATAAACTGTAGTCGTTTCTGAGCGTGTTCCTACAAATCCTACAAACAGCTTCACAGACCTGGAGATAGAGCTTTTTCTCCCCGCATGGTCTGGAATGGTGAAGCAAGTGCCGACTATAGCCACGAATGTCCATTTCATGGCATTTATATAATTTCTGATGTTTCTTCATAATAAACAAATTATTAGATGATGTTTAGTGGCCATTATAAGTAGGCCTGTCATGATAATGACTATATCAACTTGTGTGGTATTTGGGGATATGATTATGCACTTTTAGAACAAAGGTTTACTGTCATTTTTATGCCTGATAGTTGACCGTATCTAGTATCGTTAGAGTCAATAATATCGTTTATCGCGATACTTTCTTGCCTCAATATATCAAACTTCGAAAGAAAAAATTGTTTCAACATTTGGATCAGAAGCCATTTTTTAATGTTAATTTAATTTTATTATTAACCATTTCATTAATGACTTCTAACTAGGCTTTGACTTCATCTAAATGAGGTCGATGGGTTGACAACAGGTGAAAAAATCTGCGTTGTTCATAATTTGTGATGTTTGATGGCTAAATGCTAATGCTACATAGGAAAAATTATAATAGTAACAGTAGAAGGTGCAGAAGTAGCAGGCTAAGGATTGAAGCACAGAAACAATAAATACCTTCTGTGATCTTCAAGTAACAGTTTAAGTCTTTGTTTGGAATACCTCTGTCTTTTCTGATCCTCTCTGGGATAAGGTTTTATTTCAATAAACCCGACTCTGCATTCAAGCGATGAGCTCATGCATTTGAAAGAAAGGCCGTGTTTTGTGTTGATACAGGTCCGTGTTGTGAGCCAAACACAGCCCGATTGTTTTCCTCAAACAGAGAAATTCAGCTTAATGCCTCGCAAAGATACCTCAACAACAGATGTCAGTGATCACATAACATGGCTTTCATTTCTTTGTAATCTAGAAAAATGTATACACATGACGGGGCTTTAAGTGAATCGCTTTTTAAACCTTAATCCAGAGCTGCTTTCTTGTGGGAAAAGTGAATGGAGAGACGTCAAAACATTCCCAGTTCATCAACAAGAATGGTTATCTGCGCCTTTAACACTGGCTCATTGTGTTGTAGATACACGGATTTCAAGGCAGCGGTTTGGTTGAATTCTGTTTCATTTAACTGTGATAGATTAAAAAAAAAAGGTCACTCATTTTTCATTGGAGCGCTATTAGCTTTGATAACAGCACGCAAAAGTTGTGCTAACAGCGGCTAAATGCTATCATCAGCAAAATCCAATTTTTCAACAGCTGTACGATGCTGGGACATATTAAAGGAATAGGCCTTTTTACATACTGAGATATGTTCTTACCTTAGCTTAGACGAGTTCATTTGTTTCTGTCTGGACTTCACGCGTGCCTTCAATCACGTAAACACAGCACAGACGGCGTTAGCATTTAGCCTCTCCTCCTCTCCTCTATAGCAGTGTTTTTCAACCTTTTTTGAGCCAAGGCGCATTTTTTTCATTGAAAAAATCACACCACCAGCAGAAAATATAAAAAAAACGTAACCCTGTTTTTCAGTCGTTCACATCAAAGTGTCTTGAATAGAAACACCGTATAGTCTCGCTAGCCACCGTGCCACAGTCACCGCCACCTGCCGCATCCAGGCATCACTAATTCTCTTGTCTCAAAGAAATTAGCGACCTAATATGAAGTATTTATTACATGGTTACTCTACTCTAGACAGCACAGACACTTGAAAACGGTACATTATTTGCGGATAATAATGAATGGTGAAAGTGAAGTAAAATGAAGGTGAAATTGGATAATTTTCCAAGGCACACTTACAATATCTCAAGGCACACTAGTGTGCCACGGCACAGTGGTTGAAAAACACTGCTCTATAGCTCCAAACAAGGTGAAGATAGAAGCTCCCAGGCTCTTCCACGTTTTCCCTATTTAAACATGGTTACGTGAAGTGTTAAACGATCCAAGTCTAGCTACACAAAATTAAACAATGTGGATTTTCTAAGCGGATATTAAGGGGAACTATATTGTAAGGCGTAATAATACCAGGAGCACTTCGTAATATCTTCACTTTACTGCACGGACGCCGAAGTACTCCTGGTGAATCTGTTTGACCTGAATGTTTCAGTGAGGGCGATTTGCCAAACAGAGGCCAACTGTCTATGTTCACGTCACATTAGTGGCAGTTCAGCGCTCTTTGGCCACGGCCAGAGGTCGGTTCCAAAACGTATGTCCGGTCAGCACAGAATGGCTCTGGTCTGGGCAGTGGGGACATGGGCCTAACTGGGTAGACCAGGCCCCCGGGGTGAGGAGGGCCTGCTCAATGCCCTGAAGAAGGTCGAACGTGACCTACAAATAAAGGACTCAGTTTCGGTGTGCCTCAGATTTTTCCCCCTTTTTGTGATTCTACATTTTCTTGATCCTAAAGAGCACCTGACCTTTTTTATTATTTCTACCCACTGAAGCGATCACTTTGTTCCTCTTTAAAATATTCAATCTTTCACAATGTGAGTCCTGGCATTGTTATCTTGAAACAAGCTCGTAACCCCAGATCATAACCGTTAGATAAATCCAGGGTGGGCCCTTTTTTTCTTTTGGTCAGCCAGTGTATTTATCTATTATCAAAATAATATAAGTCATTTGTTGAAGATAAAAACTTGACGCTGTCCCAGAGGTCACCAAACAAAGCAGCAAAGTGAATGACACAAATCCTCAGGCAGAAAAATATGGTTTATTTTAGTATTGAAGAAGCTTTTACACTGAGATTTCTGGGATTCCAAACCTATTTTATATAATAAACTAATGGGAGATTTAAAAATATAAAAACTTGAGTAATCACACACTTTCTTCTATGATAATTTTAGCTAATGTCAGTCTATGCGTAATGTTTGCTTGTACCAAACATGGCTGATTTCTATGGTAACGTCACATGGTTTGTGTGGATTTTCTCTGGTAACGTGAACAGTTGTAAATCACATTGATCATTATATTGAACAGGCCTCTCTCTGTTACATTAAAGTGTCCTGCTGCAGATTTTCCAGTCAATACGATCAATACAGCGCTCATCCTCAGACTGCATCAGCCCTAAGTCCATATGTCTCCACTAAAAGCACTTTATTGAATGAAGGAGCCAGTGCTCATTTGTTTAGGCAAATTCAGCAGCAGCACTGGGGGCGAGGGGAGATGGCTATCAGACCTGCCCTGACCTCTGCAGCTGTCCACCGCCTCCGACCAAACATGTGTGGAGAAAATGCCTGATTAGCACAGTCTCTTCTAAATTATACTCTTGAATAGGATGCCAGATAACTCCGTCAATGAAGAAATATGTGCTGGCTTCTAGTTATAAATACAGCTACATGATAAAACATTTGCAAGTTAGAAGACTTTCCTGAATATTGTGAGTTTATTATTTATATTTACCTTATTCTGCCCCGCCCACTTTTGCCTCTTTTTGCCACAGATTATGTTGCCCCCTCGAAATCACCAGGGAGAATCAGTTGGCTTTTCAAAGTTTATTTCGAGCTCAAATAGTACAGAAAAGAAAAGGGTAAACATAGGTCCCCTGTGAATAAAGAATAAAATAGTTTAGCGTACTATGGATTAAGTTAACATGGATACACAGATAAAACGACACTTACACGTCCCAGATGTAACAAGGCTTAGGCCACGGCCCGACTACTGCGCCACAGCTTCTGCCCTGAGGCTGTGGGCCTAGCTCTTTTAAACTAGCATCAACAGGTCACATGATGGACGCGCTTCCGGTTTCAATTATAAAAAGACAGTGTTTAATTTAGCGAAAAGATTAATACTGTTATTTACAGTGAACCACTTACCAACAATAATAAAAAGTGCTTAAATACTTTGTTGAAAATGGGCAGACAACACCCTCCCCCACTAAAAATAATGTTAAGCCAACATTCCCTTAATCCTACTGGGGGGTCTTACTTGACTTAAACCATACATTGTAGCAAATAAACAATTTGAACCACAACAATACTTCACAAAAGAGTCCAGGCTAAAAGAAAAGTGTCCGTTATCCAAGAGTCCTTTGGCACGGCGGTACGCGCAGGTTTAAAGGTCCATTCCCGTATTTGGGTAGATAGTCCGTTGAAGCATTGGTGGGCCCCAGAATCTTCAGAAGTGACTCAAGGAAAATACCTTCTACCCAAGATTTTGTAGCAGCATAGCAAACCAACTTAACAAATAGCATGTACTACTTAAACAATAATTAAAGTACATTTACTACTATTGCACATATCTCTATTGCACACAAGCCACATACTTTAAAGTGCCAAGTGCAAAGTGCAACTCAATTAGCAGGTACATAAAGTGCATGTTACTACTGCATTACGACTGGGAATTAAAAAGGATATAGGTTGGCCGAGGTGCTGAAGAAGCCGTCTCGGACCCTCGCTGGTTTGGACACACCGACAGGACAGGTCTGCACTTCCCGGACCGTGGGCTCACCGAGCTGGTCGTAGGTGTACACGCGCCTGGGCCGTCTGGTTCTGACAGGTCTTGCAGATCCCTCCGAGGAGTCAGAGGAGGATGCCTCGCGCTCAGATGAATCCGCTTCCTGTACTGGCTCTGGCTCCGGCTCAGGGTCAACCTCTGGGATCAGGATCACCACTTCAGCTCTCTCCTCAGCAGGTGCAGCTCCCTGTTCCGGCTGTCTTGGAGTGGGGACTCTCGGTTGGAACTCTCTGGCAGTTGGATTGAGCGGCTGAAGAGCGGGTTGGGGTGGCAGGACGAGATGGTAGTCTTCCTCACTAGAGCTCTCTGTACCTGCAGGCTGGATGTTGCACTTAACACTTGTCCCTCTTCCTGGCGACGTTCTGGTTCTCCTGCTTCTCCTTTTAGGGTTGGGGACGACAGGCGCTGGTTCAACCAGGTAAGGACAAGGTAAGAGCAAGTTTCTGTGCAGCACCCGTCTTCTCCCTACAGCATTCAGAGGCTCAACCACATAGACAGGGCTTCCAGGGCCTTTGCTCTCCCTCACCACATGGACAGTGTCCTCCCAGTGACTGCGGAGCTTCCCCGGACCACCTCGAGGCGTGAGATTTCTCACCAATACATGGTCACCCGGGTTCAGCGTGGAGCTCCAGGCGCGCTGATTGTAATAATCTTGGCCCTTTTTTGCAGACTTCCTCATGTTCGTCAGGGCAATGGCATAGGCTTCCTGCATTGCCTCTCTCCACTTCTCCGCATAGCCAGCAGGGGTCCGTTTCTCTGCGTCACCAAGCTTCTTGGGAAACAAGAGGTCAACTGGGAGGGTTGGCTCACGTCCAAAAAGCAAGAAGAAAGGGGAGTACCCTGTCGCCTCGTGGATGGTGGAGTTGTAGGCATGAACTACTTTGTTGAGGTGCTCCTTCCATCTGGCCTTTTGTGTCTCCTCCAGTGTCCGCAGCATACTCAACAGAGTCCTGTTAAAACGTTCGGCAGGGTTAGCTTGGGGGTGGTACGGTGTAGTGCGAGAGTGTTGAATACCACCATATTCCTGGAGCTTCCGAAACAGCTGGTTCTCAAACTCTCTCCCTTGGTCGTGGTGGATCCTGGATGGAAACCCAAAGCGTGGGATAAATTCGTCAAACAGCTTTCTGGCAGCAGTTTTCCCAGCCTTGTCTTTGGTTGCGTAGGCCTGAGCGTATTTAGTGAAATGGTCCACTAAAACCAGGATATACTCTTCCCCTCCGTTGCTTTTCTCCAGATGTAAAAAGTCTATTGAGACCATCTCGAATGGTGCAGAAGTTTCAATGCTTTGGAGTGGTGTCCTTGTGACTCTGTTGGGCCTTTTGTTTTTGATGCAGCTGCAGACACGTGTAACGTAGTGCTCCATCTCCTGCCTCATTTTTGGCCAAAAGAAGCGCTCTCGGGCCAGGGCCACCATCCGGTCAGCACCCAAGTGTCCCATCTCCTCATGGAGGTACTTGTACACCAGGGGCTTCAAGGGCTCTGGCACCACCAGTTGCAGCCTGTTGTTGGTCTTCCTCCACAGGAGTCCATCTTCACCCAGCTGCAGCTTTGGCCATTCTCTCAGGAGAACCCGGACTTGCTCACTCTCTGCAGCTTTGTCTCTGTACTTCAGGTAAGTGTTTTCTCTTTTCAGGTTGGAGACCCTCTGGATGGCTGGATCTGCATTCTGCTGGGCCTGGATGTCTTGGATGGAGAAGGGCTGAAGGGGTGGTACAGCACTGCCATCTGGTGGTAGGACATCCACATTACAGGTGACAGCAGAAATCCAGTTGATCTCACCTGTTTGGCTGCTTTTGACTGCTTTACAGATGCTGTCCATGACCTCCGGCTCACACTCTTCCGTGCACTCCTGCAAAATGGTTTTGATGGGCTTAGGTCTGCGAGAGAGAAAGTCAGCATCTGTGTTAGCTGTTCCAGGTCTGTACTTTAGTGTGAATCTATAGTCTGCCAGCTCTGCAACCCAGCGGTGACCCGTGGCGTTGAGTTTTGCCGACTTGGTAACGTAAGTGAGTGGGTTATTGTCACTGTAGACTGTGAAGTGTGGCGCGTGGAACAGGTAGTCACGGAAACGCTCTGTGATGGCCCATTTCAGTGCGAGGAATTCCAGTTTTCCTGAGTGCAGCTTGTAGTTCTTCTCTGCAGGCGTCAGGGTTCTGGATCCGTAGCCAATCACTCTCAGTGCGCCATCTTGTCGCTGGTACAGCACAGCACCGAGCCCTTGCTCTGAGGCGTCAACATGGAGAATGAAAGGCTGCTCGAGGTCTGGATATGCCATAACAGGTGGATTTGTAAGTTGGTTCACAAGCGTTTCTAAAACTGCTCTGTGTATTTCTGTCCACTGAACCGGAGAGGAGGGTGGGAGCTGAGCACCTGAATGTTTTGTCCCCTTTTTGTGGCAGTGTTTTGGCTCACCTTTGGGCTTTGCCAGCAGCTCATACAGTGGCTTTGCAGTCCTGGAGAAGTCCTGGATGTAAGCTCTGTAGTAGCTCAAGAATCCCAGGAGCTTCCTCACCTCTCTCACTGTAGCTGGGGTCTGGTACGTGAGCGCCTTTACTGCCTCCACCTCTCTTGGGTTCATCCTGTATCCTTCTGCAGAGATCACACGACCAACATACGTTACTTGTGGCTTAAACAACTCACATTTTTCGGCTCTCAGCTTCATCCCACAGGCTCTCTGTCGCCGCAGGACTTGTCTGACGTTTTCCACATGTTGGTCAAATGTGCGGCTGAAAACAAGGACATCATCCAGATAGGGCACACAGACTTCATCCCTCAGATCTCCCAGGCATCCCTCCATGTGGCGTTGAAAAGCAGCCGGGGCATTTGAGAGGCCAAATGGGATCCTGGTCCACTCATAGAGTCCCCATGGTGTAATAAAGGCTGTGTATGGTCTGCTCTTCTCGCTCATGAAGCCTTGGTGGTATGCTTTGCCCTGGTCCAGGACGGTGAACCAGGAGTTTCCACCCAGGTTTTCCAGGATTTCTTGGATCCTGGGGATGGGATGACGGTCTGGCCAGGTCTTCTCATTCAGCAGCCTGTAATCAATGCATAACCGGAGAGTGCCGTCCTTTTTCCTGACGCAGACTACCGGTGAAGAGTAAGAGGAATAGGACTTTTGAACCCAACCTCTACTCAATAAACCCTGAATGTGAGCCTTGACTTCCTGATACAGGTGTCGGGGTATGGCATTGTATGTTCTCTGGACAGGAACAGAGTCTTTCAAATTAATGTCCATTTGCAAACCAGTGACACAACCAGCATCCCACTCATCTCTGGCGAACACGTCACCCTCCTCCACCAGCATCTGACGAACTCTGTGCTGCTGCTCTGCCGAGAGGTGACTCAGGTCTACAGGCGGGACCCAGGGCTCCCTCTGTGGTGCTTGACTGGGCTGCTCCGGTGAGGATGTGGCACTGCCCTCTGGTGACTTGGGCTCTAGTGGATAAACAGCATCAACACTATGTAACCAGCCAAGCGTTGTGCGGCCACAAAGTGTAATATCACAGTCCGTTGTGTTTTCAACAGTTACCTTAATCCTTGTATTCTCTTGATGTTGAATGAGCTGTTCTCTTACTTTGAGTCCTGTGGGCCACGGTGTCTCCGGGTTAGGCTCCAACACGACGTGAGTTCCACAGAGCAAACCTTGCTGTAGATAGTTGCATTGTACTTGGATGGCGTTCCTCTTTGGGACAGTAACTGGCATTCTTCCCAGACGAGCAATGTGGGGGTTGTTTTCAGGTGACGGCTTCTGTAAAACAGTTAGAACAGCCCTCGCAGTTTCCTGACCCACATCAAGTGCTGAACAAAATCTCCTTACCATGTGACCAGAAGGAAAACAGCTTCCAAGACCCTCATTTGCTAAAGCCAGCTCCTCAATTACATTAAATCCAATAATAGGACGTTCCAGATCTGTAGAGGCGACTAAGATAGGAACAACTACTGGTTCATCACTCATCCCAGCAACAGCATCTTGTGACAGTGCAAACTTCACTTCAATCCAGCCCTGGTATGGAATCTTTGTCCCATTTGCTGCGGACAGATCCAGCCCTCCTTCTTCCAGTAACTCTTCTACAGGCCTCACAGTAACATGGGGTAAGTGTCTCTGCTTCCACTCATCTCCAATAATGGACACTTGTGAGCCAGTGTCCCACAGCACTTTGGTGTCAACATTGTTCATTGTGGCTCGAACAAGGCACCTCCTCCCCACCAGCTTAGCCGTTTGATGTTGTTTACCAGTGAGGGGCGCTGTGGTGCAGAATATGTCTGTGTTCTTACCAAGATGTACGCTGGTTTCGATCTTGTTGGTGGAGGCTGTGGTGTTCCTAGGCGCTCTGCGGCAACCAACGGCCCAGTGGTCTATGCTCCCACACTTGTAGCAGTGGTCGCATTTCCCCCCTGGATTGGTCCGCTGGCACTGGTGACACTGCCGGTTGGGGCGTGTCCTTGGCGGTGGTCTGCTGTAGCTGTGGCTGGCTTGTCCCCATGGTGGTGGTTGTCCGGGTGGCTGGTGCAGGCTTGACAGCTGAGTGGTGAGATTCTGAATGGCTTCACAGATGGCTTTGTTCCCCTGGTCTACTTTCTCCATCAATGTGTCACGTTTTTCAAACTTTTGCTTTTTATAACTGGTAGAGTTACTGTCATAACTGCTGCTCTCTGAATCAGTGAAATGTGAATCATTACTCACCGCTAACACCTTGGCTCTGGATTTGCTTGACAGCTTGCCCTTCCTCTCCATCTCCAGGTTGTAGGCGGCGGTCATTTTCTCCAGCAGAACTTCATCAGTTATTCTTGGATTTTGCAAATATGGCTTTAAGTCAATACGGATGGTGTCATCTTGGAGTCCGGTAAGTATGGTTTGCAAAAACTGATTTTGGATGAGCTCTGGGCTGTACTTCAAGCCAGTGTCTGCTCTTTCTGAAGCAAAGAGTATCTGTTGCCTCAAGTCCATAGCTCGAACTAGAAACTGGACTGGAGTCTCTCCGTGATCTTGTGCAGCACGAGTTAAGGAGTGGTACAGCTCATTAGCATCTTTTTCAACAAAATGAGTCCGCAATATTTGTTTCAGAGCTTTCAATGACAAATCATCTCTACTTTCCAGATAACTTCGCAGTTTTGTTCCTGGAATCATAGCTTGAAGGACTGCATCAATAATTTCGCATTCATCATATCCCTTCTTTAATGCTTTTGTAATTTGTCTTTCTAAACTTGCATATCCCAGCTTATCCGTTTGATTATGTTCACCAATTTGTCCATTAATTTTCAAGTCTTTTCTATACATTGGGTGAACAACAGTTTGAGTTCTTTCAGTCAAATTATTAACGGCAGTAAGCGTGGTGGCAGAGGTGCGTGGTCTTACCACAGGTTCCGTGTTGCTGGGCGCAGTACCGGCTGTGTCCGCCAGAGGGCGGCGTGGCGACGTGGGACCAGACGTAGACAGCGTTTTTCTCAGTTCATCAATTCTGTCATTTATTTTCAATAACAATGACATTCCTCCATCTTCAAGCGACGTGACATCCTCACACTCCAAATGCTGCAGAATTAGCCTTCTCAATTTGCGAGGTGAGTTTTTTTCTTCATCTTCAACATCGATTTCAAGTGTAGTGCATATTTTAAGAAGTTCCGAAGCAGGTAAGGCAATTAGCTTTTCCTCGATTTCTTCCAGCATATTTTCCCATTCAGACACTTGTTCGTTAAAGTCTGGCATGATTGGAAAGTCTTTTACCTTGGCTTTGATCGTGACTTGCGGTGGGTTGTGTCGTCTTCCTTGACCTCGCTTCCGTTAGCATTAGCTCCGTGATAGCTTCGTGTTGGCGTCTCTCGTAGCGTATTCCACTCACGAATATAGTCCACACACGCGCTCCGGAGCCACAATCCACGGTAGCGGTCCAGGTCATCCACAAACTTAATCCAACCGGGCAGAAACACCAAGATTTTGTTGCCCCCTCGAAATCACCAGGGAGAATCAGTTGGCTTTTCAAAGTTTATTTCGAGCTCAAATAGTACAGAAAAGAAAAGGGTAAACATAGGTCCCCTGTGAATAAAGAATAAAATAGTTTAGCGTACTATGGATTAAGTTAACATGGATACACAGATAAAACGACACTTACACGTCCCAGATGTAACAAGGCTTAGGCCACGGCCCGACTACTGCGCCACAGCTTCTGCCCTGAGGCTGTGGGCCTAGCTCTTTTAAACTAGCATCAACAGGTCACATGATGGACGCGCTTCCGGTTTCAATTATAAAAAGACAGTGTTTAATTTAGCGAAAAGATTAATACTGTTATTTACAGTGAACCACTTACCAACAATAATAAAAAGTGCTTAAATACTTTGTTGAAAATGGGCAGACAACACCTACATTGTACTGACACTTCGGGTAGAGCGTGAAGCCCGTTCATTCAGCGGAGAACGGAATCTGAAGCTTATTGATTTGTGTAAAATGTCCAATGTTCATTTGCATCAACGAGTCAAAACTGCACCGTCTCCACCAGCCTAAAATTGCCTTTGTGTCCGTGTAGTAACTTATTTTCTCTCTTGACTTCTCCAGTCCTGTGTAAACTAACACGAGTGAAGGGGAGGGCGCAATACATGGCGGAACCAAGTTATCGTCCGGAATAATGTGAAGAGCATCTTTTACAGACAGACAAGTCACAGAGTGCTTCACAAAATTATGAAATACAAAGTACAGTTACAATCACAAAAGTTGTCCATCTTGGTTGAAGGGTCTTTAGTCATTTTCTGTGCTCTAGTTGAAGTGTAGGATGTTTTTTCCTCTCAAAAGGCTCTCCAAAAGGCTTCGTCAGCAACACTAACATTTCCAGCTCAGCCGCAGACTAGATAAAGACCACTGGGAGGAGTTTGCTTGGCTAAGTTCATCCATCCATCCACTTTCTTCCACTTGTCTGTTGCCGGGTTGTGGGGGCAGCTGTTGGAGCTGCCCAAATCACATTGCACCAGCCCCTTATCACGATTCTAACCGGGCCCGTTGGTCTCTCATAAGGGGCTTCTGAACCGCTCTTTGTCTGACCCGTCACCTAGGACCTGTTTGCCATTGGAGACCCTACCAGGGGCACGAAGCCCCCGACAACAGAGCTCCCAGGATCATTCGGGCGCTCAAACCCTTCCACCACATTAAGGGGTTGGCTAAGTCAATTCGCTCTAAAAATCAGAGATCAGTAATCAGTTTACTTTTTCAAAATAATTGTGGCAACATTGAGCGCAACAGCCTGGCAGAAGCGACTTCCTCTCGTCCTGAAATGAGTACGAGGGATCAGGGTCTGAGTCAGAGACCTCAGCCTCTGAGACGGGATAGGGACATAACAAGTCTCATAACAAGTTTATTAAAGTCAAAAATAAATTAAATTCCAAACATTTTTTGCTTCGTTCAGACATTTTAATCATCTGTTAAAACATTCTGTATGTAATAAAGTATTTTAATCAGTACAAGTGGTATGTCGAGTATGCCACGTATGATTTGAGACTTGGCTCCACTATATAAACTGTTCACCCTGTTTGTCCGAACTACTTTACTAAAACTTACCCGCCCCACAAAAGTATGTGACTTGTTTGCTGTCCGGGTTGTTTTCTTTACGCTCTGACTGTGCCGACGTTTGTGCTGAAGTGGAGTTTTCTGAACTACAGGTGCAGCAGCGGTTCTGGGTAAAGCCTCGGTCTGATCAGTGTAAACAAAGGAGGAGCTGAAGATGGAGGCTTTTGTTTTTGGACAAACAACGGCCTCTTGTCATACATCAAACCAATGAAAGGTACTTTTACTGAAGTAGTTTACAAAAGAAAAGGATTAGTTTGTTTGTGTTGAACTACAAAATGAAGAGGCTTATGTAGTTTTTGTTAAGTGCTAATAAAGTAAATAAACAGCTCAAAAAATGAATGTCAGTGAGGCACAGGTAGCGTTGTATTAAATATCATCAGCTAAATAAGGATTGGTCTGGATATTCATCAACATTATGTAAAAGGAGGGACGGGGGGGCATGATTTAGGACAACCCAACACTCAATACTCCCCCTCCTCCTATTGTTCTGGACTTGTGGTGGGACCCCTATCACCCCCCAAAAACAGAACCAACAGACTGGAGGCCTGCTCAGAGCCTATGGTCATGTTAATGCCAGGAATGCGGCCATTTCCTCCTCTGAATCCAAACAAAGGGATGAGCTGCAGCAGCCGGGCCCGTCCCACCTCAGCACCGCCTCCTGCCTCGCTGACCCTCTCATCCCGGGACATTACAGACTCAGATGGATGGGCTCGAATGACACTGGTTTAAACTGCAGCCCAGGGCACTTCCTGCATATGGATTTTTGCCTGAAGGCTATATATCTGTATATGAAGTTACAACTAAGAATACTGCCAATTTATAAAGCAGGCATTGACTTAGTGAGGTTCCTTTGGCATTATTGCTATAGTATTTGATGTCATGCCATTTGTCATTTATGAGGTTTCTCCATAATTAACATATAAAGGAAGAGGATTGGCTTCTATAATATGGAAAATCCTACAAAATCAGGAAAACACTCTTTTACGCTAATTATTAAACCTCAGCATTACTTTCCCCCCATGCTTTAACACCCCCTCACAGAACTAGAGCAACGCCTCAAATTAAATCAGACTAAACTAGGGGAGGATTTAACCCAGGTGGGAATAAACAAGTAAAGGCACAGTATGGCCAAGCCCATGATTAACCAGGGCCAAACCTCTCAAACAACTGTACTCTGGTCTAAACCAACACACAGAGTTTTTTTTTGTTGACATCATCCACAGCGTCTGAACAGTGCAGGACTAATCGACTGAAACTACACCAGAGTCATCTTGGGTTGGCAGCTACACAAGAACTGGCTGGAGAAGCTAAAATATTAAGACACATTAAACACATACTTAACACGATTATATTAAAGATTTTGCTGAAGATTGTTCCCAGCTTTCTTTAGTTTGACCATTTTTGTGATGCTCATAGTTTCACTTCCTTACTGGACACCATCAGGAAGTGTCATAAGAAGGTTGACTATTTTAAACTTTTGTTGTGCCACATGTTAAGTCAATGGGAAATGAGTCAAACTGCTGCGTAATGTTACCTCTGTCTACTCTATGTCACTTCCTGTCAGCAGCTTAAAAACTAACTATTCTGCCCAATATTTCTTCATTAAAGGTGCTGCTTCACTGAAATAAAATGATGACTATACAACAGATGTTATCCTTCTAAATAAGTCATATTTACCAAAAGCATTAAAACTTGTCATTTGTACTTTCATTTGTACTTTCATTTGTACTTTTAGTAAGAGTAATTTAAATTAATTTTGCACAAGTAGAAGTAAAACATAGTGGCCCAAATGATAACTCAAGTAAAAGTTTAAAAACAAGTAATTGGAGAGAATTTTATTTGCGTAGTGTGAATAAAAAAAAGTTTCATTCGTATTTCAGTTTTGTAGCAACATAAATTATAAGAAACAAAACATGAAATACTGTGAAATTGTAATATTCTCGAATAATTTAGTGAACAAATCCAAAAATGTAGGCTATGTGTCAAAATTAAGATTTGTCACTTTACTCACAGTGGCATTACATGAGTTACTATTGTTTTTACTCAAGTACGAGAACAGATACTTCATTTGAATATTACTCAAGTAGAAAAACACACTTGCTAAAGTACATTAACTTCAAAAAGTTACTTAAGTACATGTAAATGAGTAAATGTAACTGAGTGCCCACCTCTGCACATCACATATACTGTACCAACAGGAAAAATTAGAGTGGGGAAGCTAATCTGTAATTTCCAACAGATATTTAGAGTGAAGTAATAAAAAGTCTTAAAATGTGGTACGTCTTAGTTATTGTTGAAGAGACTATACAGAGTTTAAACATTTTAAAGTTATGTATTTACATGTTCCAGACATGTCCTCATGTGTAGAATGAGCTCAGAGCTGTTCACCACAACTGCCTCTAAAATCCTGCACAAGCAAAGTTGTTACTTCGGGTCAGAAGTGCCGTCATGTATGAGCTTAATATAGAAGCTGCAGTTACATGTATGACCTGAGGTGGCAGTAGTGAGTATAAAATGGCCAACTTGCATCTAGCCCCTTTAACCTCATGTGGAATATTTTGATGGATTCTTGAAATAAGATACAAATGATACAAATAAGATTCCCTTCCCTTCTTGAAACTTTGAAAGCTAAGACCTGATCGTAACTTTTTGTCGTGTTGTTGCAGTTTTTATGTCACTTTTTTGTTGTGTTTTCGTATTTTTGTGTGTGTTTTCATAGGTTTTTTTGTTGCTTTTTCATAACTTTTTCTCTGCTTTTTGTCGCTCTTTCGTCACTTTTTTGTTGATTTTTTGTCACTTTTTAGCTGCATTTTGACCCTCGTTTTCTTCATTATTTGTTCAAAGGTTCACTTTTCCATGTCTTTCTAAAAAACGTCCATATAAAAGCGAAACACTTGGTGACCTTGTCCATGGAGTGATATGTTTTTAAAGTTACACAGGCATATTCCAGTCACATCTTCAGTCACACGGCCGCCTTGACGTCTGTTTTCTTTGGAAGCTGAGTTTCTCGGTATTTATCCGTCCCCATGGCCTCACTAACACGCTGTAAAACTGTTTAACGTTACATTGACCATGACAGGCGCTGACTCACATGTGCAACATGACAGAAAAACATTCCTCTAATACCTGAAGATCGACTAGCACGTTACACTGGGAGCTCGGTCCAGGCGCTGCATCGGGCTGTTGTAAATAGACTCCAGTGTTTACGTTCAGTTTAAATGCAAATATATGCAAATCTACGGCTAATTAACTCTCCTATGGTAAAAGAACCACAGGGAGCCTTGGTTAAACATGTAAGAGTTTAACGTGGTAAGAGTACACACTAAAAACACCCACTTGTTCACTGTTGGATTACTGAACATTTATCAACATTTACTGCACATTTATGTATGAATAGACGAAGTTTCGAACAATTTTAAAGTCCCTCAAAAAACAGAAACAATGAAGTCATGGGTTACTTTGATCTTTTAGAATAAACATTGTCGTACAAGCTTTTGGGCGTGTCATCCCTTTGTCACAGTGACCCGAATGTGTGCACTTCCAAACCTGTTCTGATCTGCGGAGGCGTTTTCCGTTTACCTGCTGTAACCGAAATGCAAATGAGCATCTGGAGCCGGGTCTGCCGTTTGTCTATGGAGGAGCTCTGTTTACCTTTCCACAAACTGAGCTTTAACGTAAAAAACTGTGCAAACAAAGGTGATATGATGACAACAGGACCATCCCCCATGTCCTGGTGACCTCCTGTCTCTGTGTGCATGAGGTGCAGGGACACAGGTCTTTGTCAAGGAGACTTTGGATTTTCACTGAAAGAGAAAAGATGTTTATATTAATTAAAGATGTACTAATAGCTTTTGATACATTTGCTAGTTAGTGACGTATCTTTTGTTGGAACCTTGGAACGAGCGTATACGTTTGTTAAGTGATGATGGTGTCGCTTCACTCTTTAGTCCTATTCACTATAATGGGATTTTGCTGATTTTGACCTGCTTTAGAGTCGACGACAAGGCTCTGTTTAAACATATGATTACCCAGAAATGATACATTTACTCTGGATTTTCTTAAGTAAGTTTTTTCTGACATTAAAGGGACTATACGGAGTTTAAAAAATTAAAAATGTGGTATTTTCCTCCTCCTACATGTTCCAGCCATGACCTAATGTGTAGAATGAGCTCAGACCTGTTCACCACAACTGCCTCTAAAATCCTGCACTGTCACTCAAAACGGTGTTGGGTCCGAAGTGCCGACATGCACGACCTTAATATAGAAACTGCAGTTACGCGTAAGACCTGAGGTGGCAGTAGTGAGCATAAAATGACTAACTTGCATCTAGCCCCTTTAATTATCAAATTATCTTTTCCCATAAACAATGAAGGCATATTTTCAATACAAACATATCTTCATTTTTCCAGGAGAAATGGTGAGATCATTTATTCTTCAGTTGTGTTCCTTTTATCTGCTGTTATTTCAGCAGCAGATTCAGATAAAGTGGTGTTTTTTGCTGTGTTTATCTATGGAGCTCTCCACAGCTTATTATTGTGTGTGTGACGTCTATGACAGGTCTATGCACTACACCGGGTGAAAACCAGGACTAAATGACGGGGGGACGAAGGTGGTAGAGCGGGTTGTCTCGTGGAAGGTCGTGGGTTCGAATCCCATTTCCCGCAAATGCACACTGTCGTTGTATCCTTGGGCAAGACACTTCAACCTTCTTGCCTCCAGTGTCTGTGAACATTAGTGAATGAAAAAGTGAATGGGTGACTGGTTCCTTACTGTAAAGCGCTTTGGGCCTGATAAAGGTAGAAAAGTGCCATCTATATAAGTTGAGACCATTTACTATTTAGCCTGATTACCACCTCAAGCAGCCCAAGAACAACAGAACTGCACTTAACCATAATTTGGAAACTGGTCTATAACTAATGTGTTACAGCAACAAAGTAATCAGTTGTTCACAGAAACAACCAAACATGTTCTTGTCTTTTACTTCAACCAGATGTTTAAAATGAATTAAATGCATCCATAAATGTATTTAATACATCACGACGAGGACTCTGACTCTGATAATGTGGTTCTTGAAGTTTTCACATTAAGCATCATTTAAGATAATACATTGCATCTGTGAAAAGCATCTGATCTAAACTAGGCCTATGATCGGATTACACCAGGTCAAAACCAGGACTTAATTAGTTCTAAACAAGAACAAACCCCAAAACGAACCTGATGATCACCTCAAGCAGCCCAAGAACACCAGAACTACACTTAACCACCATATTTGTATTAGTGACAAAGCTACACAAATAAACTGCATTTCATCAGTTGTTGCCAGACACAGCCTTAACCGAGTGCATTTTCTCCGGTTTGGTTTTACCCAAATCTAAAAGCTTCTCGACTGGAGCTCACAGCCTATAGGCCAGGCCAGCCTCATTTGAAAGCTAAGACCTACAAAACCGATTGCAACATTTTTGTCACATTTTTAAAGCGTTTTTGTTGTTATTTTTTCTTCTCTTTCTTGGTCAGTTTTTCATCATTTTTGTCACTTATTTTGTTGAGTTTTCATTACATAAAAAAAGAAGTGCCACTGTTGCTTTTCTGGCATGTTTTTGTTTCTCTTTTGTCACGTTTTTGTCCTGTTTTTGTGGCTCTTGCAGCACATTTGTGTCTCTCTTTTTATAATAATAATAATAATAATAATATAACAATGCATTAGTTTTATATAGCGCTTTTCTGGACATTCAAAGACGCTTTACATTGCACTATTCATTCACTCCATACTGCCCTGGGGTAGACTGATGGAAGTGAGGCTGCCAATCTGCGCCAATCAGCTCCTCCGACCACCACTAACCACTTCCCAATCCCAGTGGTGTCTCCCATCCAAGTACCGACCAGGCCCTTCCTGCTTAGCTTTCCAGGTCTGACGGGATCAGGCAGAGCTAAGGAGGTGTGGCTCTTTTATGGCTTTTTCATCATTTTTTAAGTTGTGTTTTGGTCACTTTTTTCCCTTGAGTTGTTGTTTCTTTTCCGCTATTTTGATGCTTTTTTCCCCAGAAGCCCTTAGATTTGGGTGAAGCAAAACTGGAGAAAATGCGCTCAGTTCAGGCGGGGATTAAGAGTTTAAACCAGATCTTTTATATGAATTAAATACTCCAACTCCATACATCCAGAAAGCTGCCTTACATCCAGACTGGGACTTCCCTGTTTGCCCATAATGCTCCCGGTTCAACATTGTGTGTTTGAGACTCTGCTCCGATGTTCTTCACCCGCTTTCACCTTGTCCTGTCTAATAAAGCCCCCAAAAATTAATAATAATCTTCCCAGAAAACAAAGCACTTCACCTGTCTTTACTAGACTGATTCTAACCAAAGACAATGTATTCATTTCATATAAACAAAACTCGCCCCAAACAGCACTTTATTCTGCCCCTCCCCCTGGGTCCAGCTGATGCCTCATACACTCATGTTTGTGTTTCTGAAAGGAGCGTGCTGCCGTGCCAGAGCCGGAGCAGTGCAGTAAAGGGGGGGCCGGGAGGGGGGGGGCGAGGGGGTCTCGGCAGATGGCAGCCCCCCCAGTGTCTGTCTTTTTGGGGCAGAACAATGCATCTCTCAGTGCTGCTTTTTCTTTTTTTTTTTCTTTCTTTTTTTTTTTTAGAGGAGGGGTGTAGGGGATTGGAGTGGGACAGCTGGCAGGCAGGACCCCTCCCTCCACGTCCACACGCTCAACGACACACACTCCGCAATTATCCGGCACGGGCCCCGGCTTAAACATTCACCAGACCCCGGTAAACAAAGGGATGCGCCACTAAAATCAATATAATCCTGTTTGGCTTATATGATTATGGTTATCACTGCAATTAGCACAAAGTGGAGCAGCATGTGTCTGGAATTCTACAGTTTCAACACATTTGGATCTTGCTGGTTCTTTATTTGTGCATTTATTTTCCTTTTTGTGAACAAAGCACCTGTAAGGAATAACAGGCCCTGTACTGTTTTTTTTTACCTAGTAGTGGGATAAGACTTGTTTCCTTCAGTATAAAGTAGACATTCATGAAAAAGACCTCTGTTTATAAAGCTTTTGTAAACATATATAGCTATAGCTGTTGCTTATGTTACTGATAGAAGAAAGCAAATGCGTTGGGAAAGACAGGAATGAGAGTAACGTTGTATTTTACTCTACCCTTGATACATTGTAACGACATTTAGTACAATGTAATGTGCTCTGTAACAATGTGTAATAACTTGTAATTATGTACGTATACAATGGAATAATATGTATTAGTAATTTGGAGGTACATAATGTAATAACATATAAGACCCTAACCTTAAGCCCTAACCCTAAGGGTCTTATGTTTTATTACATTATATCTCCACAGTACAAATACACATTAATCCATTATGTATACACATACAAGTTATTACACATTGTTACAGAGCTGATTACATTGTACTAAATTTAGGTTTGGCACAATGTATCAATAGTGTAAAATAAAGTGCTACCATCTGGTATATATAAACCCCACTTGAACCAAACACATGTTCTTCAGCTCGACTTTACCCAAATCTAAAAGGCTCTTGACTGGAGAGCTTACAGCCTATAGACCAGTGTAACACCTCATTTGAAAGACCTACAAAACTAAGCTTTTTCCTTGCGTTGTTGCAACGTTGTCGGCACTTTTTTGTTGTATTGTTATATGCTTTTTTGTTGCTTTATCATCCCTTTTTTGTGTCTAATTTGCTTTTTTTTTTTAAACGTTTTTATTTTTTTATTGCGTTTTCGCCGCTATTTTGACTCTTTCTTTCCAGAAGCTTTTAGATTTGGGCAATGCCGAACTGGAGAAAATGTAAGGTGGGGTTAAATGTGTGTGTTTCGGGGTCTAAGTGGTTTGCAGATTGGCAGCTTTTATCAAATATAAAACCTTCTTCCAAAACTGCTCAACTCATCCCACTTTTCCTACACATTGAGGTGCTCACCCTATGAGTTGGAGAAAAGGAAACAACCAATCACAAATAATCCTGAGTTTCAGAAAGTGCTTCAGTATAGAGCATTTTTCTTTGTTGCCTTTTAAGAATTTGAAGGTGAACAGAACATCATTAAGGGACTCCCAATCTGCTCCAAAATTGATTCCACAAACAACATGGCAGCTGCACACTCAATTATTTACGCCGTGACTGAGGTGCAATATAACCCAGGAGTGGACCTTTACAAAGAAAATGCTGAAATCAGTGGGTTCAGTTCAGCTTAGGGTTACTTTGGAAAGTGGATGGAGTTTGCTTGTTCTAAAATGTTTCATCATGTCTTTCCTTCATATATACCAGTATGTTTAATTTAAATTCTTTTGCTGCGATAACTTGGTCATCCGTGCAGGGTCTTTTGTTTGAGCATGTGAGACTCTTGGTAAAGTCGCTGACGTGGTTTGAATCATCCGTTTGATTGGGTGATGCTCAGATGAAAAATAAGATCCAAAAGAAAAGTAAATAATTTCAGCATTTACCTGTGCTTTGTTCAAATAGCAAGACGTCTTTACCAATTAAAGAAAGCCACAAATATTTATTAAACATTTGACTCATAGATTCACATCAATTTGTCCTGTTATGATACGACCATTATCAATCAACAGATGAAATATTTTGTTGTGATTGGTTAATTGCGATGGCATGGGTGCTTTCATGGATAGAAATAGAATATATTGTGCCAATAAAACAATGACAATAATCATTAATTAAACTAGTTTTCAGCCAAGCAGAAACTAGTTTAGCTTTAACTTGTAACATGTTAGGATCCACAAATGATATTGTAGCACTCATTTAAATTCATTGTACAATATTACAGTGGGGTATCATTTATATTATGTAGTGGCCTGAATGGCTGGGCGGTCTCCTCTTCAGCTTAAAGGGAGTAGATGCAAGTTGGTATTTTTTATACTCACTACTACCACCTCAGGTCTTACGCGGAACTGCAGGTTCTATATTAAGCTTGTGCATGACGGCACTTCGGAATTAACACCTTTTTGAGCGACAGTGCAGGATTTTAGAGGCAGTTGTGGTGAATCTGTCTGAGCTCATTCTAGGACATTAGGACAGGAGTAGGCAACGTAAAGCCCGTGGGCCAAATCCGGCCCTCTAGCATAGAACCTTTGGCCCTCAAGATGATTTTAAGAATGAACTTTACAATCAGAGGTACTTTAGTTGTTGTAGAGTTCTCCTCCTGCCATAACCAAGCACATTTTCTCCAGTTTGGCTTTACCCAAACCTATAAAGCCTCTCGACTGGAGCTCACAGCCAGTAGGAGTAACGCGTCATTTGAAAGCTAAGACCGTCAAAACTGATCTACAGGTTACTTCACGTTGCCGCTGCGTCGTCTTCTTTTTTTGTTGCGTTTGTCACTTTTTTCAATGCGTGTTTGTTGCATTTTGTTGCTTTTCTTTTATGTTGCTTTTTCATCACTTTTTTGTCGTACGTTTTTGTCGATTTTTTAATGCTTTTATCAGGGGCGGATGGGACTGAAAAAGGGCCCTGGACTCTGACCAGCCTGGCCCAAATGAGAGTAAATGCGACACTTCTTGACCGAAGAGCAATAGTGTAATGCCTGATTTGAAAGCTAAGACCTGCAGAAGTGATTGAAACTTTTTGTTTTTCATAGCTTTTTTGTGTGTTTTCGTGACATTTTTCGTGACTTTTTGTGTTTTTTTGTGTGTATTTGTTGTGCATTCGTCACTGTCTTGTGTTTTTGTTTTGTTATTATGGCTATTTTGTTGGTTTTTCATTGCTTTTCTTCATTGGTTTGCTGTGTTTTCGTCTCTTTTTTGTCATGTTTTTATTGATTTTTCATTGATTTTTTTTCACTGCTTTGTTATGTTTTGTCATGGTTTTTTTTTGTCACTTTTTGTGTTTTTTTTGTTGCTTTGTCGTCACATTTTTGTTGTGTTTTTGTGGATTTTTTTTGTTGGTTTTTCCGGCACATTTTTGTTCCGTTTTCATCCTCGTCGCTATTTTGATGCTTTTCTTTTAAGCTTTTAGATTTAGGTAAAGCCCTGACCGGCCCTTCTGTGCTCTTCCAGAATGAACATATGGCCAGTCCGCCCCTGGCTTATACGCCGCATACTCCCATTAAGGACATATAATATACAAAATACATGTTCTTTAGCCTTGCATACCAACTCTGACTTTGTTCTGTGGCTTTCACTCCTCGCTGCTGTTGCCTTTTTCAATCACAATAACATTCCTGCGCAACATTTAAAAGTGTATGGCCTTAAATCGCCTTTTACGCACAGTCCGCGCAGACAAAGCGCACCACCAGCGGCTCTTTTACATGACACTAGTGGCCAGCTGTAATACTCTGCACCTCTCCATCCATTTTTTCTCCAGCTTTTTGAGTCCCTCCACCCCCCGTAGTAGCGCCTCCTCCCTCCATCCCTCCCCTCTCTCTCTCCTCTCTCTCTCTCTCTCTCTCTCTCTACGCACTCTGCTTTTGATCCCACGGGGACTTGGTGCGCTCACATTCCTCTCATTCCTGCCGCAGCGGAACAATCGCCTCTCAGTTATTTATTAGCGCTGCGAGGCTCGGAGCTGCTCAGTCTGCCCGGGACGCACGGCGCGCGCACACCGTACATTACATGGAAGCGCGGAGCAACAAGAAGCACGAGCAGCGGACGAACTTTACGTGGATTTACCTGCTTTAAAAAGGATACATTTCGTGCGAGATCTTATAGGATTTTACGTGGCTTTGCGGGGAATGTTACTATAAGACAAAGCGGTAAGTTTTTGGTTTCCTTTATAACGTTGCGCTGGTTTTTGTGGTGCTTTACTTGCTTATCTCACTTTACCGTAAACATTTATTGCAGTTACCGTTTAATAATATGACCGTGTGGCCTTTTGTTGCTTTTTTATTGACTTGCCTTTATTGGCTTGAATAAAAGTGTGTAAAGCGAGCGTTACTCACTGTGCACTGTGAACTATTAGTGTCTTATCCAGTTGTAAAGTGGTGAAGTTGTGATGTTTATAGCCGGTGCGTTACGTTTGTAGATAAAGTTATGCTTGTTGTGAGTGAGAGCTGCACATAAAACAGGATCCGGGCTGACATCACTGACAGACAGGGTATTTCCAGAAACAACTCATGTACTTCACCACTCTGCTGCACAGCGTGCCATTCGTGTTTAACGTGCAGGTACTTCAGCTGCTCCTAGATCCTTATCAGCAAACATGAGATCAATGAAATGTGTCAATGTCCAAGTCAGGATTAAATACATAAACCACAAATATTGGCCAATCTAAGTAAAGCATACATGTCCTTGTTGCAGTGACACAGTCAGTCTCTAAAGTCCTTCTTGTTTTGTTTCAGATCTGTTCGGGTTAAAGCACTTTGAACATCACTGACATGAGAACAGCAGAGGATTCCTCCGGGACGGTCCTGCACAGGCTCATCCAGGAGCAACTGCGCTACGCAAACATGAGCGATGCCCGCACTCTGTTGGCCATCCAGCAGCAGGCCCTGCGCGGGGGCAGCAGCAGCAGTGGAGGGGGCACAGGGAGCCCCCGGTCCTCTCTGGAGAGTCTGTCCCAGGAGGATAGTCCATACATTTACATGAACACCCGGCAGGAGCCGCAGGGAGAGGAGCACCAGGGCGAGGGCCTGTCCGAGAGCCCGCTGTACCACCTGCACACAGAGGAGCTGCCCACTTATGAGGAGGCTAAGCTCCTGATGTCCCAGAAAGGACTGGAGCTGTGTCCCGAGGAGCAGTGGGACATGAAGCGAGAGCACACTCGCTCCCTCAGCGAGCGCCTCCTGCAGCTCTCTCTGGAGAGGAATGCCGCCAGACAGCAGCCCATGCCCTCCTCTCACAGCTACCCTCAGCTCTACAGCACCAGGACCCCAGCCCCAAGCACAGAGCAGAGAGGGCCCCCTCCAGAATACCCATGTCTGACCAGTTTGCCCGGGGAATACCCCTGTCCCACCAGGCTACCCGGCTACATGGTCAGCCACTCTCAGGAGACACAGGGACAGTACTACAGAGAGCCTCCTCCATTCTACTCACAGCACAGGTACCATCGCAGACAGGCTCATCTCAGAGATATTTGAGGTTAAAACAGTCCTAACAGCCCCTGTGTTACAGGTATGTGTCGGCCCAGGCTCCCCAGCCCCCCTCCCCCCAGAGCGAGGCCCTGCAGCGGGAGAACGAGCGTCTGAGGCAGGAGGTGGAGCTGCTGACGGAGAAGGCATCCCGTCTACAGAAGGTGAGGTGTGGGACGGAGGTGCTTCCTGTTCCTTCATGTTTAAAACGACACATGTCACTGTGGTGGTTTGGAAATGCGCAGATGCAGCAGGTTTGTGAGAGGAGGCTCCACACACCCCTCTCTCTGCTGGACCTTCTCAGTGACGTGGGACCTCGACACATTCTTTGTCTTGTAAAACGTCTCGGCTCAGTGCCATGACACCTGGGGCTCACAAGTGTCCACTGAGGAATGTAGCATCTCTGTTTAACTGACGCATACTGAGAACAAGACGCCTGCCCGCCGGCTTTTAAAACACACTGACTTTCAGGACTTTCATTGATAAAACAAAACTCTCATGCGCTAACTCCAGTCTTCTGTTCATTCTTAGCTGGAGCTGGAGATCCAGAGAATTTCAGAGGCCTATGAGACGCTGATGAAGGGATCGGCCAAGAGGGAAAACCTGGAGAAAACCATGAGGAACAGACTAGAGGCTGAAATCAAGAGACTTCACGATTTCAACAGAGACCTGAGAGGTAAGGACACTTCAACACATCTAGAAAATGTTAGGCCTAAATGGGTAAGAAATTGGAGAAATTGAGAAAAGATGCAGCAGCGTTTGAGGAGAATGATGACACAGGGATCTCCATGAAAAATACAATGCAAGCAATTCTACCATGAACCTGACAATATGCAGATTTTGTGGTGTGGTTTAATATACCGTGATATTAAATGTATTGTAGTGCTACACATTTCTTTAAAAAACCTTTACCATTGTGGCACAGTAATACTGCCCCCCCCCATTTAACCTCTTAACCCCCGCCTGAACCTGGAAAGCTTCTTGAAAAAAGCGTCAAAATCGCAATGAAAAAGTGGCAAAAATGTGATAATAAAGCCACAAAGAAATGACAAACGTATAACAAAAAGGTGACCGAAAAAACTGTGAAAAAGTGGCAAAAATGCAACAAAAACACAAGAAAAAAAGTTACTAAGAACTATGAAACAGTGGCAATAATATGATAAAAATGTGGCAAAAATTGTGACCAAAAAATACAATAAAAAGCCACAAAAAGTGTCAAAAAATAATGAAAAAGTGACAAAAAATGGGTCGAACACAAAACAAAAACAGCCCCAATAAAAAGCAACAAAAGGGTGACAAAAAAAAGCAATGGAAAAGTGGCAAAAATCCGATGACAACATGGCAACAACGCAAGGAAAAAGAGTCATTTAGATCAGTTTTGTGGGTCTTAGCTTTCAAATGAGGCATTAGACTTGGGTAAAACTGAACTGGGGAAATGCACTGGGTTAATAAGGCGGGGGGGTAAGAGTTGTTCTCAGATCTGAAATCAACCATAACCATTATCTCATTCTCTTCACAGATCAACTGGAGTCCGCGACTAAACAGAGGGCAGCCAAGGAAGCGGAGACGTCAGACCACAAGCACCACATCTTTGTCAAACTTCTCGAGCAAAGTAAGAAACCCCACATACGTCTGTGGCCTGTTTTTTGACCGATAAATCTGGTTTTACACGTCCTAGTTTCCTATAAGTTTGTCATGAAGAAAAAAAAATAACACTGCCACAAACATCCCTCAATCTCGACACTTTGCATCTCAAACAAACAAATGTGGCCTGGATTCCTGGCATTTCTGCGAGTATTTCAGGCTGTTCCGGCATTAGTGACCTCCCTCCCCTTTTTCCCCTCTTCAGATTTGCATGATCACTGCTGACTTCTTTCACTAAAGTGGGGGAACTAATTTGTCTGGGACACCAAACTCAACATGACCCCCTCGGCCTGGCCCCTGTCCTTGTTTGGGCCGCTCTCTCTGACTAATGGGTTAATCTGTGTGGGCGCACCAGGGACGTCTCCGAGCCTTTAGTCTTCTTCACAGTAAAATCAGATCATCTGAAGCGTGGAGGAATTTTAGCCCTGAGGTGCGCGGAGACTCATTTGGACAACAAGTCGACTTGTAATGAACTAATTTGCTGTTATTCGGTTTCGTAAGTTGAAGAAGAAGTACTGTGGGAATGACATACCAGTAGTAGTAGTAAGAGTAGTTTACCATGTATTTTCCTGATTTGATATTTGTTTCTCACTGCTCATTACTTTTATCGATCACTACAGTGGCTTTAAACTTTTCACATCAAGAACCACAATATTAAGCTTCCTGTTCTTGAGTCCAGGGTTAGAGTTACGCTAAAATCTGGCTAAACTTGGCTAAAACTAGGCTAAAATGGACCCAAACGTGGACTTAATCAAGCCCAAACCTGAACTAAACTTGCCAAAACCCAATCTTAAATGAAAACTTAATCTCTTAACCCCCGCCTGAACTGAGCACGTTTTGTCCAGTTTGGTTTTATACAAATCTAAAAAAAAAAAAAGCATCAAAATAGCAACAAAAACGAAACAGAAACACGGCAAAAAGCAACAAAAAAGCAATGAAAAAGCAGCAAAAATTGATTAAAACATGACAAAAAAGCCACAAAGATGTGACAAAAACGTTATGATCACTTTTGTAGGTCTTAGCTTTCAAATGAGGCCTTACACTGTTGCCCTCCAGTCCAGAAGCTTTTTGATTTGGGTAAAAATATACTGGAAAAAAACAACTGGAAAATAAATATACTGGAGGAGAAACATACTGTAAAATAACAACTGGAGAAAAAACATACTGTAAAAGAAACATACTTGAAAGGAAATGTACTGTAAAAGAAACATACTGTAAAATAACAACTGGAGAAGAAACATACAGTAAAAAAAATATACTGTAAAAGAAACATGCTGTAAAAAAACAACTGGAGAAGAAACATACTGTAAAAGAAATATACTGTAAAAGAAACATACTTGAAAGGAAATATACTGTAGAAGAAACATACTGTAAAATAACAACTGGAGAAGAAACATACTGTGAAAGAAACATACTGTAAAAGAAAGACCGGCAACGTAATAGTTTGAAATTTAAAATTGTTGAAAGTGAAAAATGAAATGTCATCTTCGAAAAGCATGAGTAAAATATAATATACTTAAATTAAATTAATAAATGATGCTATGAATTCATACAATTGTCTGCCTGTGAAGTATCCTGCCTCCTCTGACCCTGTTCGAGGTTAGCACAACTATAGGCGCTATACGTTCCTCCCTCTGTCTCTGCTCAGCCCCGGCAGCTCCCGTTCAAATAGCCGGATGTAATCTTTATATAATTTCTTAAAAGCAGACCTGAGGTGAATCGCATTTTGAGCTTCGGCTTGTTTACTCGAGGCATTCCTGGGCCGTTTGCTGCACAACGCTGCGCCTGTGTGCGTAAGTGGATAAGAGGAAGTCTGCATTCCCCGCACAGGCATGCACTAATGTTGTGTAATCAGCCTCATTTCGAACTGGAACAATCGCGGTTCATATGGGTTTAATACTTGGTGGTTTAAGGCAACAATTCATCAAGGAAAGAACAGGGAGAACCTTTTGTATCATTGGCAAGTGCCTTTGAGCGTTTGGCCCGACTGTTCACCTGCATATCATAGTATGTTTTATTATTCGGCGCCTTTTTGGACACTCAAGGCCGCATTACGTCAAGGAACATTGAAAATTACACATAAATATGAAGTTTAAAGTGTATTTTTGTTCCAAGTCCAGAGCAACTAAGTAACCAACCTTCCAAAACAGTCTTGCGCAATGATGACTGTGCTTTGAGTGATAAATTCCCCTGTCAATTTACCAAATATCTTTCCCCACCTCCTTCCATACAACACTCCTGTCTAATAAAGCCTGTGTGGGGAAAATGGTGGGACAAACATAACACTTTCGACATGACAATAACCGTTTTACTTTCCTTACGTTCCAGACGAGGAGCAGCAGCGCGAGAGGGAGCGTTTGGAGAAGCAGGTCTTGGCTCTGCGGGTGTCGGCGGAGGAGACCCACAGGCGGCGGGACGTCCTGGAGCAGGCCCTGTCCGCGGCCCAGACCCGAGGCCGTCGCCTGGAGGAGGAGCTGCACCGGAAGAGGGCCTACGTGCACAAGGTGGAGGGTCTGCAGAGCGCGCTGGCCCAGCTGCAGGCGGCCTGCGAGAAACGGGAGACGCTGGAGCTGAGGCTGCGCACGAGGCTGGAGCAGGAGCTGAAGAGCCTGAGGGCGCAGCAGGTGAGAGGAGAGACGGTGACGCTGGGAGATTTGGAGGGGATGGATTCAGTTGTGACAGTTAGTGGCAATACTAGACTTAGAGTAGACCGGAGTAGCAGGATTTGTAGTTATAGTTGTAGTAAAGGTACTTCGTTCAACTCATTAAGCAACTTTCTCCTCTTGTTTTAGAAGCAGACAGGCGCCTCCACGTCTGCAGAGGCCAGCTCGTCCACGTTGGAGCAGCAGCTGAGGGAGAAGGAGGAACGTATTTTGGCGCTAGAGGCCGATATCACCAAATGGGAACAGAAGTATCTGGAGGAAAGCACGATGAGGAAGTTCGCGATGGACGCCGCCGCCACTGCTGCTGCACAGAGGTACAAGAGAGCGAGACACTCACTTATTCTGCAAAATGTTGACCCCGTTGTTGTACTTAAATGCTTCTTTTTCATGTATTTTCAGGGATACTACGATCATCAAGCACTCGCCCGGGGCCTCCCCCAACAGTAGTTTCAATGAGAACTTGCCATTGGCCAATCACAGGCACCAGGAGATGGAGAACAGGTATGCGGAGATTCTGATCAAAAACAGTCTCAACATAGGGAAGTGTTTTATATAATGGTACTTGAGGAAAAAGCAAAAGCAAAAATAATACTCTTCGTGATTCTGATTTCATTGGTGATTAATGGTCATGTGTTGTTTTGTTCAGGATCCGGGCGCTCCACGCTCAGCTCCTGGAGAAAGACGCCGTGATCAAAGTCCTGCATCACAGATCCAAACTGGAGCAACAGGGGCTTCGACCGGCCCGATCCGTCCCGTCCATCAGCACAGTCTCCACCTCCACAGAGATTAAAGGTCAGTAGCAGAAGTAGTTGTAGAAGAAAGCTCAATGGGTTCAATCCTTGGGCTCTTTCAATGTGGAGTTCTCTATGCGTAGGTTTCATCTTAAACTAAAAAACAATGTGGTTTCCTCTGGGGCCAGGACTCCCCTGACATAGAGATTCTGAATATAAATCCTGGTAAAAGTGGAAAAACTATGTACAGTGATTGTAACATGCAGCAACTAGTGCTTACATTGCTTCCAGAATGTGCTACAAGCAGTGCATGGAGTCTAAAGGTCTCTGGGTCTAATGGTCGATATTTCATGCTCTAGTGGGGAATTTGGGATATTTTTACTATAACATATGTATCAAGCGACAACTGGCAGACGACTCGGAGACGCCAGTCCGAAATGTACACATCTAAAAAAAATCAGGAACTAGGAGACAAGCCCCAAACACAAATAGACGTTTTGAATCGGAATGCATATCATCTCTCGCTCAAGAATAGCCCCCGCCAGAATAACCATGGGAAGAAATCGCGTGGGCAGATGTTGGGAGTAAATTTGGGAGCCGCATAATTGAACCTATGGTCTTTGTCTTGTTTTGCAGTAAAGAAGAGCCTATCGGATGACCAGACAGGTGCTTCTGCTGCTGCTGCCGGGGCGCTGCTGCTGACACCCAAGACCGCGGTCCTCAGGCGGGACAGGGGCACCCAAAGCGAGGCGTCTCACGTGGAGACAGAAGCCGACATGCCCGTGGAATCTGAAGCAGCAGACGCTTTTGGTGGGTGGCATGTTCGACCTTTGGCACCTAAATACAAGCTACTGACAAGCCGTGTTAATACAGGGCCTGTAAATCAGCTCGGGCTTTCTCCGAGCTGCGCCTAACTTTACATTTCAGGGTATCTTAAAAAGAACTGTGCAACACTTCTTTTCACAACACACAGCACTCATACTCCTCTCTTCTTTTGTTTTCACAGACGAACATTCAGAAGAGCTCAGAGCCAAGACCGCAGCTGCAGAAGTGGTTGAAATTCTTATCTAAAACACCCAGTTCTTTCTCCATCCTGCAAAAAACCTGGACTGATTTTTTCTCACGTCGGACAACGGCATCTGCCAACAATGACTGACTCATTCACGCGAGGGGAGCGGGACTTCCCTCCATGTTTTGATGCACACGTATTGCAAACGAAAGTCCTTAAAGGTACCGGGACTCTACTCAGCATTTCTGGACTGCTGATGTACAGTTTACCTATGTTATTTTATATGTATTTATTTGTAAATGCTGCTCGTATGTGACGCGACGTCTGAGTATGTGCATAGAGCGAGGTTTCTATGTCCTGTAGTGGTATCTCATAAGTTTAGCATCCCCCCCCCCCCTCCCCTATTTATCTTAAATTAACAGTTGTTCATCCTATTTAAAATATACTTTGAATACCGCCCCTGCTTAAAGTTCTCCGGGACTTTCTCTCTTGAAAAATAGCCCGGCGCGGATTGACAGCATTGCACAGGGGTCTAATTTTCCACATCCTAATCTTCTCACATTCCTAAATGAGGGAATGCTCCCGTTAAAGAAAAAAGTCTATGAAAAGTCTGACCTCTGCTCCCTTGTTAAAGCGAGCGGCATTCCAGGCGTGGATTCCTGTCTTGGGAAGTCGCACCAGCAGCACTGTAAATTGTCAACTAAAACTGGGGGCCGCATTTGTGCAGGTCTATTTCCACTGAATTCGACGGCTTCTGTGGACTTAACAGGGAATAGATCGCGTTGACGTGACATCACTGCATTTGAAAAAAAAGCCTTTAGTTAAGATTCAAAGTTTTTCGACATTTTCGGCGATGTTTACCATGCAAAGATATACATAAAACACAAAGAAGTAGGATTCCTATAACTGTCGCCATCCAACTATACTGTACCAATGGGAAAAGAGTTTTATGGTGTCTTCCCTCATCCACTTTTGTTACATTTTTTCAACTTTTTCAACTTTTAACTTCATAAAATTGCCATTCGACTACTGTAAAACTGAGATCCATACTTACCGCTGGCATTATCTCACCAAACAAGAGGAGACTCACCCCCCAAAAATGGCAGTAAACCTGTCATATGTGTAAGGATTGAACAACTCGGAGCCGTGCATTATACAGTTTTAATGCACTGTATAATGCACGGCTCCGAGTTGTTTAATCCGTTATACCATGGTCACCAAACTGAAAGTCCAGGGCAGGAGTTATAGATACAGACGGCATCTCGTCATAGAAGGGGGCGTGGCCTCGCCAAGGGGGGAAATAGAATCTTTTGGGAAACACAATTTTTCACTCTTTTTAGCCATTTTCTGGTGGAATATTAACTTATTTATCACATACAAATAAAGTCAAGTCTAAATCGGGTCCATATGGACATTTTCTCACCGCAGATTGTACAGTAGAAGCAAAAAAACGGCAGTCATGGCAAGTGCTAGCTAGCCGTTAGCATTAGCACGGTGCTAACATGTAGCATTATGTTAGCATTCTCCGTTATTTATGTATTTATGATCTGCTGAACCACTTTGCTCCTCTCCATGTCTTTGAATCTTTATTTAGTTGAAAACTTTATCTATAATTCAGAATTTGTTAAAGTAGTTTTTGAATCATTAGAGAAAGTTTAGATTTCTCTCTAAATAGTTTTCCCCCTTAACTGTTTTCAAACATGACCAGATATGGGCGTTTCCAGAGATGCCGTCTGTATCTATAGAACATGATGTTGCCGGACTAACTGTGCGTTAAAACTGTATAACGCACAGTTAGTCCATAGTATAAATTTTAACAAAAAAGTGGAGACCAGCTAAGAATTCTGTGCGTGACTTTGCCTTAAAACCGTCAAAATGCAGATGTTTAGACCTTGTTTGTGGTAAATATCCAAGCATAAAGTTTAGTGTCTCTTTCGTCAGTGCAAAGGATCTAAAATTGAAATAAAAGGACCAACACAATACATTTTCTGCTAGAGATTTATTTCAAAAGCAGTGATGAGGTATGCGGATGACGTCCCAGCCTGGCAACAGAAGCTGACTGAGTGTTTAGTTGAGTGCATCACCCTCTATAGGCCCTCCACCTGAAACTATCGTACACAATTCTGGGATTTGAATCTGCAAAAGCTCAATGGGGAAAAAACGCTGCTCCTCGTACTACACTTTTGTCCACTTTTGGAGATATTTGTTTTTCTCTAATCTGGAACCTACCTTTTATACTTCTAAACTTGTATTACTTAGCTGGTTTTGTGTTGTCCGTGTGCGTTGCCGGCCAATGCACCGTGACGGGGAATGTGTTTACGTGAATGGCCATTTGAAGTGATACAGATGTTAATATATTGTTTTGTTTTTTTCATTTATTTGCTATTATATTATTATTATTATGTTATTCTATTGCGTATGTGTGTTCGTTTGTATGGTGCCAAAGATGTACCCTCTGTGTTTTAACTTATAACTTTTGGACGAATGCGAGCGGTTTCGGCACAAGCTGGTGGAGCCGCTCTGAAGTTGCTGTGAATTTTTGTAAAGGAAACGTTTGTGTGTATGCCTTAACATTTCATAATAATAGAATAAATTTAATATATGTCTTGTAAATGGGATTGCTGTCGTTTGTTTTGATGTCCGTGCCCTTTATTTCAGCCAGTGGGATTTGTTTTGTCAATATACATACAAGGTGAAGAACATACACAGTAGGCAAGTGAGATGGGAGACTCAACATTTTCTTCGTTTACAATATGTTTCATAGATCAGGCTTTTACTATAAGGGCAGACAATGCTCACACATTCTGGAAAATTAAATAAAAGGGGGCCCAAACTTTGTGGCCCAGCTCTACGCCCAATTCTATTACAAAGGTATACATTTAATTAGGAACCTATTTAACAAAATGTGGTGAATCAAAAATGAAATACTGATCTAGACTCTGTGGCCAATCCATGTGTGAAAATGATGTCTCATGCTCCCTGAACCACTCTGTCACAATGAGCCTGATGAATCCTGGCATTGTCGATCTGGAATATGCCCGTGCCATCATGGAAGAACAAATCCATTGATGGATTATCCTTTATTCAGGATATTCAGGTCGTCAGTTGATCTCACTCTTTGTTAGTGTTGCTGAACTTAGACCTGACCAACTGCAGTGACTCCAGATCATGACAGTGAGTTAAATCCAGGTGGCGACTTTTTTTGGGGGGGGGGGGCAAAAGGCAGTGTGTGCGTCTTACAAATATAATGTTATGTAGTTTTGATTTTTAGCATAAAGCAACCTCACACACTGCACAGCACTTCCGCTCCTTAACGATCAAAAAAGAAAATTTACAAGCTAGCAATCATGACTTCCCTTTAAGTACAACAGAACTGAACACACACAATGCGTATCCATTCATTTGAATGACTAAAGTCGTTGTATTCAAAACCACAGGACAACAACGTGCCAAGCCTTGCCCAGTAATTTAGGGACAAGTCCAGGCCAGGAGCGGGGCCCATACATGGACGGTTGGGAACACAGGAGTCGGCTGCTGGACTATTATTGAACCAAGTTCAAGCTCACACCATGCACACCACATGGGGCCGTGTATAGCCTCCTCTTGTGTGAAAGTGGGTTGGATATCACCGTTTAAACAGCGGCACATGACGGATGTTATACTCATTTAAAGATAGATGTTTTCAATATAGTCACAATAAACATGTCATGTCTGCAGTACCCATAATTCATTGTGGCTTGGCTATTCTTGTGCGAGGTTTTAAAGGCTGTTCCCAAGGCGATGATGACATGCACATGACTGGACTGAAGATTCTGCCTGCTGTGTCTTTTCAAATGTTATATATGTCCGTGGGAATCATACCAGAACAAAACATATATAATGTCAGACTGGATTACTTAAAAGGGATATTTCAGGATTTTTGACATAGGGCCTTATTTAGTTATCCAGAGTGTTGTTGATTTCTGGAGCTAATTTTTGTAATTCATGCAGTTCTTATATTTGAAAAGTTTCATGGTGCTAGGCTAGTGCATTTCTATGCTATCAGCTAGCCTGCATTAACATTAACAGTATTACGCACTCCACAGTGCACCTGAGGCAAATCACTTATAACACCAGACTAACGATATAAACGTTTGTGTTGACAGAATAGTTTTTGGAATATAACTGACCTTGCATCACATGAACGATCGCATTTTGTTTAATACTGATCACCAATTCCTGTGCGGAGTTATACATTTTTAAAGAATAACCAGAATGCTCATTCCAGCCACTAGGGGGCAGCTTAAATGTATAAAAAGGAGACATTTTCACATATGCCCAACACTGATATAATAAGAGATCAGGATATGAACAACACATTATAGCCACGTGGTAAATGGACAGTCTGCCCCAGGGCGGCTGTGGCTTCAATAACAGCCTACCACCACCGAGTGAGGAGTCAATGAATAATTGCTACTATGTAGTACTCTGAGAAACTTGTGACACAGGCTTGTAAAGTGCAAAACAAGTGTAAGCCGTTGTTATTGATTAGGTTACACAGTCAAGTTGGGGCTTTAACCAGCTCATTTTTATTATTCATTAATTGGAAAAATGTTCTCAATAGTATTTTCCTCTTTACATTATTTGTGGCCCGTGACCCGCCATGGGAGCTGAATTTCCTTGATCTTAATCCCATTGAGAATCTTTGGGATGTGCTGGAGAAGGCTTTGCGCAGTGGTCACACTCTCCCATCTAAAATGACTGCAACACTGGATCTTTTGATACTGCAGAAGCTTTTTGAAACAATGCCACAGTTGTAATCATATAAAGGCGGTCCAAATAAATATTAGAGTACTTCTTTAATTAGAATACTTCTTTAATATTGTAGCCTTTATGAGTTCCTTGATTGCCCAGTGAACTCTTGGTAATGAAGGTTGTTATGAAATAACAAAAATCTGTGCCGTGGTTCCGCACACTGAACTCTATTGAGGGAAACAGAGCTTCACTCACTTGATTCAGGACATCGATAAATTATGACCACATTTTGCAATATCAAATTAATTCAGGTATTCGAGGCTCTCGCGGTGTTTGTTTTCATTGGAGGCATCTCTGGCTTCTTAACAGCTTACCCCCTGAGCAAACACTGACATTTGGCTTTTTTAATGTAAATATTTTGTCCCGCTTGTTGCCCCGTTAGCGGGACTGGCATTCCCTAAATACCTCACATTTTCGCCTGGCCGCCCCTCGCTTCTTCTTGGAGTTTCTCTGCACTTTTCTTAACTCTGAACGGCGGCCATGATAAATACACATTCCATCTTCTTCTTCTGGGAAAACCGTTGCACAATCCTAGCATTATTTCTGTCCCTTGTGTCCTCAGGGCTGATCATATTTCAGGCGTTTCATGTTTGGTATGTTATGAGCTTGTATAGGTGAAAGGTTAGGATTGTGTAAAGGGACTAGATTGTTGAATTGACTGAATAACATTAACATGAGTAACCCCCGTTTTTTTTGTATATATTGGTAACACACTTTTGATCTTAGGCTTTGCTCCATGTACTTTAACTAAATTGTTCTACTCAGAGTAGTTTATCCACACCATGCATTCAACTCCACACTCCACACTTCAGTTTCCCCCATTTCCTTAACACATGCACAAACAATGCGTGTTTCAGAATAGAAGATAAACTTATCGCATTCAGCTCTCACTCAATGGGATGAACAAAGCAAATCCTTGTGCTTCTTAATCTTGACATGATGTTATTTGCACTAAAGGATGGGCCCGATGTAGAAAACTTTGCCATCAACACTAAACCCATTTGTCTTTGTCACATTATATTTTTTTATCATTCTAACCACAAGGAAAAGAAAGTATCACGAGGTCTGCGATATGGCCAAGATCACACTGAACACACGCCAAGACCCAGACTCAGGGACTTAATGACTAAAGTCATGAGTCAGTCTTGCCCTCAAGTCGTAGTCCACATCTACAACACAACCATAAAACATTGAAACATTAGTAACAACTCAAACATTCCTATGAGCAACTCCAGGGCTACATTTATAAAAGGACATGTCTGTACAGCAGAGTAAAGCGCTGTCGTTTATTAAACTGTGTTCCATGAAGATCTGCATGTGGCTTGTACTGTTGGACTTATTCAGAGAAAATACATTTGAAAGTGTTATGTGATTGTATATTCAGCAAACTGCCAGATTAGTTTAGCTTAATCTTTAGTTAAAGCAGTACTAAGTAACTTGTTTACCTTAATAAATCCTTTTCGTATAGTCACTCTGAGGGTAATACAAGTGTTAATGGGATGATTGGGGGGTCTTTTATCTCCCCCTGGTGTCTCTGGCCTGAAAACCACACTTGCAACTTGACTGCCACCGGACTGGAGCCACCAATACACACACACGGAATCACGAAGAAGAAGCTAACAGGCTAACGGGCAAAGCTAACTGCGGGCTAGCGCCACTTACACAGTATTTACAGCCAAGTTTGAGTGAAGAAAATATTTCCATTGTGTAATTGGATGTACAATATCCCTCTCTCCCTTTGTCTTTTCTGTCAGCGTAGTATTTACGCTCACTGACAATGATGAAGTTAAAAAAATCGCAACTTGCTACGACACCTGCAGTTACGCTTATGGCCTCCAGGGGCAAGAGTGAGTCACATTTGCACTGAGCCACACTTGTATAGCATCAGCATGAGAAAGACAGAACAGATGAATGAAACATGGTTCACATTTTTGAAAATGAGTTAAATTGGTCCTGTATGAGGTTAAATGGTATGTGCTGTTGGGATTAAAGTGATGTCTGGAAGTCTACATGTCTTGCAAATGTTATAAAATGTGCAAAATCAACGACCTGGTCTTGCATTTTGATGAAAAGTAATATATATTTATTATTCGGATCTCAGCATCTAATCAGAGTCTAGTATCCTCCCACGTTGACCAATGAGACGAGCTTTTCCTGTGAACCAGCCTGTCAGGTCCAATCAGGAGGGAGGGGGAGGAGCTTGATCACTAACTTTTGAAAATCCTGTTCCTGCTCTCCTCATTTTGCAAACTAAGAAGGACTTTCTGATTAAAATGTGATTGTTACACTTTTAAATTTCACTCTATCTCTCCTCACTTGGAAAACGTACAGACTATCACTTTAAGTATGACTTCTACTGGCATTCTTAAGATTAGTGTAATATGTTTTTCTTAACTGTTTCTCACGGAGTACCTTTAATAGTGTGCCATTACCTGTAATTTTGTCTGATTCAGCACTTGCATGTCAAACATCTGGTCCTCATCCAGGCCGCGCTGAGCGAGAGTCAAAGTGGTGAAATCACAGCCGTGATAACTTTCTGACAAACGCCGTAACTCCTGCTCTGATCCAGATGTGTTTGGTATGCGCAACATTCACGAGGCGTTCAGGACCCGTGGGGATCCTCGGCAAACAGAAAGAGTGGAGCCAAAACTTACTCTCAAGCTTAAAACTCTACTTCAAAATGATATTACTCGAGTAAACAGTGGTGTGACGCGGCTCTAACCCCTTCCTTCAGGAGCGGGACATAAACCAGTGCATGAACAGATGTTTGGATAAGAGGAAAGACGTCCTCAGCTTAAACAGCCCAGTCCAGCTGACAACTGAAAACCTTTTCTACTCAAGTCAAAGTGAAAAGCATCTGTATGATTGCTCGAGTTGCTCTGATATTCCTTACTTATCGAAGGTCCGGAGTTCCTCTGGGTGCTCCGGTTTCCCCTACCACTAAAAACATGTACAATAGGCCTGAATGAATGTGAGTTGGTGGTTGGTGGTGGTCGGAGGGGCCGATGGCAGAGGTTCCCTCGCTACCTTCAGTCTGCCCCAGGGCAGCTGTGGCTACAATTGCAGCTTACGGTGAATTGATAATGAAGACAGTGCAGCGCTTTGAGAAACTTGGTAATACAGGCTTGTAAAGCGCAATGCAAGTTTAAGCCATTATTACTGTTATTATTAGTTATCATTACTACTTAAAGGTGCATTATGCAACTTTTTATGCGAAAATAAAAGTTGATATTTGTGTGTATTTGACCTTGTAGTGGCCCAGCGGCTGTTTGAGTGGTCCGCATGGCGCCTTTACTGGTCTCTACGTCGCTCCAGGATCAATTGTTTTGTAGGTTTTCTGGTGAGAGGCTCCGTCAGCAAGGAGAACCTACAAAACAATTTCTACTGGAGCGTTGTAGAGACCACTATGATGGAAAGTAAAGGCGCCATGCGGACCACTCATACAAGCGCTGGGTCACTACAAGGTCAGATACACACAAATATCAACTTTTTTTGTATATTGCACCTTTAAATTCACTCAGACAAATGTAAAATAAAGTGAAAAATAGACAAAATCACATACATCCATGAATCAAACCCAGGGCCTTCTTGCAGTAAGGTGAGAATGCTTAACCACTATGCCACCACACTAGATTGTCCTCCTATTTCAGCAGTGTCTAAATAGAGGTTATATCATACTCTGAAATACACATTAAGAGCATACGTGAAGATGTGGGAAACCCGTGGGCTGATTTTCTGAACAATGCCTCTCTGAATCAGTCCAGACATATTGAATTTAAACATTGTTCTATAAAACCTTTTGTATTCCACATCTGTAGCTCTTTATAACAATGATGGAGCGACGGTATATCAACCCGCCCGCTTTGGCCTCTGCTTTTGTTGACACGTTGGTTTGTGGGTGTGTTGCCACCGGGCCAATCGTAATTCAGACAGAAGTGCGGCCACAAGAGAAAGGCCCATTTAAATTCAATGCTAAATCTAGGTTTGGCTTGAACTGTGTCACTGCATAGGCTCGGTATCTATTCATGTTATACCTTTAATCTTCTGTGTAAACTCCACAGCGAAGATAAACAATGTACGGAAAACAAATTAGCTTTTTTTTTTTTTTTTTTCCTTTGTGGAATTTTGCCTGGGATGGAGCCTGGGAGAAATTCTTGGAAAAATAACAAGCACTGCGCAGTGTTTTGCCTTAATTTCCATGGAGATTCCAAAACTTCCTGCCTACAGCGCTCCAGGAATGTGCCCCCACCTCATTTTTCTCTTTATTTTTTTTCCACTCTAATCAGGGCAATGCTCTGCAAATTTTAGACCTAAATGATGAAATGAAGGCCCTCGATGTGAAACTAACGCAAGGCAGATGTTTGGACTGCGGGTCCATAAAGCTTCACTGCCTGAACAAAAAAGAAAAGTCGCCACACAAATATAAAGGTCACGCATTCAATATTTCGTTGGACCACCTAGCTTTGATTGCAACACAAATACCCTGTGGCATTGTTTCAAGCATAAGCTTCTGCAGTGTCAAAAGATCCAGTGTTGCATCATTTTTCACCAAGATCTTGTATTGATGATGAGAGAGTGTGATCAGTGCGCAAAGCCTTCTCCAGCACATCCCGAAGCTTCTTAATGGGGTTCAGATCTGGACCCTGTGTGATATTTTTGACGACTAAAATTGGACTAAAACTAAATTAAAAGTTTTTCATGAGACTAAAACTATGACTAATATGTCCAGATATTTTAGTCGACTAAAATAAGACTAAATAAAAATGAAAAGGAGAGACTAAAATCATCCAAACTTCTATTGACCGTCTGAAAGAGCCTCAGATCATGTAAATTCACTACCAAAGGAGCAGCTCTGAGCTTTGTTCATGTGGGAGCAGCTCCATGAAGCCGAGGGCCCTGATTATAATTGATTATAATAAATATTATGAATAGAAAGTCGACTAAAATTGAATTACATTTTTGTCAAAAGACTAAGACTTAAACTAAATTAAAATATGTTGTCAAAATGAATACTGGTGTGAAAATGATATATCATGCTCCCGCTCTTTCACAATGTGAGAAAGATTAATCCAGACATTGTCATCTTGGAATATGCCTGTGCCATCAGGGAAGAAGAAATCCAGATACAGAAAAATAAAATGTCCCAAAGCAATTGTATCATGACAGATCGAGGAACTCCGATGTAACTTTAAATGTCCCTTATTTGAGAGGGATGCCAAACCGGATAATTTGTTTTCTGCACATTATTTAGCTTTAGCTGAATAAGCTGGTCTGGCTTCGTCCTGGGCTGCCCCCTGGACTCGGTGGAGGAGGTGACGGACATGAGGGTATAAGCCAAGCTCAGCTCCATCATGGAGAGCACCTCCAACCCACTGCACGGGACTGTAGAGGAGCTGAGCAGCTCTTTCAGTTGCAGACTGAGACACCCTCAGTGCAAGAAGGAGCAGGTCCTTCATCCCCACTGCTGTCAGACTGTACAACAAGACTGTAAAGCAACATGTGCAATAACCCCTTTGCAAAGTACGTGCAACAATCTCTACATCAGCGCCACTTTATTCCCTGTACCAGCATCACTTATTGACAACCTGCACTAGGACTGTAAACTTTGCACCTGGATATTCTACCTTTATAATCTGTTCCTAATTTTTATCCTATTTTTATTTAATCTTACTTCCTTATTGCTTCCTAATTCCGCCCCTTAAGATTTTTGCTTATATTTATTGTACATAAGACACCTCTTTTTCAACTGTTTGCACATTTCCTGCACACTCCGAATGCAACAAGTGAATTTCTCCGTTGTGAGATCAATAAAGGATTATCTTATCTTATCTTATCTTATCTTATCTTATCTTATCTTATCTTATCTTATCTTATCTTATCTTATCTTATCTTATCTTATCTTATCTTATCTTATCTTATCTTATCTTATCTTATCTTATCTTATCACCCATGTGTGTTCATTAACATGCACTGTCCTGACCAAGTAAAACAATAAATAAATGAACTGTGGCTACATATGCAACTTAACACTGCTGAGTATGAAGTTAAAGTCAAATTTCCCTTGTGAGGCACTTGTGGTGTTCTGTGTCATGTGAAAAGTTCTATACTATTTTATACTAGCAGAGAGTAATTAATGAAGTTTACTCCAGTAACCTTTTAAACAAATTGTACTTTAGCTGTACAAATGGTCAAAGATCTCTTTTGTCCACCTAAATCTGACACTCAAAGAGCTTTAAAGTAAGAAACCACTCACATATTTTCACACGAGTGGACACAAGGTGATGAACCGCCGCATTGGCGTATGCTGCATACCTGTGTATTTCTGTGTTGTTTGTTGTTGCATGCTTTCTGTTAATCCCCGAGATAACATGGGCACACAAAAAATGTGCCTTGAATACTTGACCTACTTGGGAACTAAAAACCAGGGGCTATACCTACGTCTATAACAAATGGTGTGGTCAAATACCAAGCATAGTACAAATAGCTATGGTTATATGACTATGGGAAACTATCTTTTAACTAAAGGCAGCTCATAATGCCATTGCTCAGTAAAACCTGTTGATTTTATATGATATTTCAAATGTGGGAGCAACATACTGTATACTAAATAAGCATTTCAGTTCAGATCTGCAATTTGCAAAACATAATCAACAAACTATAACCAATAACAAAAGCTTTTTTGTTTGTTTAGAACATTAGATGATGAATGAAAGGTTTGGCATTTTGGAGGAGAAGAAAAGCTACATCATTTGTTAAAGTGTTCAGTGGGTGTGTTTACTTTTCAATCCCACTCAACCCTGGTAAATGATTTACTGCAGCCATATATTTATTTATTTGACCTTCATTTAAGCAGGTAAACACTCATTGAGATTTAGAACCTCTTTTGCAAGAGTTCGCGGCCAAAGAGGCAGCAACAATAAACAGTTCACATATTAAGAGAAGACAAATACAAAACACATCTGCAACCACCACGTTTTTGTTCCAATTCCATCAACTTCCATTAAAAAGAGTTTGGAGAAAACAAACTCTTGGAAACTCAGCTCATTTTGTGGCTATACACTATAAACACTCATAGATAAATAATTATAGAAAATAAATTCCTAATATGAAAATAGTTCTAAGAATTTGTTGGCTTCCCCAGTGATGTTTGCACAACACTTTTGTCTGTGTTCCAGTCATACACTACAGACTAGTGTGTTATATTCTGGGGATTTAATGTGGTAGATTTAGCCCAAAAACATTTGTGAAACTATTGGCAGAAGAGACCAGAGCTCCAGGTAAGGTGAAACGTGACACAGACTCCAAACTATGGCCCTGTGGCTATTCTCCCGCAGTGTGTGGTGTGAGAGAAAGTCAGAATTACAGCCAAAAGCAATCGATACTGGGATTATTCCTCCCTGCTGCAGCCAAGCGTTGCTCCAAGGGCATTTTTCAGAGGTTTCGGGGTAATTTTGGCAGGGCTAAAAGTGAATTGTTGAAAAGGCACCACAGTGCAAACGGTGACGAAATGCCAAAATGAGTGGAACAAATGGGATTTGCGAGTCTGACGTCAGTAACCACACCACAATTCATTCTGTTCCAGCTAAAAGGAAAATGCATTAACGTTGGAATAATTGCAGTAAATGAAAAGGTCTATATATTGATATACTGTGAAATTTAACCTCTTCTTTGCCAACTTTTCCCATTATTAATATGGTCCTAGAGACAGTTGTGAGTAGCTATATTTCTAACAAACAAACTAAAGTAATTTAATGATAATTTAATGGCAGTTGCAAGTATGTCAGGTATAGGCTACTCGTCTAACAGTTAAATGCTGTGTGATTACCTTTTTTTCCTGATAAAATGTGCCTGATGAAATAAAGAGTTGACTTGTCAAATGGCTTAACTGTCGGCAGTTTCAGTGAATCAACACATTCCCACTATACTTAGTCAGTGTGGGAAGACATGAATGAGTTATTGTCTATGTATTAACAGACACTTACTTTACAAACACAATTACGCTTGAGTCAGCGCTAAAATCACACAACCAGGTGTGAGCTATACCTGTCAAAGTCTAGTCCGAAATGTCTCTATACACGGTGATAAAGTATGAGTATTCAATAATGAGACAAGACCGTCCGCCATCTTTAACCTGGTCTTTTGCTTTTACGATCCGCCGTGTCATTATTTTAACTAGACCACAATAGTATCCAAAGAATGATCGGCCGCAGGGTTTCACGGTTTCCCAGGGACATACCAACAGGTGGATGTGAGTCAGGCAGTGCTGCTGGGGAATTTGGGGCTGTGTCAAAGCTTGTACTTTTTATGTAACCCGTCAGAAACCAGGTGGCATGTGTTATGGATTATTATTGAATTATCACAAACCACAGTTGTTGTTGAAATTGGCGTTCTAGCTTTTCCGCTCATGTCAGATACTGTGTGTACTCATGAATTTATAGTGAAGGAATGGCCTGAGAACACTGCAAAAAGTCATTTACTAGATTAATTTAGATGTCTCAATTTGAGCATAATAATCCAAATTTTAGTTGTTTTGACTAGTTAACATTTAGTTGGGCATTTGACCTAGATTATTTCACATGTTCTGAGAGATTTCTGACTCGTTTCAATACATTTCACCGTTATTTCAAGTACGTTTCTCTGCCAATGGGGTAAGAAAAATGGTCTCGTCCCATTGGCAGTTTTACTTTCTTATTTCAAGCGAGATTTACCATAGAACTAGTCTGAAATGTCCTCAAACTAGCAAAATAATCTTGGTCAGATCAGGAAAAAGGTCTAAATGAGTGAAAACCCGTCAAAACAAGATATTTTTCCTCAGTTCAAGTAATTTAAGCCAATGCTTGATATTTACTTTTTGTAGTGAATGAGGAGTTTGTCCTGGGATGTCTCTGTGTGTCTCTTTGATTGTGCTTGGATAAATTTGTTTCTAACGTGCATTTCCACAAGTTTATATTCATTTAGCTTGAACAAAACTTTAGTCAACTGGTTCGCCACTGGTGGGTCGCGGCACCAGAAAGAGGGAACCATTCTCATTGGGTCACAAGCCTTTCATTTCTTTCAATATTTATCTACTGAAATAGCAAGTTTATCTAAATAGCTGGTATTTTCATACATCTCTAATTCATTCTAGGGCAAAAATGGGTCCCCACAACAGTTGAGAATCGCTGGTTTAGTCCACACTCCACAGGTTTGCTTACACATAGCTAAAAGGCCTAACGTGACGGAAGCATTTTGAGTGTTGAATTGAACACCCAGATAACACTATTTTCTATTTGCAATAACATTTCGTGAATAGTGGGTCATACATCATTTGGAATTTGTCTTTTAGCAATTGCACAAAATATTGATGGAAGGAACAGTGGGCCACACAGGGATGTGAGCTCTACAGATCCAGATGAACTCGACAGTGCAGTGCAGTGAAGAGGATGTGCAGGCGAAGGAAAGGGCCTGAGATATGTTCTTACCTGAGCTTAGACGAGTTGATACGTACCTGTCTGGTCTTTGTGCGTGCCGTGGAAGAGCTTGGTCGCTTCCAACTTCACCTCTGTTTGGAGCTATAGAAATATGCTGGGAGAGGCCAAATGCTAACAACATCTTTGACAAAGACAGGTACGCATCAACTCGTCTAAGCTCAGGTAAGAACATATTTCAGTACGAAAAAAACGGTGGCCTGTTCCTTTAACCCCCACCTGAACCGACCACATGTTCTCCAGTTTGGCATCACAGAAAAATGCCAAACGGGACAACAACAAAAAACTATGAGAAATGTGACAAAAACGAAAAATGTGATGACGAAAAAAAGTAAAAAAAACAACAACAAAAATGACAGCAACAATGCAAGGAAAAAGATCTGTTTAGGTCCATTTTGTTTCAAATGAGGCGTTAATCTGACTTAAAGGCTGTAAACTCCAGTTTTTAGATTTGGGAAAAGCCGAACTGGAAAAAAATGCTCTTGGTTGGCAGGGGTTAAGAGGTTAAAGGGGGGGTGTTATGCAAAATTGACTTTTTCAAGCCTTCCATCATGTTATTATGGCATTCCCTCATTAAAAACATGCCTGAAGTGTTGCCTTGGCACATTCACATATTTTTGAGTAATCTGTAAAAACTCTGATGGCGGCCATTTTAGGGATAGGTTTGCCTGAGTCCTCCTAGGAACGCCCCCACCTTCTGGAGACGCCTCCGAGCTTTCGTCACCAGCCGAGTAACCAACCACTGCTCCTCAGCAGAACCCCCTCCCCACTGATGCCACAGACAGCGTGTGGAGGGGGCGTGTCGGAAAGGGTCAGAGGTTCTTAAAGAGACAGAGGCCTATTTCAAGACATTCGCTCCAGCCATTTTGAGAGAGCAATTTTATACAAGGCAGTTATTCTAATTTACTGCATTTACAGACCAACAGAAGGTTTCGTCTTCATTGTAGTGTGATATAGACTGGGGCTATGTGATTGAAAAAAGCATAATACCCCCTCTTTAAACCTTTTTCTTTTTTTATTGAACAGTAGCTTAATAGTATTGTTACAAACACTTATGCCAGGGGTTTAAAAAAAAAAAAAGGTTAAACTGATTCCCAAAACTCCAAGCCCATGAGGCTATCCGCTTCTGCTCTTCGGTATGCAGATATGGAGATCTGCTGCTCTCTTGTGGCACAATCACTGTAATGCAAGTTGCACATGCTCCACAAAAACACGAGCTCGTTCCGAAAAGCGACTCTGAAACGTGGAAATGGAGAAAGATCGCTGCACTACTAAAACGTAGCCTATAAACCTTTAAACCGGCGCATTGATTGCATATGAGAAAAATGCATTTCTATTCGGAGATTGATCCATGAAAAACAACATAGGAACTGCATCGTCAGTGTCGGTTTCAGCAAGACTTCAAGCACAACATGTAGACATCGTATCCTCGGTGTTGTGTGACTATTGTGCGACCGTACGTGTAGTTTTGGACAGTGTTTTTGTCAATGGCGGTCAGCTGGTGCAGTGAAGTAGCGCCAGTGGAGATCATCAAATACCTTTCCAAGTCATGTGACACAAACAACCGCCTCCCATTGGTCCGTTCCTCCTCCCCCTTGTTGTCCCTGAACGGATTGGAGCGCTCCCATTGGTCAGTGACATGGCAAACACTTCCGGCTTACATGTTGGGGAAAAAGAAAAGACGGATGGGAAATTTGTAATCTGTCAAACAAAGATCGGTTTCTACCTTCACTACACGGTGAGGTCCACGCAAAAGTAAAGGCGGTGTAAGCGCACGTGCAAAGTAAGCGGTGGTTCGCCCCGGTTGAAGCGTTTTGATGGAAAGTAAAGGCGGCTCCACTGTTAGCATTTAGCATTTTGCAGGCTAAAAAGCTAGCTCAAAATGTAGCCTTTTATAGAAAATTGTTGAAAATGTGCAATTATGGTGTCTATCGTTTGACAGGACAGTACATATTTTGTCTGCCTAGCCACAATTTACTGAAACAACCAAATCTGTTCAAAGGGAGACCGAGCGGTTGCCTTCGAGACACCGAGGTGCAACTACAGTGTTTAAAGGGCTTAAGTTCGTACAAATCATCCTTTTTGTGGTTATTTTGTGTCATATAGCTTTTAGTGCGTATGCGTAGTTGTCAAAGTAATCCACTTTATGTTACTTTGTGCCTCTGTGCCAGCCAGCTTTATTTTACAGCTCCCCTCTTGTTGATGCCCTCCACCTTGCGGCTAATAATAACGTTGAGTGGTTTGGATCAGTCTGTGCACAATGCTTCACTGACGCTGCGAAACGTTGCATTTTAGGCCCGGTTTATTTGAAATGAGCTCTCAACAATTTCCACGTCACGGGCTGCCTGCTTCCACCGGAGGAGCGCCACAGATCCCTGCAGTTGGGAACCTTGTAGCTGTCACCCAGCCGTCAAATCCTGCAGGTGACGCAGTACTGATGCACATGAACAACACCATGTATTTTGACACACACTAAAGCTGTGTTTTTTTAATACTTTTGCTGTGGGTCCAGATGGAGATGGTAATCGTGAGGCAGACCATGGACCTCCTGATCACCCCCCTGCTCCCGGGGGAGGAACGGTACAATTCAGAGATGACAAACAGGAAACAATGGTGGTCAGACCATATCCTCAAGTCCAGGCTCATGGTCCCCCTCAACCTCCGCAGACGGTGCCCATTCAGCCTGGCGCACCTGTGACTCTACCTGCCCCGGCAGTGCATCTTCCGGCAGTGCAGCCCGCTGTGCTCACTGAGGGACAGATGAAGGTAATAAGAGTTTGCATTAGGAATCCTCCTTAATATCAGTTTTATTCTTTAAATGCTGCCTCTTCCTCTTTGTGAACACTTTTCAAGGCTGTATTGAAGTCTCCAATGCCGCCAAGTAGACTCATAGCGCCAGCACCGATTGCCAACCAGGCTCATATTCCTAAGGTCCCTGGTCACATTACAGTTACATTAGAAAGCAGTGTAGCTACTACTCCTTCAATTCCAGTCGCCACCATCAGTGGTCAACAAGTGAGTTTATAGATCTCTTTGACTCATGTTTGTGATAATTAAATCATTCTAATCTGCTAATGTTTGATTATAGGGTCTTTCTAGTAATTTGCACCACTTGATGCCGGCTAATATTCAGATTATAAGAGGCAGTGCCCCTGCTCTGCAGATTGGGACACCCCCTGTCCCTCCTCAGACATTCACTTCTCATTTACCTCGAGGTTTGTATAGTCTGTAAATCTATACTTTTATAATATTATCTAATTATTGATATGTATTGACGTGTATAATTTGACCCATAGGGGCTGCTGCAGCAGCGGTCATGTCCAGTTCCAAAACTGTCCTACGACCAGCAACGGGAGCAAGTGCTGGCGCTGGCCAACCCACAGTGCAGCACATCATCCACCAAACCATTCAGGTAACACTGTGGTTTTAGGCTGAAGTTAAACTTATTTTGCATAACCCCAACTCAACATGTCCTATCCCCTCTACAGTCTCGTCCTGCTGTGACCACTTCTACAGCTGTGCTCCCGACTGTAGTGGCCAATAGAACTCAGTCTCCAGTCATCAGTTCAGCTGTTACACACTCCTCGGATGTAGCCCATGGGTAATGAGCAGTCTGAAATGTTATCTATTCAAAGTATTACCACAGGAAGAACCATTGCTAATATGACTGACTAATTTCAGACGTCCTGGGCTGACCATTCACCCCCCTCCAGCCACTGTCAGTATTCAGAGACCTCAAACGTCCCGGGACACAGCGACCAGGATCACTCTGCCCTCTCACCCTGCCATGGGCGGTCAGAAACCTCAGCCTCCCAACACCATGACCCAGGTGACAGCAGCCAACAATTCATGTATTGTTAGTTTTCAGATTCTAAAGTATGCTTACATGAATATACTTGTCTATTTTATAGTAGTAGTAATTCCACCTGACCTCATCTCAATTGTGCACTGGCCAATAGAGCTGCACAATATATCAGCAAGGTGATGCAATATTCATATCCCAAGAAGCATAAAAATGTAGCAAAATTGCTGAGGTCTTCCATCTAAGTGAAATTTACACATTTATTACCTGAAACAAATCTTATGGTCACAACTCATAGATGTGCAAAAGTTAAGTTTTTGTCATTATTTTCTTAATTTAGTTACATTTTACCCCGATTGAAGTCTTTTTTTATACATTTTGTGCCAAAAATAAAAAAAAAGTGACTTGTTCATGATTGTTTATTTATAATTGTTTATTTATTTAATTGGACATACCCGTGGAAATAAAATATCACATTCATATATTTACAAACTTTAAGACGGTTATTGAATATCACAACCTTTTCTCATGTAGTGCAGCTTCACTAGTGTTACTCTGGTAATTTAAAGGCAGCCATATTGCTAACTGTCAGGTCTCTCTACCCACAGAAATCTATTTTCAGTACCGTGACGCCCGTCGCTGCCGCAACAGTGGCCCCGATAGTGGCCACCAACACTGTGCCATCAACCACCACTATAGGTACTTTAAGTTTCAAAGAGCGAATATTACTGGTTGATTGTTTTTAATTTATACTATTTTTATTTGATCTTTTAGCCAATTCTTCCCCTTTTGTAGGCGCCGTCCCACATACTCAAATGAACAGTAACACCTTGGTCACCATGACGGTTGCCTCTCACTCTTCTCATGCCACAGCAGTAACCACTTCCACCATCCCAGTCGGTGTGTTCCTTTTTCTTTCTTTTTCCACCATACTCTTCCACTACATCCACCGGTTGATTCTTAAATTTTGCTCTTCTTTTGTCAACAGCAAAAGTAGTTCCTCAGCCTATTGCCCATTCCTCGTCCCGTGTGCAGTCGGATTACCCGGGAGAGCGAGCAAACCTCATCCCCATCCCTGGGCATCGGGCGTCTCCCAACCCAGTCACAATGGAAGCAAGGAGTGACAGGTTATTATTACTATTTGTGCACATTTTAAAGAAGCGAGATCATGTGAGTGGGTTAGAAACATGAGACATAATTTTCACGCATGAACTGGCCACAGAATATTTGGGATGTGCTGGAGACAGCTTTGCACTGTGGCCTGACTCTCCCATCTTTAAAACAAACAGGGTAAAATAAAAATTAAACACTGGATGGAAATTAACCTGGTGACATTGCAGATTGTTGTCAAACAATGGACAGTGCATTACTAATGTTTCTTTGTTTTTTTTCTTTTAAAGGCCTCCAGTCCCAGTGCAATTCCAGTATTTCCTGCCGACATACTCCTCCTCTTACCCTCTGACACACACCTACACCCCTATTAGCAGCTCAGTGTCTACTATCCGCCAATATCCTGGTAAGACATCTGTTTTGTTATAATGCAAACCAAATGAAAAAGGAATTTCCTCATTGTCATATTCCAAACCTTCTCTCAGTTACTCCTCAAGCCCCCAGTTCTGCCCTGCCCACTCAGCCGGGGGTAGGAGTGGCCACTACAGTGCATCTGAACCACATGCAGCTGATGGCAGTGGACCGCATCGGTCTGCCCTCGGCTCAAATCAGCACCCAGGGGATCCAGCCCGCACCCATCACTGCTCAGGGCATCCAGCCTGCGCCCATCGGAGTCCAGGGCCTCCACACCTCCGCTGCCATCACCACACAGGGAATACAGCAGACCACCAGTGTCACCCAGCAGCCGCAACAGCAGCAACAGCAACAAGCGCCATCTGAAGCAAAACCAGGTATGACGTGACCGATATCACATTGAAATGAACAGAACCCTCATCGTGCCAGACTGAATGTCAAATCAAGCAAACGTCTGTCAGTCCCCAAAAGAGCAGCTGTTCCTGTAGTGAACTAGCAACCACAGTAGTATGGAATAAATGAAAATAATATCTCTTGAGAGTAGTGCTGGATGATATTGATATCTCAATGTTTGTGGGGACTTTCTCTATATCAATGATGAATCAATATTTTTGCCGACAAATGTGCTGCAAACATCTACATTTATGTTGCTTTGTCGATCAAAAAGATAACTGAACAGACTGCAAAAGGGCTTTATTCTTCTTATTCTTTTTTGTTAAGGTTTTTTCCCCCTATTTTGATAATCCCCCCCACACACATTTCTTTGACATACACTCGATACAGCAATTTCGATATTATGTAATGTTTCCCCGCTTCTACTTGAGAGAAGCGCCATCCAATATGATTATTTACTTCCTTCTAAAAAAGTATATGTAGTAACAACCACCTCTGGCAAAGGCTGCGCTCATCTGAAACTAACAATGTATGATTTTCTTTTATCTGCAGGGGTGGTTTTGGCCGACGGCTTCGTAGCTAGCCCCATCAGCACCACGTTTGGGGCGACTCAGCCAGTGGCCACCATGGTGCAGGCGCACACACAGGGACCGTCAGTCGGGGGAGGAGGCCCCACCCTGGTGTCCTCTCCTCGGCCGAGCATCCTGAGAAAGAAGCCCGCGAATGAACAAACGTGAGTCTTAAACCAGCGACACTAACGGCCTTCAACAAAAGTCACAATGGCCTTTATTATGCTCAATGTCCTTTTTTAAGGTATCATTTTTGCCCTGCCGCTTAACTCTATAACCTTAATGTATCTTTCTGTGCTTCAGTGGTGTCCGTAAAGCTCTGCCCCTCAGCGTTCAGCCCAGTGAACAAGGCATTGCCCGGATGGAGACGGCTGTGAGAGGAGCAGGATCCCCCCGACCTGCAGGGTAACTTTATGACATTATGAAAAATCGAGATACTCATAGTATTCTGATTGTTTTTGGTCGAGTGTGCTGTAAAGTGCAACTTAAAACTCTCATTCTAATATTTACTGTCATTATAAGCAGAATCTGATGTTTCCTTCACAGCATGAAGCCCAAAGCGGAGATGCACATGGCCATAGCCCCTCCCGTCATGGCCACAGTGGAGGCCCAGACTCCGGAGCAGCAGCAGCCCATCCCAGTGAACCCCCAGCACATCGCTCAGGCCATCCCCGCCTTGCTCTCTGCCCCGCCGGGACCTGTGCCCCCCTCGCAGCCCTCCACGGTGCTGTCGGCCCACCCTGCCGCCATGGCGGTCACTCCACCTGTACCCGCCTCCATGGCCAACACTGTGGCCTCTCCCACTCAGCCCGCGGCCAGCAGCACCGCGGCCTGTGCTGCCAGCTCCACCTGCCCCGACATCAAGGTCAAGCAAGAGGTGGAGCCTATGGACACCTCCTCCCATCCAGGTAAGGGGATATCTATTCATGTTCATCAGCTTGCAAGGGGGTCAAGTTCATAACCAACCGGCTTTTTATGGTGAATGGTTAGAACCGGATCTCAATTTTTTCAGTCAGTTTTACCCGGAACTCCCCCAAACAAACGCAAGTATCAGCCCAACAATGGAGAAGGCCACACAAGTGAAAGCTTTATGCATTAAAGTCGATTTGTCAGACAGTCACAGCCTCTTTTTATTAGTTTATTTTATCCACAAACACGTTTTTCAAAGTGTAAATATTAGTCCCATTGTAAATTTAGATTTAAATGAAAAAGTGTGCCTTGCGAGTTACCTGGCTGCTGTTAAAAAGTTATATTAATCTCTTAACCTCTGTCTGAACCGAGCACATTTTGTCCAATTCGGATTTAACGAAATCTAAAAGCTTAAAAAAAAAAGCATGAAAATAGCGGCAAAAACTCAACAAAAATGTGACCAAAAAAGTAACAAAAGAGCAATTAAAATGTGTCGAAAAAGAACAAATAACGTAGCAAAAGTTCAACAAAAAGTAACAAAGGAATGAGGCGTTACACTGTTGCTCTCCAGTGAAGAAGCTTTTAGATTTGGGTAAAGCCGAACTGGAGGAAATGCCCTTGGTTCAAAGGGGGGTGAGAGGTTAAAGAGAGCCTGTCTTTTGAACGGCTCTTTGAAATTAGCAGATTCCAAAGACTCTGCTCCCGGTAAGGAGCCGTAATTCCCATCACTCGGGGCAAGTCTGCCAGCAGTGGAACAAACTCAAAATGTTGCTTTGTACAAATAGTGTTGTTCCTCTGTTGTGTGCAATTATATTTCCTCCAAACCTGACACGCTTGTTTCAGAAAACCTTTTAAAAGCGCTCCCTAGTTATATAGTTTATTTGTTCTTTTTTTTATTAAATTCTTCTTTCATGCTTGCCCTGTGTTAGTGAATGTGTTACTAATCCATGTCTGTTTTCTTGCAGATCCCAATGCTAGTTTGTCCTCAGCCCCTGCTCTGACCTCACAGGGCGCCTCTCTGAACGCCCCCGGAGCAGGAGAGCTCATCCCGGGCGCCTCTCCACGGAAGAAACCCCGGAAGCAGCAGCATGTGATCTCCACAGAGGAGAGTGAGATGATGGAGACCAACAGCACCGACGAGGAAAGGGCCCCGGGCAGACCCATCACCGGCCGGGCCGAGAGGCGCGAGTCTCCCCCCAGGGAATATGTCGGTATGTGGATCTATTGGGTGGCTTATATCAGGGTGGCTCGCATATTTCAACTTAATTATTCGATGACAAAAGATCCATATTAATTTAGCAATTTTTTTGCTGCTCTCAGATGAAGAGGGAGTGCGTTACGTCCAGGTCCGACCGCGACCCCCAGTCACCCTCCTGAGGCACTACAGAAACCCCTGGAAGGCGGCCTACCACCACTTTCAACGCTACAGCGACATAAGGGTCAAAGGTCTGTCCTCCTCAGCCTAAGATTTACCGCTTACTCCAGAGTTCAAATGCATTTTAATATTTACATAATGCATATTTCCTTATTGTAGAAGAGAAAAAAGGCACCTTACAGGACATGGCCAACCAGAGAGGTGTCGCCTGCAGAGCTCAGGGCTGGAAGATCCACCTGTGTGCTGCTCAGCTCAGACAACTTGTAAGGAATATTAAAATTACTGTAGCCATCAAAACATCTGCATTGTGTTAACTTTTTTACTTTATTTTTTTGTCAGTCAAATTTGGAGCATGACGTGTACAGCCGCCTGTCCACTCTCCAGGAAGGACTGATCCCAAAGAAGAGGGCGGGAGCTGACGACGACCTCCACAGAATCAACGAGCTCATCCAGGTGAGGGTTATGGACCATGATTTCTCGTCAGAAATAATAAAACATAGATTGAATGTTGAATTGATTTGTAATATCAGGTAGAAGTTCATGATGTTGTATTTTTAATGATTTTTCAAGGCGATCATAGAGCAGGTAAACGACACCCCCAGTCAGGACAGTTGCATAATGGATGCAAGTCTTTGTTCCATAGTTTTATGAAATTATTGATGGTTTCTTTTAGTTCACATTGTGTAGAGCTTGTTGCTGTTACAATTGTGCAATCCTAAATGCCTGGCGTGCAAAATGTTTCCTCATTGATATGGATTTAAGGTGCATTATGCAACGTGAAACGATTATTTTTTTTGTTCAGGATCAATAGTTTTTTGAGTGTCTTGTAGTTCTTCACTGCTGGCGGACGGTCTTACCAGAAAACCTACAAAACCTCCTGGATCCTGGAGAGTTGTAGAGGCCACCGTGATGGAAAGTAAAGGCGTCATGATAACAACCCATAGTCACTGGGTCACAAAATGTCAATTACGCACAAATATTACGTTTTTATTTCCGCATAAAAAGTTGCATTATGCACCTTTTTAAATTGAGCTAATTTTAAACATGTTTTACAACAATGAAGGTAGAGCTAGTCTAAAGTCTTTATTTTGCATGGTTAACTGGATTAAGAAGCCACCGTGTTTCTGCTCATAGGCCTTCCTCAGGGCAAACTCGAGATGCCTGTTTCCTTTTTAATCCATGTAGCCATGTAAAATAAAGGCTTTTAACAAGCTTAATAAGCTTAATTTAAGCCGTATCAATCGGGAAACATTTTGCACCCCAGGCAGTGAAGCAACAGCAACTTAAATTGAGAAGTTGCTGTTCCTTAAATCTACACAGTGAGGAAAAAAAAAATAAGAATTTCACATCAAATTATGGTCCAAAGAGTTGCATGCTTTGTGCTGATTTAAGGCGAGACACGGGAGGGGACAGTATTGATTTTTTACGCAGTGGTCGAAGTGAAGATTTTTATCTAGTTTCCTTCCTTTTTTCAGGCATGCGCAATCAGTACAAAACTTCAGGGCCGGTTTTCCTCCACTTATACAGTAGCTCCTACGGATTCCAAACTTTCCAGCCTTGGGCTTAACCAGATATTTAGGTTTCCAGAGTGACTTTTGAATAACTAATTTCAAGCCTGATTTATTCAGCTTTGAACCCAAAAAAACAAGGCGGAATTTGAGTTTTTACAGATTTTTTCATTTGCTTCGTTTTTTTCAAAAAACTAAACAAGATCCATGTTAACATATTATTAACAAGATTTGTTTCTAATATGTCAATAAAATGAATCCATACATTTTAATCTGGGTCTATCCACTATTTTGATTTCGTCACTGAAAATATTGGCAATTTTGGCCATTTTCATGCACAAAAGGCCTTATTTTTATATGAAAACATTTTCAGCAAAAGGTTCAAATGGATATCTCTACATTTCCCCCCCCTATTCACCTGCAGTGTCTCGCCTTAAAAAAAAAACCTCAAAATTTTAGGTCATATATTACTGCCTTTTTTTTTTTTAAGTGTCATTCTACTCTCCTGCAAATCAAGTTTTGACATATTTACATAAGTTGCATCTAAACTGTAATCCGTCTCCTTCAGGGCAACATGCAGCGGTGTAAACTGGTGATGGACCAGGTGACGGAAGCTCGAGACACAATGATGAAAGTCCTGGACCACAAAGACAAAGTGCTGAAGCTGCTCAACAAAAACGGCGGCGTCAAGAAATCCTCCAAACTAAAGCGGAAAGAACGAGCGTAGGCTTCGACCGCCACTGCTACGGCGCCCTCTGGTGGCTGAGAGGAGCTGCTCACCGGTGCTATGATTTGCTGTATACAATCACACGCACCCTGCCTGGAGAGAAAAAAAAAAAGACTGAGGACTTGGGAGGAAAAAAAGATGGGAGTGATAGGTTCTCAGCGACGCACATGCGAAGTGTGGAGCGTTCAAATAGTGCTTATCTATTTGGTTTTGTTTAGTTTCCCTTAAATCTTTGGCCCAATTTTATTTTCAGATTTGGATCTATAAGCGACTACAGAAACACAGACACATTAGTAAATGAGAATATTGTGGTAAAGTTTCTTACACTTGATGAAGAAATTACCGTGAATTACTTGACGTCTTAATATATACATGACATCACCCTTAGTCCCACCATTTTGAATCCCAAAGTAGAATTATGCAGTACTACAACATGCAACAATATCTCTACTCAGGATGAAAATGAAAGACAACTGATTGACAGTGGCATTTTTATGTAATCGCAATCATTGCTCAAGATGAGGAGTAAATGAGGATTTACTAAAGATCTGCTTCATTACTCAGACTAAATTAGCACATCAAAGAGGAAACAAAACTTTTCTCTGATTTTTACAGTTTGTCATGTCAGAGTCTCAGTCTGAGTTGGTGTTAAAGCTGCTCAAGATGTTAACATGCTACCGGTTAGCAACTGTCATCAACCAACTGTTGATGGCTTCAACTCGATAAAGATGAACACTGAGGGAATACTACAGTAACAGCATGTTGTATCCAACGCTAGATGTTTGGAGTGTGGTTCAGGGCTTTCTCCTGGAGAGGCTTGTCGTGTTTAAGCTAAACGCTACCGGTCGCATGCTAACGTCTTGAGAAGCTTAACACTGACTGACTGGTTTCTTCACATAAACGTGCTCTCATTGCTCTCTTCTTGAGCAATGAGATACTAGTAAATAAAAATGCCACTGTCAATCAGTTGTCTTTCATTTTCATCCTGAGTAGAGATATTGTTACATGTTGTAGTACTGCATAATTGTACTTCGGTCTTCAAAATCGCCGCCATAACAACAAAAGTCACATGACTGAAAGGCATGTATAGCCAGTTTCTAATTGGATTGTAGTGTATCCAGTCTCTGTAAGGTTCCATTAGGTACAAAAATAGCTGCACAATACGAAAGATGTGCAATATCTGAAAACTGTCATAAATATTGCGACAAACGCTTTCAATACAGTAAAGTGTGCGTAAGCAATTTGTTTTTTCAAACGTGATAAAAATAAATAATTTGGCGATATATCGTGCAGCCCTATTTTATGCTGCGCTTTTACCCATCCCGAATGAATCACGTGGAAAAAAAACTTTACGCAGAATTGAAATGGATATTAATGCTCATTTCACATTGAACTGAATACCTCAATAACTTTCCACAATAGGCTAGATTTGTTGTTGTGTCTTTGTCTTGAGAATTTCTGGCAGTAAGTAATATTGTCCTGTCAAAGATCTTTTAGTTAGACATAAAGATAAAAAAAAAAAAGGGACATAACGATTTCGGTTAGCCAATTATAAAACTGTGTGTCTTCAGTGCTCTTCTCATAGATCTGTGCCTTCATTTTGTTGATGTAAATATAAATCTCATGAAGAAAATACAATTTGAAAGCTTCCCATTCTTTTTATACCACTACAGCAATGTCCGAGAGAGTTTAAGGAGGGGGGAGGTGCGCATAGAAACATTAGTATACACAACACCAGTATTATCAGAGGGTTATTTCAACGGAGGATTTTACCAGACACTGTCCAACAATACGGAAAAGGAATGTGATGTTAATTTTGAGTATGTTTGTGAGAGCGAGTGTCCCAGCGCTAATAAAATGGTCTATTGAATAATTGTAAATCAATGTACATGTTTTTTTTTCATCCGTTTCTTTTCAAGTTTTGTACTCTAAACATCTGTGTCAAAGGCGCTGCTTCATTTTGCAGAGTCTAATGAAATTTACTGAAATGAAGTGCCCCCGAGAGACATCCAGCTATTGTATGTGTTCTTTTGTCTGTGTAATTATAGTAAAGATACTTCAACAATGCCCTGATCTCTGACTTTCATACTGTGATTATGCACGGCCTGACCAAAACAAAAAGGTCACATGCATTTAGTTGTTTGGACCGCCTTTAGCTTTGATTACAGCACGCATTAATTGTGTCTGTTTCAATAAGCTTCTGCAATGTCAAAAGATCCAATGTTGCATTACCTTCCCCCAAAATTCTTGTACTGATGATGGGAGAGTGTGACCACTGCACAAAGCCTTTTCCAGCACATCCCAAAGACTCTTAATGGAGTTCAGATCTGGACTCTGGGGGCCAATCCGTGTGTGAAAATGATGTCTCCTGCTCCCGGAACCACTCATTCACAATGTGAGCCCGATGAATCCTGGCATTGTCATCTTGGAATATCCCCAGAAGAAGAAATTATGGAATAATCTGATCAGGATGTTGAAGTAGTCAACTGATCTCATTCTCCAAGCATTTTATTGAGGGAACAGATTGTAAAGCTTATTGAAAACCAGTAAGTACATGCCTCTGCGGACAAAACATTAAAAAGGATATTTCAGGATTTTTGACATGGGGCCTCATTTCCTAGTTATCCAGAGTGTTGTTGATTTCTGGAGATATATTTTGAATTCATGCAGTCCTTATATTTGAAGAGTTTAGTGGTGCTAGGCTAATGGTGCTAGTGCATGTCTATGGTAACTAGTTACCCAAGCACAGTGCACCTGAGTCAAATCACTTAAAACACTATCCATATATATGTCTGTGTTGACTGAATATTGTTTTAATAATATAATCATTTTGCATTCAAAAGAAGTCATATTCCTGGTTGTAGCTACGCAGCGGCGGAGTGATCTGCTTGGTTACCGGATCTACAGTAGTTTATTTACCTGCGGCCGGCATTACTACATGTGGAATTCACAAAGGAGCTTTCTACAAACCAGACATGGCAACGTTTGGAGGACGACCCCATGATTCTGAAGAGGTTTTTAATGCAGGCTACTAGTTACCATAGACATGCGCTAGCCTAGCACTAGCCTAGCACCACTAAACTCTTCTAAGGACTGCGTGGATTCAAAAATATATCTCTCCAGGAATCAACAACACTCTGGATAACTAGGAAATGAGGCCCTATGACAAAAATCCTTAAATATCCCTTTAATCTCAATACATTACACATAAGGTTAAGGTTCTCTGCATTTTTACCCATCCAATGCCACTGGGGCGACCTGTAGGAGCAGTAGGCGGCCGCACAGTAGGCCGGCGCCCCGGGGATCTAACTCCTGATGTGAAGCCAGGCTAATGGTCAGAATCACCTGACTGGAGGATTAACCTATTGTACATGTTTTTGTGGTAGGAAAACCTAGTGCCCAGAGGAAACCTACGCAGACACATGGAGAACATGCAAACCCCACACAGAAAAGGAATCGAACCCAACGCGTCGCCCATTCACAAACGGAAACCATGGCGATAACGTTTTGCTGGATGGAGCGTGTCGTGAAGGTCAAGGTCAAGAACGCACTCTCTCTTATAAAACTCTCCAAAGTTGTGCTATGACTGAGAAAACAGAGAATCAAAGTTTCCTTTCTTTTTACTGTCCACTTTTACAACATAACTGCCTAGGGTTTGGCAGTCCATGACCTCTTGTGACGACCTCACCCGTTGTATTGATCAAGGAAGTAGTAACCATATTATCGAGATGGTTCCTGTTATACGTTTACTTTATGGGATACGTAAAGTAAAGTAAAGTAAACCCGGGATCAAGAGCTTTAAATGTTATTCAATGGGAAACCAATCAATAACAGTATAATAGACAAGAAAACAGGTTTAAATCTTGACTGTTGATATATAGACTAGGATTTACCAATTTATAAAAAATATTTGCAAATTTTTCCATGCATTTCTAACTTTTCTTTGCTCATGTTTGTCCAGTAACAGTGGTCGCTATGCTAACATAATCTGTAAACAGCTACGGTTATGAGTGTGTTTTGAATATTATCAGGAAAAGGCTGGTCTAAATCTAGTGTTAAGCGACTTTGGGTGGCTTCAGTTTTGCGGGATCAAAGTCAAAGTGCCATAAAGTGGAGGTGGCAGGGCTTCCCACTTCCTGCTTCAGTCCTCATTCAAAGAGGGCTCACCTCAACAGCACGGACTAACAAACACCACAAAACCTGCACTTTTAGGTAAGTAATTGTTGTATTATTTCATGTTTTGTGTGTAAAACATTAAGAGAAAGTTAGTGTGTGATATTGTTTTGTTTCTAAAATGTTCAAATCAACTCTTAATACTAAGCTCAAATGTTTAAACAGATTTTGGTTTTGTGATGTGAAATAGTAGAACAATTCAGAAAACATCTTTGTCGTGGAGAAAGTAAAGCACAATGATGTTATAGAAAATAGCCAGAGGTGGGTAGAGTATTGACAAAATATTTACTCAAGTAAAAGTAACATGGCTTCAAAATAATTGTATTCAAGTAGAAATAAATAGTAATGAACCAAATACTTAAATGAAAGTAAAAAAGTACTTGCTGAAAATGCTTCAGGAGTACCGTGAGTAATGAGTAGCTGAGCGTAATTTATGGCATTTATGGCTTAAAGAAGAGAAAGCTTTAAAGGCACACTGCATAACATTTTTGGCTTTTACTGTTGCCAGCAATATATATATATATATACAAAATATACAGGCTCCTAATAAGCAACACAGACACAGAAAATGCTACTATCAAAGAATTGATTCTTAAAGCTGAGTTACTTTGATATTTCCTGTTCAAACTGTGACATTTTTAGTGTTGGCCCTAACTCATTTCTAGCTCTCACAACCCCTCCTGCACATTCGAACTGTATATGCACACTTCACGCCCGTGTTCAGCCTGGAGAGGTGGCAACGTGAAGCAGGGGGACCACCCAATAAATTGTACTAATCTAGATTCTTCCATCGCTCAATAAACAACATCTGTTTTATGCTGTGTTTACAACATACTCTTAAGTGAACAAAACGTTAGGTATCCCAGCTTTAAGTGGAGTACTTAATCCATTTAAATCTTATATTTGGCCTTTAGTCGACATCTCCATGGAGACGAGCTAGACGTCCCGCTCCCTGCAAAGTTACAGTCAGGTCTTAAGAGAGGTGAACCCCTCAGAACAAACACAAATGTTTGTTTATTTAAGGTATTTTTCAGTAATTTCTAATTAAATAAATGCTTGTATCTTACTTTATCTACAAGGTCAAATGTTATGCAGTGTGGCTTTAGTGGCGCTTAACATTAAGCTTTTGCCACTTACATTTAGTGGTAAAGACAACATTGCATTATGTAGAAGTAAGAAGTACTGTGTGATAAAACTACTCCAAGTGTAAGTTACTCCGGCCACAGCTGTACAAACTACTTCAAAAAGTTTAAAACAATTGATTTTATTGACAGCAGTAGTTGTTCACCGTTTAAAAAACTGCAGTAAATAAGTGTTGTGGGCAATGCTTTGTATGCCTGTTATTTTTGTGTCCCTTTTCATAGTCTGACTCACAATACCAGCTCTTTATAACCCTGTACCAACATAACTTTTTTTTTTATTGCAGAAGTCCATTATGCTGGGGAAGGTAAGTGTGCTACAGCATATTCCAACAGGACCGGTTCACTCATTTCTTATGTAAACTTATATTCATCATTATCAGGGCGATTTTGTGTGGGTGGACACAGGAAGTGGGGTTCCCATCGGAGCAGAAGTCAAAGTCACCGACGCTGGACAACTTCAGCTGATCGACGATGAGGGAAAGGTATGAAAATATCTTTAATGAACAATGACCTAATTGCATTATCTTATTTATGCCCAATATTGTTTTTTATAAGAGTTCAATTTATTCATTTTTTGCCTCTTTAAGTCATTGTTGAACACAAGCTTGTCATTCCTACCTCCAAGCATTTGTGTTAACACGTGCAACATTGTTTCCACCAGCCATCCTGGTGCACTGTTGACAAGCCTCTCCCGGCAGCACGTTGTTCAAGCACCCATTTGCGAACTCGTTCCTCTTGCTGTGGCCGTCTAGCTTTTAGCTCGCGATTAGCTTTTTTGGTTTTCATCATTGCAGTAAGAGTAACCTCTTTTCGGGCATTTGTGTTCAGTCTTAGCAGATACTGGTACACAAGCATAGAGCGCCCTCTAGCGGCTGTCAATGTTTTGATATATAAGTCACACCTGAGTATAAGTCGCACCCCTAGCCAAACTATGACAAAAAGTGCGACTTATAGGCTGGAAAATACATTATACAGGTGCTCGTCATATAAATAAAATATCATGTAAAAGTGCATTTACTTCTGTTATTCAGCTTAAACTGTGAAACTAATATATGATAGACTCATTACATGCAAAGTGAGATATGTTTGCCTTCATTTGTAATCATTTTGATTATTATGGCTCAGCTTGTAAAAAACCCAAATTAAAAATCTCAGAAAATTTGAATATTTTAAAAATGAACTGTAAGCCTTAATCATGTTGTATATAATGAGCCTATATCATATATTAGTTTCACATTTTAAAGGGACTAGATGCAAGTTGGTCATTTTTATACTCACTGCCACCTCAGGTCTTAGGTGTAACTGCAGTCTATATATTATTAGGACATTGCTGGAACATGTAGGGGGAGGAAAATGCATAATTTTAACATTTTTAAACTCTGTATAGTCCCTTAAAGTTGAACAACAGAAGTAAATGCACTTTTTCATGATATTCTAATGATATGACGAGCACCTGTATGCTTGAAATGAATGCTTATTGGCATTTGTTTTTATGTTTTGGCACAACATTCACAGGGGGGGCTTCAAGTTAAAAAGGTTGGGAACCACTGCTATAGTCTATGGTCGGGACACATCATCACCCAAGGACAACAAACCGTGACCAAAACAACAGCCAAATTGAACTTTCCCCCAAGTTATTGTTGACTAAGTAAGAGTCAAATAAGCCTGAAATTTTAACAGATTCAGGTGTGTGTTTATACTTTTCCAGTAGATAAATATTGAAAGAAATTGTTAAGATAATACTTTACTGATCTAACAATGCAAGCTCTCAAGAACACAGGGTGCAAATGGTTAGGAAATGTGCAATCAAAGAAGAAAAAGGTAAATATAAAGGGGTCTTATGTGAAAAGAATGAAAACTTAAGGGAACTTTGTGCTGTTGTGTTTATAGGAGCATAAAGTCAAAAAGAAAAAGGAGGGATCGATCCGGCCCATGCACCCCACCTCCGTCAAAGGCGTGGACGACATGATCCGACTGGGCGACCTGAACGAGGCCGGGCTGCTCCGAAACCTGCTGGTGCGCCACAAAGAGGGCATCATCTACGTACGTACCACCGAGCACATGAAACACAAGAGATTTAAACCAAGTCTGAACCATGTGTGTCACTTTACAGTCACCAAGTCAGAAGTCTAATCTAGAAACGAGCTATGTCATACGGTGTCCGCTCTGAGACACCTTGTTTTATGAGGTCTGTTGTAAAGCTATGGCAACGCACACATGAGCGCACTCCTCAGCTGCACCAAAGCCCCGTGTGCAGTGGACTCTGGACCCTGGTTTATTACTGTGCGGTTTGTCTCAATAGCGATAAATGTGGCTCTGTTTAAAGACGGGTTTTTATGTCACTCTTAAATCTCTCCAGTGCCTCGGCTGATTATGAACCGTGCTGCTTTTTGTGGTGGAAAAATAGCGATGCTCGGAGCTACATTTTCTGGGACAGACATCTCTTTGTATGTCAAGATTCCCAATTTTGTAACAGGGCGTAGAAGTGAAAAGGCTAAATGATTGGTGGCCTAATTTTCAAGGGCTTCATTTTAATATTTATTACTCTGGTGTCTTTCAGGATTCAAACTATACGAGTTTCAAGTTCAAACCCTTAATCTAAGCCATGAACCTCGTAACCCCCCACCTGAAACGAGCACACTTTCTCCAGTTTGGCCTTGCACAAAGCCTTTCAAAAAGGGGGTCAAAAAAGCAAGAAAAGAGTGAGAAAAGTGAGAAAAACGCGACGAAAACGTGACAAAACCCGACAATATAGAAACAGAACAAAGCCACGGAACAATGACGAAAACAACGACGAAAACACACAAAAAAAGTGACATAAAAAGAGACGAAAACACTAACTATTACTCTAAACCAGTATAGAATGAACAAATATCAGACCATTTGTTTACTTAAAGCAGTACTAAGTAACTTGTTTACCTTAATAAATCCTTTTCATAGTCCCTCTGGTAATACAAGTGTTAAAGGGATGATTCCCCCTGGTGTCTCTGACCAGAAAACCACAATTGCAACTTTGCTGCCTACGAGTCGGAGGCGCAATACACACTAATGGAATCACAAAGAAGTTGCTAACAGGCTAACAGGCAACTGCGGGCTAGCGGTAAAACAGCATTTACAGCCAAGTTCGAGTGAAAAAGATGATCTCCATTGTGTGTAATTGGATGTACAATATCCCTCTCTCCCTTTGTCTTTTCTGTCAGCGTAGTATTTACTCTCATTGACAATTAATGAGTAAAAAAAACGCGGCATACTATGACACCTGCAGTCTCGCTTATGGCCTCTAGGGGCATGAGTTACTTAAAACTGCTAATAATGTTTTGATGATTCAGAATTGGTTTGACGTACGTAGCTGGAAGAATGTCCAACTTATCCATGTTTATTTACTAAATAAAGGCCCCATATCTTTTCTATATCTTTTTCTATACTTTTCTCTTTAGAGTATATTGTCAGAGCAGTCAAACAAACAAAATAGACAGGCACATGTGGTCTAAATTACATTATGAACTATTTTTTATAAATCTCAAACACTAACAACAACAATCTTTGGGTGCTCATGTTGTGAAAGTGGGTGGAAGCCACACAAATGCAAAATAGAGGATGTGAAAAAAAAACAACCTCAAATATTATATGATATAATTATGAAATGGAAACACCAGAATATCTTTCCTTTTTGTGAGGACTTTGCACTATCTCCCTGTGTTTCAGTGATACATTTCCCTATAGGTGCAACTAAATAGCCTCATGTTAATGTTGTGCATCTTCCAGACCTACACGGGCTCCATCCTGGTGGCGGTGAACCCGTACCAGCTCCTGCCCATCTACACCACAGACCACGTCCACACGTACACGGACCGGCGCCTCGGAGAGCTGCCCCCGCACGTGTTCGCCATCGCAGACAGCTGCTTCTTCAACATGCGCCGTAACAAGAAGAGCCAGTGCTGCGTCATCAGGTCAGACGGGGGTCGGGACTATCTATCTATCTATCTATCTATCTATCTATCTATCTATCTATCTATCTATCTATCTATCTATCTATCTATCTATCTATCTATCTATCTATCTATCCACATAATAGTCATCTTTCTTTATTTACCTCCACAAATCTTCTTCACCGCTTAACCCCCACCATAACCAAGCACATTTTCTATCCAGAGCGAAGCCTTATTGAAAGCTAAGACCTACAAAACTGATCAAAGATTTTCCTCCCATTGTTGCTGCGTTGTCACTTTTTGGACGTATTATGTAGGGTTTTTTTCTTCACGTTTGTCTTTTTTTTTTTGCTTTGTTGCTTTTTTTTTTTTTTTTTACATTTTTCTCACTTTCATGTCACGTTTTTGTCGCTTTTTTGTCACGTTTGTTGCTTCTTTTGTGTTTTTGTTTCTCTCTCATCACGCTTTTGTTACGTTTTTCTGATTGCTTTTTTTGGGTTGAATTTTCATCCTTGTTTTCGTCCCGTGTTTTGTTGCTATTCTGACCTTTTTTTTCAAGAAGCTTTTGCAACATTGTCCTATCGTATCTGTAAAGAAGCACGACCAATTTTAATGAGCATGATTTCACTGTGAATTTGAGGACTGCATCACCAGGCCTCGTGCAATACAAATAAATAAATAATGGTCATCTGTCTATCATGCCCTTTCTTCAGCGGTGAATCCGGAGCCGGGAAAACAGAGAGCACTAAACTCATGCTGCAGTTCTTGGCGGCTGTGAGCGGTCAACACTCCTGGATCGAGCAGCAGATTCTGGAGGCAAATCCCATACTCGAGGGTGAGAATTAAAGCTATACCGGACAGGGCTGCACAACAGATCGCCAAATGATTGTTGATGTAAACGCTCCTTTCAGCTTTTGGAAATGCCAAAACGGTCAGAAATGACAACTCCAGTCGTTTTGGGAAGTACATCGACATCAACTTCACTAAGGGAGGAGCCATCGAAGGCGCCCGCATCGAGCAGTACCTCCTCGAGAAGTCCAGAGTCTGTCACCAGGTAAATGCACTGCCCTTGTAGATGTCAATGTGCTGTTCTCTTTTCTTTTGTAGGATCCCCTCTTGGGCCAGGAGTCCCCGTAAAAAGATAATGTTAATCTCAGTGGGACTTTCCTGGTTAAATAACGGTCAAATATCGAGAGGGAGGGGTTTACCTTGTTATAGGTGCCAACCATCTTTATTCTAAAAAAAAAACACTTGACCCGAGCACATTTTCTCCAGTTTGGCTTTACCTAAATCTAAAAGGTGATGAAAACGCAACAAAAAAGTGCCCAAACGAAAAAGCAACTAAAGAGTAACAACAAAGTGGCAAAAAAGCTATGAAAATGTGATGAAAAAGTGACAAAAATTGTATTAAAAATGTGACAAAAAAGTGACACAAATTTGATTTTAAAAAAAAGTGACAACAATTTGATGAAAAAGTGAAAAGAAAATTGACAAAAAAGTTATTAAAATTTGACAAAAAAGTTAAATAATTTGACAAAAATGTGACAAAAAAGTGACAAAAATTTGATTTAAAAAAGTGACAAAAATGTGACCAAAAATGATAAAAATGTGACAAAAAAGTGATAAAAATGTGACAAGAAAGTGACACAAATTTGATTATAAAAGTGACAAAAATGTGACAAAAAAGTGACAAAAATTTGATTTAAAAAAGTGACAAAAATGTGACCAAAAATGATAAAAATGTGACAAAAAAGTGATAAAAATGTGACAAGAAAGTGACACAAATTTGATTATAAAAGTGACAAAAATGTAACAAAAAAGTGACAAAGATTTGGCAAAAAAAAGACAAAAAAGTGATAAAAATGTGACAAAAATGTAATTAAAAAGTGACGAAAATTTCACAAAAAAGTGACAAAAATTAGATTTTAAAAAGTGACAAAAATGTGACCAAAAAGGATAAAAAATTGATTTAAAAAATGTGACTTAAAATGTGACAAAGATTTGGTAAAAAAAAAAAAATTGCAAAAAAGTGATAAAAATGTGACAAAAATGTATTTAAAAAGTGACGAAAATTTGACAAAAAAGTGACAAAAATTTGGTTGAAAAAATGGCAAAAAGTGATAAAAAATTGACAAAAATGTGATGAAAAAGGACAAAAATAAAATGAGCCGTTATATGGCACTAAAATTATTCTTGTCATTAAAAACACTGCTATGCCAAAAGAAAATTACAGGCAGACCAGATACTATTTCAAAGGGTCTGGCGCTCACATAAAGACACTTGGGTCTTGCTGGAAGGGCATCTGAAACAAAGAGAGCGACCAAAAGCCGTTTCATATGAATGCTTTTGTATGAACAGGCCCCAGACGAAAGGAACTACCACATCTTCTACTGCATGCTGATGGGGATGTCAGCCGAACAGAAGAAGACCCTGTCACTGGGGAGCGCCGCGGAGTACGACTATCTCACAATGGTGCGTGTCATAAAGTATTGAATTATCAGTATATGTGTGACGGATAATGGGTTTAATGTGTTTTCATCATTAGGGAAAGTGCACCAGCTGCGAGGGCCGGGACGATATCAAGGAGTACGCTCATTTCCGCTCCGCTCTGAAGATCCTCATGTTCACAGAAAACGACTCGTGGGAAATCTCGAAGTTACTGGCTGCGATCCTCCACCTCGGCAACGTCCGCTTTGAGGGTACGGACGTATATCGGAGTGGAATTATTATCGTGTAAATTCAAAGTAGGAGGAATATCCCGTCGGTTCATGGGAGTGGATTTCTCCTACGATGTGATTCTACTTATTTTGCTTTATAATCACTTTTTAATTGTGTTTTTGTTTTTCTTATCACTTTTATGTTGTATTTTCATCCTCGTTTTCGTCCCTGTTTTGATGCTTTGTTCAAGAAGCTTTAACATTTTAGTAAAGCCAAACTGGAGAAAATGTGCTCGGTTCAGGCGGGTGTTGAGAGGTTAAAGCTATAACCAGTATCTTGTTGCTTCATATTCTGTGGTAAATTACAAAACATGCACGTTGACTCAGACTGGTTTGACATTTTTATGCTTCAGAGTGCCCTGTTAAGTCGTGATGTGTCTTTCATATAACTTTACTTCTCTTTCTCACTGTTTGATGTCTGTGTAATCAAATCAAGCTTTACAAAAACAAATTGACTGATTTACTTTATTCCCACAGGCACTATTGTGAACAACCTGGAGGCCTGCGACATCCGGAAGTCCTCTCATTTTAACGTGGCCAGCAAACTCTTAGAGGTATTTAAAGGCGAAGGGAGTCTTCATTACCAAACGTGCAAAGACATCTATGACATTTATGTTTAACCCCTGTTGTTGCCTCAGGTGGATCCCGGGTCTCTGGAGAAAGGCTTGACCCAGCGCTCATTTATGACGAACAGAGAAATTGTGACCAGGTCTCTGACGTCTGCTCAGGCTGTGGACGGACGGGACGCCTTTGTCAAAGTAACATTTTTACAACACTACTAAGAATACTATCCACTTTTGTATTTGATCGGAGAGTATAGCGGGTGGCGTGGTGGTGCAGTGGTTAGCGCTCGTGCTTCACAGGGGTCCCGGGTTCGATTCCCACCTGGACGGGGCCTTTCTGTGTGGAGTGTTAATGTCCCCGTGTCTGCGTAGGTTTCCCCGGGGCACTCCAATTTCCCCTACCACTTAAAACATGTACAATACGAGCGATCACGATGTCGTCACATCCGTTGGCCGTGATAGGCATTTTACGTTTTCATATTTGATAAAAATTGTATTAAAATCCTATGATCGGCAAAAACAATGTCCATAAACAGGGCATTGCTTCTCTCGCGCTGTAACAGATCTATTATTTTATAAAACCGAGTTAGAGGCCTGGATGCATCAGCTGTTGCCGACCATTCACCAAAACATCCGGCGAAAATTGCAACAATAACAGCGATCGCTCGTATAGGCCAGGATGAACGAGAGTGCACATGTGGGACAATTGATGGAAATTAGTCCATGGCTACAATCCGGTGTGACGTGTTTACATGCATGAGACCCACGTATGTTCATTAACATGCACTGTCCCGACCAAATAAACCAATAAATAAAATAAAGATAAAATATTGCGCACCCCTGCCTTAAAGCCACACCGCGTAGGATTTTCACTTACAAATAAAATTGAAATGCTAGCATTTATTTTATGATAGATCATTTCATCATTGGAAAAATACCTCATAAATGTACAAACAAACATGTGCTTTTGCTGTGAGCGGCTCAGCTCTCCTAAGACATGACTGTAACTTTACCAGGAGTGGGTACGTCTCCAGCTCGTCTCCATGGAGGTGTGACGAAAGTCAGCAGAATTTGAGATTAAAATAGGTTCGGTTCTCATCAAAAAACATTCTCTGATCATTCCCTGCAGTAATAGCATTTTTTGAGCTGAGTGTGTTTTGCACTGATGGCAACGCTATAGTCCAAAATGTTACGCAGCGTCCCTTTAACTGAGCATGTATTCTCCAGTTTGACTTTACCCAAATCTAAAAGCTTCTTGAAAAAAGCGTCAGAATGGCGTCAAAAACAAGATGAGAATGAAAACAAAAGCAACAAAACAGTTACAAAAAAGCCACAAGTGAGTAAAAATCTTAGTTTAGTTTTGTAGGTCTTATCTTTCAAATGAGGCCTGTAAGCTCCCGTTGAGAAGCTTTTAGATTTGGGTAAAGCTGGACTGTAGAAAATGTCCTCAATTAAGGCGGGGGTTAAAGATGTAGAGATTTTATTAAATGCATAAGTCCGTGTAGGTTGTGATGATCATTATTGTTGTTTCTAGGCCATCTACGGGAGACTGTTCATTTGGATTGTGGACAAAATCAATCAAGTCATTTACAAACCTCTGACGGAAGATTCGGATAAGGCTCCGCACTCCATCGGCCTGCTGGACATTTTTGGATTCGAAAACTTTACAACCAACAGGTCCATATTCGTTCCTATTGGCACTTATCATTGTGGCCGTTTTGTCCTCATATGAAACTGTTTATTTCAGTTTTGAGCAGCTCTGCATCAACTACGCTAATGAGCAGCTGCAGCAGTTCTTCGTGCGCCATGTTTTCAAACTGGAACAAGAAGAATACGCACGAGAAAACATTGTCTGGGAACGGATCGACTACAAAGACAACCAACAAACTCTAGACGTCCTGGCCAGTAAACCCATGAACATGCTGTCTCTGATCGACGAGGAGAGCAGCTTCCCCAAGGCGAGTCTCTCAAGAAAACGTAGAAAGATGGAGTTGATTTTTTTGTTTTTTAATATAGAGATGAATGTTTGCTGTTTCTTCAGGGCTCAGATACAACCATGCTGCAAAAAATTAATCAAGTCCATGGGAAAGGGGGGGTTTATATTCCTCCGAAAAACGACTACGAGACGCAGTTTGGTGTGAGACATTTTGCCGGAGAGGTCTACTATGACTCGAAAGGTATTACTCTGAAGGCAAAAACTATTTTCTCCTAATTCATATCTTATCATAATTCACCAAGACTCAACCTGAAATATACTGCTCTGTCCTGATGTTTTCGTCCACCAGGCTTCCTCGAGAAGAACCGTGACGCCCTCAGCTCAGATCTGATCCAGGTGGTGGAAACCTCGACCAACAAACTCCTCAAACAGGCTTTTCACAATGAGATTTCCACAACCAACTCCAAACCCGGCTCCAACCCCAAGATGATGATCAACTCCAGCAAGAGCAGCCTCAGGGTCAGTGTGATCCATGACAGAGCGGATGAAAGAGAGTTGCATTGTTGTTGTTTTTGGGCACATTTACATTTTTCAAACACAAATGGTCTTGTTTTTCCACAGCAAATGACTGATGGGAAGAAGCGCGTGCCGACTCTGACCTACCAGTTCCGCCAGTCGCTAGAAGCTCTGATGAAGACGCTCACCGTGTGTCAGCCGTACTTCATCCGCTGCATCAAACCCAACGACTTCAAGAAGCCTATGGTACAAGAGAAGTATATAAGAGTATAAAAAAGACTTACCATGTATTCCACTATGAGGGAGCTGGAGATATCCCAGAAGTCACTCCACGCATATTCAATCACAAATATTGACATATTTTTTTATGTCCATAAAGGGTGACTGAGATGACGCTATAATCCAAATATGGTCATTCCCTTTATGGGGGACACCCGCTACTAAAGACAGGATAAATAAATGTGCTTAAATACAGAAACATCTCCACTTTAGTAGCTCCTACAGGCTCCAAAAAAAAAGATATCCAAAATCCCCTCTGGAAGAATCCTTATTACAGATACAGGTGAAACTTGGAAAATTTTAATGTTGTTAAAAAGTGCATTCATTTCTGTTTTTCAACTTAAAGGAATAGGCCACTGTTTTTACATACTGAGATATGTTCTTACCTTAGCTTTGACGAGTTCTTTAGGACCTGTCTGGTCTTCACCCGTGCCTTCAATCACGTAAACACAGCGCAGACGGCGTTAGCATTTAGCCTCTCCTGCTCTCCACTATAGCTCCAAAATAGGTCAAGATAGAAGCTACCAAGCTCTTCCACGTTTTCCCTATTTAAATATGGTTATGTGAAGTGTTACACTACAAAGTATAATTACGCAAAATTAAACAATGTGGATTTTCTAAGCGGATAAAAGGGGGAACTATAATGTAAGGCGTAATAATACCAGGAGAAATCCGCGCAGTAATCTTCACTTTACTGCGCAGTAATCTTCACTTTACTGCGCAGTAATCTTCACTTTACTGCGTGACCAGACTAATCTTTACCTGGCCACGCCCTAAACACATACCTTGAAATCTGTCATATTAAAGGAATGGGCCACCGTTTTTACATACAGAGATATGTTCTTACCTAACCTTAGACGAGTTAATATATCCCCGTCTGGTCTTTGTCCGTGCGCTCTGTCACGCAAATGGAGCACATACGCAACCTCTCCCACATGTCACATAGCTCCAAAAAAGCTCACGATAGAAGCTACCAAGCTCTTCCACGTGTTCCCTATTTAAATAAAGTTACGTGAAGTGTTTTCAAGCGAAGTATCTTTACACAGAAATGTAACATAAACTTCGTAACGTTCATTGTGTCTACTTGTGTTCTAGTATCACTTTTTAGGTTTGTTTTGTCAGACACTAAGGTTAGAGATGTTAAAGATCTTTTTACCTTTACATGATTCAGCCGCCATCTGCAGGCCGTCATCAGAAGTGCACTCACTCCTGATGAAAAGATCTTTAACATCTCTAACCTTAGTGTCTGACAAAACGAACCTAAAAAGTGAGAAATGTAGCATGTCGATTTTATAAGCAAATTAAAAGGGGTACTATATTGTGGGGCGTAATTATACGAGGAAGCATAACGCCTGCGCAGTAGCTCCTAAAGGTTATTGACGGAAGTGAGCGGGGGGAATATACTTCGCTTGAAAACACTTCACATAACTTTATTTAAATGGGGAACACATGGAAGAGCTTGGTAGCTTCTATCGTGAGCTTTTTTGGAGCTATATGACATGTGGGAGAGGCTGCGTATGTGCTCCGTTTACGTGACAGAGCGCACGGACAAAGACCAGACGGGTATATATTAACTCGACTAAGGTTAGGTAAGAACATATCTCAGTATGTAAAAACGGTGGCCTATTCCTTTAAGAATGGCAATTGTGTGCATTTATTCAACTTTATCTGCAAAAACGTAGAAGTATAACTGTGTATTTGATTCCAGTTGTTCGACAGAGACCTGTGCATGCGTCAGCTGCGGTACTCCGGGATGATGGAGACCATTCGGATCCGTAAGGCTGGATATCCCGTGCGCTACACTTTCAGCGAGTTCCTGCAACGTTACAGGGTGCTGCTCAACTCCTCCCTCTGCGATCCCAAAAAGGTCTCTCCATAAACCCCTGCATTGAGATATTTAGGTCCCAAAACCCAACCTCACGTGTGTCACACATTTCTTTTGATATAGGAGAGCAAGCAGAAATGTTGTGAAAGCATCTGCCAGACCGTGCTGAAAGGAGACGGCGACTGGAAAACCGGCAAGACCAAGATTTTCATCAAAGTAACGCGTTGCACAACATTGAAAATCTGTGTTAAAGCAGTCTGTTTACTACTATATCTTATGCTGTTCATAGGATTTCCACGACACTATGCTTGAGCTGGAGCGCATGGAATCTCTACACACCAAAGCACTCTTGATTCAGAAGGTTTTAAGAGGCTACAAATACAGGCATGGAGCTGTATATAGTATATGTCTTTGTATTTGACTACACTTTCAAATACAACCTTGTTTCAATTCTGGTTTTGTGTCATTTTCAGGAAAGCCTTCTTAAGGAAAAGGGCCGCTGCTCTGGTTATACAGAAATACTGGAGAGGACACAAGGGGAGGAAGTTGTATAGAACGGTAATGAATCACATAGAGCCGAAACATTATGAACAGCAACTTTGATTAACTTTGCACTGAAAGGCATTGGAATTTATGTATTATTTGATCATAGTTCCTAAGTGGAAAGTGCATTAACCCCACCACAACCAAGCACGTTTTCTCCAGTTCAGCTTTAGTCAAATCTAAAAGCTTCTCGACTGGAGCTTAAAGCCTATAGGCCAGAGTAACGCCTCATTTTAAAAGCTAAGGTCTACAAAACTCATCGAATCATTTTTATAGCATTTGTTTTGTCGTGTTTTTGTCGCTTTTTGTAGCGTTTCGTTTACTTTAAAACCACACCGCGTAGAATTGTACCCAATAAATAAAATTGAAATACAAGCATTTCGTTTATGAGACATTTTCAGCAATGAAAAATACCTCATAAATGTACAAACAAACATGAGCCTTTGCTGTGAGAGGTTCAGCTCTCCTAACACATGATTGTGGGTACGTCTCCAGCTCGTTTCCACGGAGATGTTGACTAAAGTCAGCAGAATTTGAGATTTAAATTGGTTAGGTTCTCATCCAAATCCTTTCTTTGATTACCCACTGCAGAAATAGCATATTATGTGTCAAGCTGGTCATTAGGAGCATGTTTTGTACTGATGGCAACAGTATATCCAAAATGTTACGCAGTGTGCCTTTAAAGACACTAGATGCAAGTTGGTAATTTTATGCTCACTCCTGCCACCTCAGGTCTTATGCGTAACTGCAGTCCCTATATTAAGCTCGTGCATGGCGGCACTTCGGACCCGAAATAACAAAGTTTTGAGTGACAGTGCAGGATTTTAAAGGCAGTTGTGGTTTATAGGTCTGAGCTCATTCTACACATTAGGACATGGCTGGAACATGTAGGGGGATGAAAATATTTAGTTTTAACATTTTTAAACTCCGTATGGTCCCTTTAATGTAACCTAAGTGAAGCCACAAAAATGTGACCAAAGCGCAACAAAAACGTGACAAAAAAATGAAGCTTTCAAATGAGGCCTATAGGGTTTAAGCTCCTGTCAAGAAGCTTTAAGATTTGGGTAAAGCCGAACTGGAGAAAATCGGCTCGGAAATAAATAGTTTAAACAGACGGTAAATTGCGTTGACTAGACGGCTGGTAAGAGCACTTTTTTTGCACCAAACAGTTAAAAAAAAATCACACAGCACAACAAGATTTCCAAAACACTGTTACAAATCTCAAGAAAAAGGTTAAACACAAGAAAAAACAAACAAACATATTCATAATAGGAACATTTTCAGCGTTAATAAGGAGCACGATCTTAATTGAAGTAGGTCATTCCAGGGCTTGGGGCCACCACAGAAAAGGCTCGATCGCCCCTGGTTTTAAGTTGGGTTGTGGGGACGGACAGTAAGTGGAGAGAGTTTGATCTGAGTGGGTTTTTCAGAGATCAGTGATGTATTCCTATGCAAGTGCGTGAAGTGATTTAAAAGTGAAGGTTGTCCAGTGTATTAGTGATAAATGCATGTGTTAATGTTTCGAGGTTCTTTTGTGTTAGGATTTGATTTAGTTTGGCTATCTGTTTGAGCTGGAAGAAGCTATTTTTAACAACATATGAAATCTGCTTCTCAAAGTTTAAAAATACCAGGCTGTTTTATCCATCTGTTGTTATCGTAGGTCAAACTGGGCTTCGCGAGACTCCAGGCAAAGGTTCGCTCACGTCAGCTGCAGTTTCACTACAAGAAGAAGCGCGAGGCGGCCATCTTACTACAGACTCAGATCAGGGGATATTTGGCCCGAAAGGAATGGAAACGAAAGAGGAACGCTGTCATATTGCTCCAGGCGCACACCCGGGGCGCACTGGCCAGGAAGGCCCTGAGAAAGAAGAGGCAAAAGGCAAGTCCAAGTAACCTCTATATGATCTGAAAGATAAGCGAGGTGTGTGATCGGTGTGTCGTCCTGGTTTCATTTTAGCGGGAACAATAAACCTTGCACTTTGAACATGACTACACCCAGCCATTCCGCTCTGTCAGATGCAAACAAGCTATTTTTGATCTACAGGACGGTAATTAGAAGATGATGACAAATAACTTAATGTTTGTGACAACTCAGTGCCCTATTGAGCTTGTTTATTGAGAGTGTGTCTTCAAAACTGCTAAGATTACTGTCATTCCTGGCACATTTCTTAATAATACACAGATGGAGATTCAAGAGTATAAATAATTAATTATTAAAGAAGCATTTGGATAGTTCCCTCATTGAGTCATAATGTTCTGTCTGCATTCTAAGTGGTTCTGGTATATTTAGGTTTAAAGTTTTGACCACTCATGGAACAAAATGGAAATAGGTCTTATGTTTTTGCCCATAAAACCTCAAATATGCACCTACGTCTACAAAGCTTTGAACCTTATAATTCTAAAGGAACATTGTATTGACTAAATTAATGCCATTTTAGGTGTCGGCTAAAGAGAGAGAGGCAGAGCAGCGCTTGATCCTCCAGAAGCAGAGGCACCTGGAGGAGGTGCTGAGGCAGAAGCGAGAGCAGGAGAAGCTGGCGCAGACCGACTCCGTCACAGAGCTGGAGATGCTCGACAAGATCTTTGGCTTCCTCCCTGGAGTCATCGGGGGGCAGGAGGGACAGGCTCCAGCTGGATTTGAGGTTTGGGGGAAAAAAACTCTTCTCTCTTCCCCTTTGGTCTTTGTGTAACTCTCCTGTTTGGTTATTGTCGTTTATGATCTAGAATCTGTATACTGTATATATATAGATATACTGTAGTATTAAGCATAACATTTAGTAATGGTGTAAAGATGTTGGACATTTTGGGAAGTCGGGAATCATTTTCATGAAAGACAGTGCACCATTTGTGCTATGACCTAACCCCTTACCAGGGGTTCCCATGCATCATCGAGAACCTGCACTCTAGAAAGATATTGCCTCTTATTCTACTTTACACTGTTTTACTACTTTAGAAACAGTGACATTTCCCATTCTATTCAATCTTGAAATCATCCACCTCCCAGGGCTCCAAAGAGTTAATTTTTTTCTGAAAATAGCTTTGCCCTATGTGACAACGCTGTTCTGGGTATCATACTTTTAAACACGTTGGTGTTTGTACATCTGAAAAAGAAAACTTGAAGCCCAAAAGGGCTCTTTACCATGAAAGGAGCTAAATGGATAATCATTGATCTCTTGTATAATATGTTTATGGAATAGACAATTCCCACCTTGACTTGTGGTTGTAGGACACTGTATGTTTTCACTGGGTAAGGGGTTGTAGTTACACATGTACTGTATACTACGTTGAGATGTTGAGCTGTCTCTTCTAGGTGGGAGTGGCCCCTAAAGTGGCCAATCTGATACCTGGCCCCCGCCTTGGTCATCTGTACCCAGCCTCATGTTCTTGATTTTGATTCTGTGTGTGAGTGTAGAGTAAAGGGCAGGGGTGTAGGTGTGTGTATGTGTGTTGTGATAACTTTATATATTGGGAGGGTTTGACGGGCGATTATGTTTTTAATGTCTTTTTAAATGTCAAGCACTTTGCGATGCACCTGTGTATGAAATGCGCTCTATAAATAAAGATTGATTGATTGATTGGTTGATTGGTTGATTGATTGATTGATTGATTGATTGATTGATTGATTGGTTGATTGGTTGATTGGTTGATTGATTGATTGATTGATTGATTGGTTGATTGATTGATTGATTCGTATCCATTATTTGTGCAGAACTTTGGTGGGAGGATGATGTCAGAGGAGATCGACATAGACGACATGCCGATGGAGGATGACATCCCTGAGGAGGACTATGACGACCTGGACGAGTATCCCTTCTCCAAATTTGCCTCCATGTATTTCCAGGGAGCAGCCAACCATACGTACATTCGGCAGAGGCTTCAGCAACCGCTGCTGTACCACGAGGACGAGAGGGATATGATGGTAAGCGCACCTCGAAATATAAGAAAAATAAACAAAGGAAGATGTCTGACGTTGTGGCCTTGTGTGTTTTAGGCAGCTTTAACTGTGTGGTGGATCATTCTGAGGTTCATGGGAGACCTGCCTGAACCAAAGAGTCCAGTGCAAGTGGATCAGGTGAGAACCCAAAATTTATAGCATTTAATATTGTTAGTTTCAGTTACTTTTATTGTCAATTTGACCCCATGTGAAGCACACAAAGATAATCAAAATGACATCCTCGTATAATGACATTATACTGCTCTGTATACAGTTAACACTGTATACTGTATGTGCACAAAAGGAGGAGGTAGAGAGGGGGAAGTTTTCAGCTTTCTGACAGTCTGGTGGATTAAGATGTGCTTCAGCCAGTTGGACATGGCACGGATCAAGACTCCACTATCTTCTCCCTGAAAAGGCAGGGATGGTTCAACAGGCATTGTCCAGATCATTGTTAAGCAACAAGGGTCCACAGATGAGCGTAGTCCAGCTTAATATCACAAGAGCGTACGATGTCTCTGCAAGTGGAGACGAGCGCTTGTGTAGATTCTCTGCAGTCCAGAAAGATACAACAAAAGCATTAAGATCCAGGAAAACGCCACAATTCACAAGATCACATTCACAAAAACACCTAATTTATGGGAGAGAGAAGCTACTCCAAACTTTTGCATGTTTCCCACTTCTGAAGGAGACAATATACACTGTGTTCCAAATTATTATGCAAATTGTATTTTTGTGTCAAAAAGGTAAAAAAAAAAACCAATAATAATGAAACTCATGGATGGTATCGTGTCTCGGGGCTCTATGAATCACTGACATTAATCTCAGAGACCTGGGATGATTAGTTTTCAGGTCAAGCCCAGTTAAGGAAAAAACTGCTGAAAAGGATGTTCCACTTTATTATGCAGATCATCATTTTCAAGCAATATGGGAAAGAAAAAGGGACTTTCTGCCGATGAAAAGTGTGAAATAGTTGAATGCCTTGGTCTAGGTATGAAAACCTTCGATATTTCATGAAAGATTAAGTGTAATCATCATACTGATGAAGAGATTTGTGGATGATTCAGAGCACACTCCGTTTTGTGCAGATAATGGCACAATATGGACGGTTTCTGCCAGACAAACACATCAGATTATTAGAACAGATGCCACAAAGCAGCATACAGGTATTTGAAGCTGCTGGTGCCTCTGGAGTCTCCCGAACATCAAGGTGTAGGACCCTCCAGAGGCTGCAGTTGTGCATAAACCTTCTATCCGGGCCTCCCCTAAACTGTTAATTGAAGCTGATGAACAGAAACGGCTGCAGTGGCTCAGAAATACATGAGGACTCATTTTCAAACAGTCTTGTTCACTGATGAGGCCGTGTAGCCCTGGATGGTCAGATGGATGGAGTAGTGGATAGCTGGTGAATGGCCATAATGTCCCAACAAGGCTGTGACGTCAGTAAGGAGGTGGCAGAGTCATGTTTTGGGCCAGAGTCATGGGGAGAGAGCTGGTCGGCCCCATTAGGCCCTTTTAGGCTCCCTGAAGGTGACTGGTGGAGTTTCTGACTGACCACTGTCTTCTATGCTACAAAAAGAAGAGCCGTGCTTTCCCTAAACAAAATCCGCTTCATACACAACAGCGTACCATGTCATACTGCAAAGAATACCTCTGCATCACTGGCTGCTATGGGCATAAAAGGAGAGAAACTCATGATGTGGACCCCCACCTCCCCTGACTTCAACCCTATTGAGAACCTTGGAGCCTCCGCAAAAAACACTTCCATGAGGGTGGGAGGCAGTTTTCATCCAAACAGCAGCTCTGGGAGGCTATTCTAACATCCTGCAAAGAAATCCAAGCAGAAACTGTCCAAAAACTCACAATTTTAATGGATTTAAGAATTTTGAAGCTGCTATCACAGAAGGGCTCCTTTGGTAAAATATAACTTGACCTGTTAATATTTTTTTGATTGAAATAGCTTCTGATTTCAGTAAATATGACCTCCTAATGCTACAAATACAACAAATGATCATTTTCAGTTAATTACAAGCTTTAAAATGTATTGAAACGATGAGTTGCATAATAATTTGGAACAGTGGATTTTGAGCTTTTTACTATATTTATTTTTGAAAAAAATACTGTTATCACTAGGAAATTTTTTCCACCACATTTAAAACACTTGAAAATTATGCTGTCTCTCATTTGAGTTGACAATTTAGAAAATCAGAGAAAATGTCATTTGCATAATAATTTGGAACGCAGTGTATATGGCACATGCTATCAATTACTGTATAACACGTCAGACCTGGGGCTATTTCCCAGACTCCTTCTCCCTGCAATCTGTGTTTTTGTGACATCCCAAGTTCTACTTATTGAAAATGATTTCACTGTAACTGTGTCTTTGGGAAAAAACATTCCGTCTATTAATGCTGACTGGTGATTAGTGATTTTGTGTGTCTAAAAAGCCTTCTACAAAACAAATGTGTTAATATTAATACAAGTATCTTGAGTGTATTAAAAAATGCTGAATTTATACAAACAGTTAATTAATGATTCTTTTTTTCCCAGAGGGGTCTAAGGAAAGAAGGAAAACAAAACGATGTTGATGTTTTGATCGGAGAAGGCCCCACTCTGAACCGACCTCTGAACTCTATGGAGAAGCTGCACATCATCGTAAGATACGCCATCCTCAGAAGTAACCTGAGGTACGCCCCAGCCACAACCACAGCCACAGCCGCAGCCTTTTACCATTAGATTATTATTTTATATTTGAATATGTGTGTTTTTCTGTTGAAGAGATGAGATTTACAGTCAGATCTGCAAACAGCTTCAGAACAATAACAACAGAAACAGTTATTTCCGAGGGTGGATCCTGCTTTCGTTGTGTCTGGGTATTTTCCCTCCGAGTGAGAAATTTATTAAGGTAAGATTTTACTTTTCAAATGTATATGTTTAGTCATTTTCACAAATGTCTATACCTCCAAGGCATTCTTTTAAGTTATGTCAGGATTTTTAGAGATTCTCCAGAGCAGGGGTGCCCAAACCTTTTGTCTCAAAGGGCCAAAATGAAAAATTGCCTGTGGGTAGAGGGCCAAGCACGGAGGTGTGAAGCGTGAAGCACATATAACTGCAAATATTAATAGTTACTTATTTTTTTATTTTTTTTGGTAGGCTCTACATTTGCATTTGATTCTATCTCTGCAAATAACTTTTGTTTTAATGTAGCATGTTAGCTATGCCAAAATCAACAATTGTAGCAATATTATGCAAAATGTACACAACAACACCTGCATCTACAGTACAGACAGTGACTTTACCTCATTCATTTGTTAACTCAAATAAAATGCCATATTAGATCATTTTGAAAGTGTCAGTTCAGCATAATTTCTTTTATAAGTCATTTTTTGATGTCAACAACATTTGAATAAAAGTTGAAAACTGGGAACATTGATGCTACAAAGCTCTTACACCAAGACACTACAACGTTTCCTTAACTTTGGAGTGAAACAGCGCCCCCAATTTGACGCTGGTGGCCAAAAAGTGTACTGCATCCATATTTACCATTACAAATGAATGGGAGAGGGTTGGTATTAACCATATGCAGCGCAAAAGTAATGGAATGGAATTGTTCCGGGCCACTTAAGGATAGCACAAATGTGAAATGGACTTAAAGGTGCATTTTGCAACTTTTAATGCAGAAGAAAAAATATATATTTGTGCGTATTTCACCTTGTAGTGACCCAGCGGCTGTATGGGTGGTTATTATGATACCTTTGCTTTCTATCACAGTGGTCTCTACAATGCTCCAGGATCAATTATTTTGTAGATTTTCTGGTGAGAGCACCAAAAACCTTCCAACAAATGGATCCTGGAGCATTGTAGAGACCACAATTATGGAAAGTAAAGGTGCCATGCTGACCACTAACCACTCATATAGGGTCACTACAAGGTCAAAAATATACACAAATATAAACTCTTTTTTTCACATAAAAAGTTGCATAATGCAATTAAGTTCCGCCTTGTTAATGGTTGTTAGTTAATGCCATGGACAGCATTTTAAAGACTTTTGACAATTCGAAAAGTAGAATATTACTAATTGCTGTTATAATTGCAGTACCTCCAAAGTTTCATCCGGTTTGCTCCCAGTGGTTACTCATTGTACTGCGCTGAGCGACTGAGGCGCACGGTCCAGAATGGCGTTCGCAAGGAGCCTCCAGCCTGGCTAGAGCTGCAGGTGAGACACACAAGCTGAACAGCACCTTTAAAGAACAAGTAGGTTTAGGCATAAAACACAACTGCCAAAAGTATTATGAGCCAAAATAGAATCTAAGTCTGTCTTATTTGTGGATTTATTTTTAAACATTCCTGTATTTGTAGGCAACCAAAACGAAAAAGCCGATGATGGTGACGCTGTTGTTGTTGGACGGTCGCTCCATGACGCTGCCCGTGGACTCGGCCTCCACCTCCAAAGAGATCTGCCAAATGCTCGCGAATAAAATAAAACTACAGGACACGTTCGGCTTTTCCCTCTATGTGGCTCTGTATGAGAAGGTACGCTACTTTTAGGGTACATTCTTCCTAATACTGCACATTTTAGAGTGGAAACAATTGGTAGGTATCACTAGCTTGCATTATGAGATATAAAACTAGTGCTGCTATGTGGCTCAAAATAAATGAGCACATACCCATCCTAAATGAGTGGTTTCCCGGGGCAGGTGTGGGCTCTGGGCAGCGGTCGTGAGCACCTGATGGATGCGATCTCTCAGTGCGAGCAGGAGGTGAAGCGCAGGGGCGGGCAGGAGCAGCACACCCCCTGGAGGCTGTTCTTCAGGAAGGAGATCTTCACTCCGTGGCACGACTGTCGCCAGGACGACGTCAGCACGAGCCTCATCTACAAACAGATCATTCACGGACTCAAGTTTGGAGAGTACCAGACGCCCAAGGTGCATCATCAAACTTGGACTGAGCGGTCAAACAGAGGCTCAACTTTATGATCATGATTACTTTTCCATAATTTAAACATATTAAAATCTGACTTAAATGAGCTTAACTTAAAGTTGTATTTAAGAAAATAAAGTTTGTGCATAATTGACCTTGTAGTGACACAGTGGCTATATGAGTGGTCAGCATGGCGCTTTTACTTTCCATCAGGGTGGTCTTTACAACGCTTCAGCAATTGTTTTGTAGGTTTTCTGGTCAGCAGAGAAAACCAACAATTGATCCTGGAGTGACTTAGAGACCACTGTGACAGAAAGTAAAGGCGTACAGTCCCTTTAAAATCAAATAAAATGTTTATCCACTAGAAATGAGAAAGAGAAAAAAAGATAGGATTCTCCTAATCTGGCAATCTTACTTTAAGACCAGTAAAACCTCTTCAAATTGACATACATTGGGGTAACAAAGTATTTGGCTGGAATCTAATAGGAAGTCTATGGGGAAATGACCAAATACTTTTTTGCCCCACTGTAATTCAAGTAATTATAAGCCATTTATTTAATTTAAGAGTCATTTTTCAATCACATCTGCTAAAAAGGAATAAACTCCAAGACTACAGGTATATTATGGTAACATTACTGAAATTACGTTATCATTCTTTGCGGTCAAAGTAATATATCTAATCTTCAAAATGATAACCACCTTCAGCTTTTGCACATATGGACCACTGTTGTGTTTACTGATATATTATTTTCCACGCAGCAAGACGACCTCGTTGACCTCGCAGCCAAACATCTTTACATCCAGCACGGCTCAGACAGCAGTGCGTCCAGTGTGAAGGAGGCCGTTCAGGAGTGCATCAACAACACTGTACTCGAGGCCAAATCTGAAGCCAAGTGGATACAGATGGTCAGCACGGCGCATTCACAGGTAACTACCGCTATAAAAACAAATGAAATATGTTGAGAAGCTTTTTGATCTTTTTTTTCCCCCAATATTAGAGTCCATTTGTGAGCAAAAGACCAAAAGTTGAAGAAGTGAAAGCGGAGATGGTGGACTATGCAAGGGACAAGTGGCCCATGCTCTTCTCCAGGTTTTTTGAGGTGGTGAAGCTTTCAGGTTAGTACAACACAGCACTGATCAAAGGTTTCAAAACTATACCTTTGTTGGGTATGGCAGTGGGGCAACCTGTACCTGACACATGTACACACAATCATAGACAGCCATTCACAATACAGTCACCTGTGCAATTTATGTTCTGTTCAGACTACGCTTCTTGATTCTCAATTTGTTTGATTCAATTCCATTCAGTACTTTATTAGATCCCCGAGGGGCAATTTGTGCAGCCAGCAGGAACAAAGAGACACAATAGAAACAATAAAAGACAAACATTATAATCATAATTAAAACACTACTAAAAATGAATGGAAGCAAGTGCGGAGCATACATCAAAATTCATCTAGTGTAGCAGTCAGGACAACAGTAAAAATATGTAGAACCTATTAAAAAACCCAATAACAGTGTTTACTCTACTCTTTACTCTATTGGTATGACCCCTGGACACACGGTGCCTCAAACTGCCCATGCAGGGGGTGTGAAGGGTCAGCAAGGATTTTCCTTGCATTGTCTACTGACCTAGACTTAAAAGTGTCAGATAAGTCACTTAATTGAGTTCCAGCCACATTCTTTTACAATGCTGTGCAGACAAAGTGATGTCATTCACGTTTCCACCTGCATTGCCCACGCAGAAAAAGGCTCAATGTCAGTGTGGTTTGCCGAAGTACAAATGGACAATAACAAGGTGAAAGCTGTTGTATGAGAACATATTCATAACCTAATTGTTTAAAAATCATTAGACTAAAAAACAGCGGTGTTAAACATACTTTCCTCAGTGGAGCAACAGGAGGAAACTTTATTTCTAGAAACAATAATAGTCTTTGGAGCCAGGCTTTTAAGTTATTTTTGACAGGTGTAAAGTCCCCATAGGATTCCATATTACGGTGAGCTGTCTCTTCTAGAGTGGCCACTAGGCGGTGGTATCGCAGCAATGTCAGCACCAGGCCATGAGGACCAAAGAGAAGAGCTTTGGTGTGCAACACATACATTGTATATTTAATCAATCAATCAAACAATGGTTTTGCATAGCCCAATATCACAATGGGAGTTGCCTCACAGGACCAGTATTTCCTGTTGTTCACACTTCATAAATGATGAATTTATGTTTAGGGCCAACTTTACCAAAGAACAAGTTCATTGTGGCCGTGAACTGGACTGGCATCACTTTCCTGGACGAGAGAGAAAGGAGACTGCTAAACTTAAGCTATCCCGAAGTCACCGGAGTCAACGTGATGAAGTAATCATACACATAAAGAGCTGAGAAAACTGTATTGTATATTCATATTTGAATTTCTGATTTCTTTGTCTATAGGGAGGGGAAAGGTGCTGGTCAGAAAGTGAGCTTGGTGACTTTGAAAGGAGACTTCACTCTAAGCGGCTCCACGGCAGACGACATGGCGGAGCTGGTCACTATGTTCCTCAGTGGTCTGACAGAGAGGTCCCAGTACGCTGTGGCCCTAAAGGACGGGGACACCCAAGGTCAGGGTCAAACAGTCACAATTTGCTCGTTCTCTTACACCAAGGAACTCCATGTCATCTCCCCTTGATATCATAATCATAATCCTCATTCAAGTATCTTTCTGAACCTCTGGCAACTGATCCTTTTGGCTTTACAGATGACCCCACTTTCCTTCGCTTTAAAAAGGGAGACCTCATCATCATAGTTAAGGACAATGAATTTGCTCAGCAACGCGGTTGGATCAAGGGGCAACATGGAAACACAGGGAAGACCGGGGCGGTGCCAATGGAAGCCATTATGATCCTACCAACGCTCACCAAACCAAGCAATGAGCTCATGGTAAGAGAAAGGCAGCCAGTTTTTAAGAGGAGACAAAGACAAATGAATTAGGGGTGGGATAAACCCTGGTGCTGAGAGTCTGGAGGCAGTATTGTGACAACTTATCTGAAGTATAGAAATTGGATGGGATGAATGGAGAGATTGAAAGGTGAAGGTGGCCGATGGTTCACCTGATGCTGGAAAAATGTGGAAAACGATTTGGCGCATGGAACAGCATGAAAAAGGAGCTGGGAGAGTGCATTTATTTGAATGACCTGTGGCTGACAGCAAAAAAAACAGGTCACCGCCAGGAGGTAGGAAGTAATGTCTTCCAGGTTAGATTTTCACTTCCACTTGAAAAAGGTCAAACTATTCAATGTGTGTCTTTCAGAGCCTCCTGAACCTGCCCCCAAACCAAAGGAAGAACATCCCCATAGAGTCTGGGACTGTGGAGAGAGTGGCTCCAGCGACACTCAGAGAATTCTCCCTTCAGAATTTCAGGTATGGAAAAAGTTAGAACTGCATGTGAAAATTATAAGTATTCATTGTATGGGCTGTAATTGGCAAAGGATAGCCCCAAATTGTGTCTCAGAATAAATTTGAAGGAAGAATGGACAACTTATAAACCCTACATCTTCAGAGAATCACCAAAAGTTATGTTAATTCATCTTTGTTTCAACAGACAGCCCACAAAAGACGTGAACCGGCAGGTGATTTCCAGAAACGCTGCTCCTGAGCGACTGTGGGTGAACTCCCGGGAGCCGATCAGACAACCTCTGCTCATGAAGCTGATGGGCAACTCCGACCTCAGCCACAAAGCCTGCCTCGCCTTCACTGATATCCTGCACTCAGCGTTCACTCACAGCCACAGTATGCGACATTTCATCCAGTAATTACAGATATACTGGCCCATAGATTTGATTTTGATTAAGATTAGAACGCACATCACATCAGAGATAAAGTACAGTGAAATACAGGAAATGCTGTCCATTCCTTTCAAATCTCCCTTCAAAACCCACAGTAGGTCACTGATGGGGCTTTACTTTGGACTATCAGGTTGTTATTATGAACTGTGACTATTTTTCCTTGACTGCGGCGCACCTATCCTGAAGTACATGGGGGACTATCCGACCAAACAGACCCAGAGTCCCCTGGATCTCACAGACCAGATCTTTGGACCCGCCACCCAGTACGAACCGCTCCGGGACGAGATCTACTGCCAGATCATGAAGCAGATGACCAACAATAACAACAGGTAGGACCCATACAGCAGTGTTACTTTTGTTTCTGTATCTATTTGAACCGTTACAAATTCCCTTTCCTCTCTGTCCTGTGCGCAGGTTCAGTCTGGAGCAGGGCTGGCAGCTGCTGTGGCTCTGCTGTGGCCTGTTCCCCCCGAGCCGCTCTCTGCTTAAACACGCTCAGAAGTTTTTGGAAACGAGAGAAAGAGAAATACTGGCCTCCGACTGTCTCCAGCGAATACAAAACTCTCTCAGGTCAGAGAAGACATATACCAGTAAATGTGGCGAATAATGTATACAAGAAAACAATTATGGTCGCAAAAGAAAAGAAAAGCACAGCAAGCCATTGAATTCAAACTAGGAATGTAATATGAACCTCCAAACAAGAGAAACAGCCACACGGACTAATTAAGTTTAAATTAATGACACAAAACCAAAAAAACAGTCACCATCTGAACTGTTATGATCTCTCGCATTGTGAAAGGGTGGTTCAGGGAGCATGAGATAATTTTCACACATGGATTGGCCAAAACTTAGTCCAAAATAAGGCTTTGCGCAGTGGTCACACTCTCCCATCATCAATACAAGATCTTGGTGAAGAATGAATGCAACACTGGATTTCTGGATCTGTCTTTATATTGTCAAAGGCTGATCAAAAGTGGAGTGACGAAAAGGTTCAATGCAGTCATATGGGGAAGCTACTCTAGTGGATCTTAAAGAACTCACTGTCGCACAACGAGAGCCAAGCCCTTCAGTCTTGAAAACCAAACATAGATTCTCTATCAAATGGTTCTCAGTTGTCATTTTATTAGTGTAACTTTCAAGGTTCCTTTAGTCAGACGCTTCCAGGCAATGAACCGTGAAAGTTATACACAACATTTCTAAGCTTAGAGATTTTGTCTGTTTTAAATTTGATGAAAAATGTTGAACATGCAATAAAAAAGAAGCTACAACTAAATTATATATTAGTTCCATTCCAATAGTTTACTTTTGTTTAACAGCCCTCACTGTGCTATTGTAGACTCGGCCATTCAACACACAAATACACACTCGTGACGTGACAGAGAACTTAAGTCCCTTAAGCGTTCGCCCAGCCACCCCCTATATCCAGTGCCCTCGTGATGCTGTTGTTGATGTGGGTAAAACGCATGGCCAACGCGTGACTGCAGACCCCCAGTGTACCACCAGGCCTGGCTTTGACCCCTCTTTGTTCCCAGAGACAGAGGGACAGTCACAGCAATCAGGCCAATGACAATTTGCTACACTGAGTCAACGGACAGCAGGCTATAATTACTTTTATGTGCCGTGGCATATTGATACTATAAAAACTACAGAAGGACAGGCTGTAAACATGGCCATAAAATAGTACTCACTAAAAAGGAGCAATCTGTTTAAAAATGTGGCTGGAGCAGATTATTAGCTTATCCGAAAAATGTTTGTCTTGGAGCTTTTTTTTCATAGTTTCTCCCACATTACACAAACCTACCTTACCTGACTCAATAGGGGAGGTATGATTTGGTGAGGGTGATAAATTTGCAGAGTTTTGCAATGAATCATCCTAATCATTGCTTGGCGAAAGGTTCAGTGAGTGCGTATTAGGCTTGCATGATTTTGAGTGAAAAATGCAAACAGGGAAAGGACTTCTAAAGTGATAAACTGATCAATGTGGTGTGAATTACATTTGCAAGAGAAACCACCGATGTTCCTCAAAGCTCAGGCTCATTAACTACAGAAAGAGGGTCAGGGAAAGAAAAAGATCAATAGCTTAGATAGCACCAAATCCCACTTTCAAAGGTATTCAAAAATTCAAAGGTATATTATTCAAAACATATCGGCTGATCCTGTTTTGTTTTAGGATGGAGCCCAGGAAACTGCCTCCTCATCAGGTCGAAGTGGACGCCATTCAACGCAACAGTCTCCAAATCTTCCACAAGATCTGCTTCCCCAACGACACGGACGAGGTACTATTACATAAGGGATAATGTACGACGAGGTGTCCATTAAGGGACTCCGCGTCATCCAGTTATTTCTGATAATGGACACCTCAGAGTGCATTATCCCGCTTAAACCATGGTTCCACAACCTGAAGCTAGTTCCAGCTCAATTGTTTATCGTTACTATGGAAACAGCTGCAGTGGAGTGATATGGTGCGTTCATGTGGACTGGGGTGCTCGTTTTCCCGAGATGTGACGTCATTGTCCCCAGTTGGTTTGTGTTCATGTGGTTTTTATGTGGGAATGTGGGGATTTTGATGTCATAAAAAAAACGGTTCAGCGTTCATTCATCATTTAAATGTGTTAGCATCTCAAAAGCTAAACGTTAGTTTGTTAGTTTAAAAAAAAAAAGCGTAATTTTTAGGGATGCACCGATACCACATGCTTGTACTCATACTCGTACTCATTTATGAGGTCCCGATTCCAGAAACCGATACCATTTGACGTGCAGCCAGCGCACCTACGAGGCGCAGCTCTCAGCTGCTTAGATAGCAGAAACCGATACCATTTGACGTGCAGCCAGCGCACCTACGAGGCGCAGCTCTCAGCTGAGGAGAGAAGAAGCAACAAACTGGAGAATTCTTTAGTGCAAATACAATAATCCACATAGAGCTGACTTTATTACAGACTGCGCTCTCTAAATCAGAGTCTGTGCTGGATTTAACCAGAGCTTAATGTTGTTTACAACATACAGGCTAATGTTGCTAACGTTGCTTACTCGCGGCTAGCAGTTTTGGCCATTCTGACGCCGTTTTATGCCCAGGAGTTCATTCATCTGAAAAAACTAACCCAGCGCCTAAAAAGTCCTCAGAAAATCCAAAATAAAGACATACAGCATGTCCATATTGAGCGAAAATGGGCTGCAGCAGAACAATGAAAACGCTGTAAATGAATAAAGCACAGGCATTGGGGAGCTTTTGGACATGGGCTTTTCTGTCTATGATGGACAGTGCAATAAAAATGAAAAAAATATATTGAATGAAAATAAAATAAATAAATAAATGGCATCAGCACAATTCTAATATAACTGCTCTTAAATGTGTCGCCTACTTTACTTAAAGGGGCTGGAAGCAAGTTCGCCATTTTATACTCACTACTGCCACCTCAGGCCATATGTGTAACTGCACCTTCTATATTAAGCTCGTGCATGACGGCAATTCGGGCCGAAGTGACACCTTTTTGAGTGACCGTACAGGATTTTAGAGGCAGTTATGGTGAACAGGTCTGAGCTCATTCTACACATTAGGACATGGCTGGAACATGTAGGGGGAGGAAAATACTTAATTTTAACATTTTTAAACTCCTTATAGTCTCTTTAAGGAAATGTAAATGAGTAAATTAACTAATTACAAACCAATCTGCTGTGAAAAAAGTAAGAAAGTTGAAGAAAATGCCTTGTACTCGTATCGGTATTCGGTATCGGCAAGTACTTAAATCAAAGTACTCGTACTCGTATCGGTTTTAGAAAAAGTGGTATCGGTGCATCCCTAGTAAATTTACTTTTTGCTAACGTTGATGTCAGGCATTTCACTCGCAATTTTGTTACAACGAGGATGGCGACAGCTCACACTGAACAAAAAAAAGTAGCAGTGTTTAAATAAAAAGCTCACATTAGATGATAAAAGAACAGATCAGCTGATTTCCGCGTCAGGTGCAGAAGTCGGAATGTCGTTTCCCCAGTTGAGCGAGCGTTCACGTGAATTCCCCAACTCGTTCGCCCGAGTTCTCCAGGGACTACATGAACGCACCACTAGAACGTTATTTAACTGTTGCCGGGCTAGGTGTACATTATCACTTTTTAACGGACACCCTCCAGCCAATCAGAATCGAGTATTCACCCAGACCATTGTATAATATTATTTACTGTACTTCTATAACTGTATTGTTTATCAGAGAGCACTAAACTGGCCTAGATCTATGAAACTGGCTTGGGTGCCCAAACCTTTGCAAACCACTTCAATCGATTAAAAACCCATCATTGGTCAAGACTTTAGTTGAATGTGCTAGGATCCAGATCCACTTTTGTTTGCTACTAAGATGCTTTACTCAAATTTCCTATTCTCATCAGATCTTTGAAGTAAACACCAACACCAAGATCAAAGACCTGATCCAAAACATCACCAAAAAACTGAAACTGGCTTCAGCCGATGGATTCAGCCTCTTCGTCAAGACACACGACAAGGTGAAATCTGACAAAAGCCAATTAATTGAGTTTTTAAGTGCGATAAATTATAACAAATCCAGCTCATCTTTTTCAGGTGCTGAGTTTGAATGAGACGGATTATTTCTTCGACAGCCTCAGACAAATCACAGACTGGTCCAAAAAAGCCAAAAGGATCAAAGATGGTACGAACATGGATTTCAGCTGACATTTTTATTATCACTGTCCACATTTGTGACCATGCGCTGTGTGTGTGTGTGTTTATGTGTTTGTTTGTTTGTTTGTTTGTTTGTTTGTGTGTGTGTTTGTGTGTGTGCGCTCAGTGGCTGGACCAGTGAACATCTCCTACATGGTCTTCTTCATGAGGAAGCTCTGGTTTAACGTTGTCCCGGGACGAGATGTCGAGGCGGATGTGGTCTTCCACTTCCCCCAGGTTGGTATCATTAATTTATGTAGGAAGGAAGGAAGGAAGGAAGGAAGGAAAAACAGAAAGAAGGAAGGAAGGAAGGAAGGAAGGAAGGAAGGAATAAAGGAAGGAAAAACAGAAAGAAAGAAGGAAGGAAGGAAGGAAGTAAGGAAGGAATAAAGGAAGGAAAAACAGAAAGAAAGAAGGAAGGAAGGAAGGAAGGAAAAACAGAAAGAAGGAAGGAAGGAAGGAAAAACAGAAAGAAAGAAGGAAGGAATAAAGGAAGGAAAGAAAAACAGAAAGAAAGAAGGAAGGAATAAAGGAAGGAAAGAAAGATAAGAGGAAAGAAAGAAGGAAGGAATAAAGGAAGGAAAGAAAGATAAGAGGAAAGAAAGAAGGAAGGCATAAAGGAAGGAAAAAAGATAAGAGGAAAGAAAGAAATAAGGAATAAAGGAAGGAAAGAAAGATAAGAGGAAAGAAAGAAATAAGGAAGAAATGAAGGAAGGAAAGAAAGAAAAAGAGAGAAGGAAGGAAAGAAAAACAGAAAGAAAGAAGGAAGGAATAAAGGAAGGAAAGAAAGATAAGAGGAAAGAAAGAAATAAGGAAGGAAAGAAAAAAAGACAGACAAAAGAAAGAAAAATAGAGAAGGAAGGAAGGAAAGAAAGAAAGCAGAAAAGAGCAAGAATGAAAGAAGGAAAAAAGAAGGAAAGAAAGGGAGAAAGAAGGAAGGAAAAAAGAATGGAGGAGGGAAAGAAAGAATGATCGATTGATTATCTATCTCTCCTGTTTTCAAAAATCAACAAGAAACTTCTGAATTCCTTTTTTTCTTTCAAAGGAGCTGCCGAAGTACCTGAGAGGTTACCACGTTTGCACAAAAGACGAAATGGTGTCGATCGCGGTTCTGCTTTTCAGAATAAAAGCCAACAACGACAAGAACCAGTTAGTGACGCTCGCCAAGATCCTGAAGGAGCTGGTGCCGGCCGACCAGCTCAAGGCCATGTCCGAGAACGAGTGGAAAAAGGTTCACAATCACTTTGAATTTTGCTTGAGAATGATTATATTTAGTATTTGGGGGGATTTGCAATGTGTATTTGTTTGCAATTTTTTTTTGCGAACATCCCAAACAACTTACAATGAAGTTTTAGCTAAATTCTGACTCTTTTCATGTGATGCGTGAAGAGGTCGACTCTGAGCTGTTTCGGACGTTGCTTGAGGCAGAGAGAGGAAATCATTAACCTCTTTGAAGATGGTTCTTTGCACAGGCCAGAGCAGCGGTGACGATCAGGGCACGTCCAGGGTTTACCAGGTTATTGGACTTGTTTTAGGAGCATTTACGGTCAATTCAAGCAAAGCAAAATTCAACATATTTGTTCTATTTTTAATGTATTATTGTAAAGTAATCAGTAGATCAGATTTTACCAACAGAAAAGAAATGTGTATGACGTCAAACTTAAACTCTTCACCCCCGCCTGAACCGAGCACGTTCTCTCCAGTTTGGCTTATAGCAACAAAAATTACACAAACACAAGGATGAAAATGCAACAAAAAAGCCACAAAAGAGTAACAGAAAAGTGACAAAAAAGTGACAAAAATGCAACAAAAAATGTGACAAAACATTACGAAAAAGTGATGCAAATGCAACAAAAGCCACAAAAGAGTAACAGAAAAATGATGAAAAAGTGACAACAATGCTGCAAAAAATGTGACAAAAATGTGATAAAAATGCAACAAAAAAGCCAAAACAGTAACAGAAAGTGACACAAAAAAGTGACAAAAAAGCAACAAAAATGTGACAAAAAAAATTCCAAAAAAGGGAGAAAAATGCAACAAAAAAAAGCCAAAACAGTAACAGAAAAGTGACAAAAAGCGATGAGAATGTGGGAAAAAATGAAAACGCATTAAAAAGAAATGGGGAAAAAAAGTCAGTTTAGATGAGTCGATTTGGGTAAAGCTTAAGTGGAAAAAATGCACTTAGTTAAAAGGTTAAACTAAACTAGAAATAATTTATACAACTTTCTAAACCCGCTGTACATACATGTAAAATATATCTCTAAATGTCATATTTGTATTTCAGACAGTAGCTGCTGCCTTCAACAAACAGGCCGCCATGACGGTGGACGAGGCCAAAGTCGCGTTTCTGAAAATAGTTTATCGCTGGCCCACGTTCGGCTGTGCGTTCTTCGAAGTCAAGGTATTCAAAAACCTGTCTCTTCTATGAACTAGCTTTGCAAACAGATTTATTTAAAACATGCATGATTACAAACAGAAATGTCTTGTTCACAGCAAACGTCTGAACCAAACTTCCCTGACATTGTACGAATAGCCATCAGCAAACAGGGGCTAACCATGATCCATCCCAAAACAAAGGTAACGTTGCTTAAATCTTGGATAGTTATTTTGTATTTTCTTTTTTAACAAAACATTGATATTCCAGGAGGTTCTTGCTAGTCACCCATTCAACCGCATTGCAAACTGGTGCAGTGGGAGCACGTATTTCCACATGACCATAGGAAACCTGGTCAAGGGAAGCAAATTTCTGTGTGAAACCTCTTTGGTGAGTATTTTTCCCGGGACATTAAAAAAAAAGTCAAAATAAGTCATAAACACCAACACTATAAGGGGGCTTCATCAGCAACTAATTTTCTTTATATGGTAACTGTCTGAATATATCTGTAAATCCCGCAGAACAGGTTTCATTTCTATTGGCACCAACCCTCTAAAAAGCTACTGAACTTTCAAATCTCAACTCGATATGTGTCGGTGCATTGATTTTGATGTTATTTTTCCAGGGTTACAAAATGGACGACCTGATAACGTCGTATGTGAACATGTATCTGAAAGAGAGACGGGCTCAGCAGACCAGGAACTCACGCTTCGACATCTGACACTCACATGGAAATACTATAATTTAATTATGTTTCAGAAAGTTAAAGGTATTATGTGTTTTATTTACAATGCAATACATTAGGAAATTTGACCAAAATCTATGAGTTGACAATGTGTAAATGAGCACAGCCTATGCTACAATCAAACAGTATCTTTAATAATGTCAAAAATCATCTTCAAAAGACGTATGTAGTGTATACTGAAGTAATTTCTATGTAAAAATAAAGGTTTGTTGTAAGTATAACATTTTACTGTCCAAACTAAAGTTTCAGTGCCATCACTATGCACCAAATTGTATGTTTTTCCTCCCGAAGTTTATTTAATGAGCCATTCCAGATCAGCTAATAGAATCGTGCTGGTTTGACAGTAAACTGCTTTTGTAGTTTTGACTTGTTAGGATATATTTACTGACTTGTTTATTTAGCTCATTTCATAACTTTTATGTTTATGTTTATTAAGAACTGCATTAGCGTCGACGGCTTACCACTACAGCTACTCTTCCTGAGTTTTTTTTTTCTTTACACGTAATCAAATACAAGACGTCATACATTTTCAGACACAGTAACATAATCAAGCTTTTTGTTCAGTTACGATACGTTGGTTAAGTGATGATGTCATTGCTCCACTCCCGCTCCAACAGAGATTCAGTCGTATTCACTATAATGGGATTTAGCTGATTGTAACCTGCTGTAGAGCCGACTACAAGGCTCTTTTCAAACATATGATCACACTGAAATATTACTTTTACTCCAGATTTTCTCAAGTAAGGCTTTTCTGGAATTAATTAATTTTATCTGTTATTTCAGCAGTAGACTAGGATAAAGTTGTGTTTTTTGCTGTGTTTATCTGTAGAATTCTCAACAGTTTGGACCCAGAAGTAGCTTAAAGGGACTATCGGAGTTTAAAAATGTTAAAATTAAGTATTTACCTCCCCTTACATGTTCCACCAATGTCCTAATGTGTAGAATGAGCCCAGACCTGTTCACCACAACTGCCTCTAAAATCCTGTCACTCAAAAAGGTGTTAATTCGGGTCCAAAGTGCCGTCATGCACAAGCTTAATATAGAAGCTGCAGCTACGCGTAAGACCAGAGGTGGCAGTAGTGAGTATAAAAATGACCAACTTGCATTTAGTCTCTTAACAAACGTATAGGAATATTACAGAATTTGTTTTTAAATTCTTCTGAATGTTAATGTACCATAAAATAACTTGAGCTGCTTCTTAAAGGAACAGGCCACCGTTTTTCCATATTGTGATATGTTCTTACCTGAGCTTAGACGAGTTGATACGTACCTCTCTGGTCATTGTGCCCGTGGAAGAGCGTGGTAGCTTCCAACTTCACCCTCGTTTGGAGTCATAGGGATATGTTGGGAGAGACCAAATGCTAACAACATCTTTGGTCGTTTTGCGTGACTGAGCGCACTCACAAAGACCAGACAGGTGCACATCAACTAGTCTAAGCTCAGGTAAGAACATATCTCAGTATGAAAAAACGGTGGCCTGTTCCTTTAAAGCTATAATGCCTTTTTTGTTGTTGTTTGGGGTTGCTTCTAGAGTAAATCCAGCTTATTACCAAAACATCGCAGAGAGACAAAAAACACTGAGATAAATAACCAAAAACGTCTCGCAGACTGAGCCGAGAGGCAAAACAAAAAGGGCGGGTCGTCTCAATTAGCTGTTTGGCCGTAGACGATGAGTCCAGCCCTGTTTGTATACAAGCTTCATTCACGTCGCACATAAAGGCGTTTGCATGTCCGAGTTAAAGGGGCAGAGTGTTTGATGCAGCTGCGACGTGAAACAAACACCCCCCACAAAACGAAGCCAGCGGGTCGCCTGCACATCTGTCCTGCAGCTATGTGACCGATTATTTTGGGGCATTCCAATTCAGGACGTCCCCAGCAGGCAAGTATCCAGCAACAAGGGCCTCTGTCTGTGCCGCCCCCCCCTCTCCTCCCCTTCTCTTGTTTTTCACTCTCTCCTATAGAGCATGGGGCCCTCTATCTACAAACCCATCATCTCTGAGACCTTACTCATAAACTTGTAAATGAACAACACAGGCAATCTTCTATCTTTGGGAGGGGGATAGAGGAGGGGCGCGCGGTTTGAGTTTCCATGGAGTAGCGCTGCCGGACCAATCGTGGCGACTGTGGCACGCCATTCTACCAAAAAAAAAAAAAAAAGAAAAACCCCGCGTCGCGCCCTGACTCAAGCTATTGTGGGGGGAACACAAGTGGCTCTCAGAGGAGAAGGGGATGGAGAAGAAAGGGGGCTGGGTCAGAGTTCAAACGAAAACCTCGCAACGGGACCCCCTCTCTGTTATCAAATTTGTCGGGAGACAGAAAAGGCTACAGTTGGGAGTCCCACAGCGAGCAGAGCAGAGGGGTTAGGGTTAGGCCTGGTTCAGTTCAGCCTCTTCTGCTCAGCGTCTGCAGCGCAATTGTCCCACTCTGCACCAGACTTTCTCCAGCTCTGCAGCGAAGGTCAGTACTCTGCATTTAATACTTTTTACATAGAGTATTTTATAAAACTAACAGGGACTTTTGCTTTTCCCAAATAAATGTGATGTATTGTGATTCAGGGTAATTAATAAAGTTATTAATATTTGCATGGGAGAACCAATCCAGTATAAAGCATTGATGATGTATGTTTATTAACAATTTAAGATCGGTCATACATTGTGACCAATTTTTCTTATACTAATGTAATACTAGTAAAATACTGCAGCCCATTTTATATTTGAATCAACATTGATATGTCCATTTTCTAACAACAGTCCAAAATGTATAGCATTTATTTAAGGAAGAATCTGTAGTTTTCAAAGAGGTCTTGAGTGAATTCCTCTTTGGGACGTCACTATAGGATTTAGACACTGTAATTTCAGTGTTGGGGGTAATATATTACAAAATAACGAGTTACAATAATATATGACTTTTTTCAGTAACTAAGGAATACAACATATTACTAACACAAATTACAGGAATATATTAGTCATTACATTTCAAGTAACTCGAGTCATAAGTTCATTTAAATGTATGAACAAAAAAATGCCAAACTACCCCCAAATAAGATGCAGCATGTGTATAAAATCTGCAGTCTGTAGTTAAAGCCGCACCGTGTAGAATTTTACCCAATAAATAAAATCTAAATAAAATCATTTATTTCATGACAGATATTTTCATCATTGAAAAATACCTCATAAATGTACAAACAAACATTTGTGAGGCTCACCCCTCCTAAGATGTGACTGTAAACTTTACTGGGAGTAGGTACGTCTCCAGCCCGTTTCCATGGAGATGTGATGAAAGGCAGTAGGATTTGAGATTAAAACAGGTTAGGTCCATTCTTTGATTACCCACTGCAGTGATAGCATTTTATGTGTTGAGCTGGTCATTAGTAACATATTTTGTTTTGCAACAGTATAGTTCAAAATGTTACGCAGTGTACCTTTAATGTCGTCAAAACAAAACAAGAGGGGAAAGCGAAAGGAGAAGGAAATCTGCACTTTTGCTCGGTGGCATTGTTACAATTTTCAGTTTATATTTTGCGAAAAGTAACTCAAAGTAGAGTAACCCAGCTACATTGTTGAAACATTAGCATTTTTTAAAGGTGTAATCACTCATATAGAATACTTTACAATTTTGAAGTAACTTGCCCAACACTGTTAGTTACAGGTTTGGTTGAGTAGTTTGAGCCTAATTTGGCACAGGTCTCGCCCTCTGCAGTGAGGCTGGTCTCTGAGGAGGATTATCTCCAGGACCAGACACGTTTTGTTGCCGTTTTCTCTGTTTTGTAATCTGTAATCTCTTCGGGACCACTGCCTCTTCTGTCAGACTCCTCTGCCTCTTTAAAGTCGCAGTCTGAGCGCGGGCTACACGCGCCAAGTGGGCTCGAATTCTATTGAATTCACTGAAAAGGCATTGATAAAAGTCAGTGTTGCATTTGACTGGTTTGCAATGGACCTAAACACCTGCCCAAACTTAAAATTGTTCCTTTTTGTGATCTATTTTTACTGGAATACATACATAGGTTGTGTACGTTGCTTATTTAAATACTACCTGGAAGTAATCACAGTATACAAAGGAGGACCGCCCTGGTGAAAAATGTCCTGGCTGAGTTATCCTCATTAGATCTATAATGGACAATCGAAGGAGTGGAGGCGCAGGCTTTGCCAAACACTGCATTGGGACACAATCATTATTTCTTGCGAAGGGTCAAAGTGTTAACGCTGAATATGAAACTGCCGTCTCAGAGGAATGTTGTGAATTCTTTGTGTTATGAGCCAGTGTGAGTCAGTGGTTTAGCAGGAATTCCTCACAATAAACAGGAGCTTAAGTCTAGATTTAGTTACGACTAAAACAAATGCATTGTCCAGATTTTTAAGGTAAACTGAGGTTTGGTGAGTAGCAGAACAGTGGAGCTTAATGCATTTTTTCATCGACTTTTAATAATAGTAGTAATAGAATAGAATAGTAATATCCATTTTAATGACTTTTTAACGACTTTACACAAGGCCAATGATAGCAAGATGGCATTGAGCAGATGCTTGATCACAATCGTGCAAACAGTAGGTCTGTCTTTGCCCCATATATTTGGTTTAATGCAGACAAGGCTTTACATTTCTATAAGTTTCAGATATTGGAAGTTTCAGCCTTTGGATCATTTGGTAATGTCACGTGTTGCATCCAGGTTTGATGACTTGTGTTGCTGAAAACAGAAACTATTATCGGAAAAAACATTTTAAGATTCAACTGCAGTGTTGGGCAATGTTTTCTATATTAGTAGTTACAGCTTTAAAAATGTAATATGTTTGTATTATATATTAATGTTTCAAAAATGTAGCTGAGTTACACTACTTTGAGTTACTTTTCACAAAATATAAACTGAAAATAGTAATAATGCAATGGAGCAAAAGTGCAGTCAGAGATTTCCTTTTCCTTTCACTTTCCCCCATTCTCTCATGTTTTGTTTTGACAACATTAACTACAGATCTTATTCACCAACCTCCAACTTGATTTGGTGCTGCATTTTATGTGGGGGGATTTTTTCATTCATAGGTCAAGGTCAAGGTCAAATTTATTTATAAAGCACATTTACAACAACTATCGCTGCCCAAAGTGCTGTACACAGGCAATACAAGGTTTCAACAAAGTTAAAATACATTACATAACAAACAAAAGCAATGATAATAACCACCAAAGAAAATCAGGTCAGCTTGTGTTGAAGGCCAGTGCAAACAGATGGGTCTTCAAAAGAGATTTAAAAACATTCAAAGACTGAGCTGTTTTAACGCTCAAGGGAAGGCTGTTCCAAAGTGTGGGTGCTGCAACAGCAAAAGCTCGGTCACCCCTAGTTTTCATCCGAGATCGCGGAACAACTAGCAGCATTTGATCTGCTGACCTCGTTGTCCTCTTTGGGACATAAACAGACAGAAGCTCTGAAAGGTAAGACGGGGCCAATCCATTTAAGCACTTAAAAACAATCAGTAGGATCTTAAACTGGATCCTGTAGCTCACTGGGAGCCAGTGCAAAGACACCAAAACAGGAGTAATATGCTCATATTTCCTTGAGCCAGTGAGTAAACGTGCAGCGGCATTTTGGACCAGCTGCAGGCGATGGATGGAGGCCTGGGACAATCCATAATACAAAGAATTACAGTAGTCCAGCCGGCACGAGATAAGGGCATGGACTACACGCTCTAGGTCCGCATGTGGTAGGTAGGGTTTTACTTTGCTCAGAAGGCGCAACTGGTAAAAACCAACTTTAACTACCGAACTGATCTGCTGATCCAACTTAAAGGAGCTGTCAAAAATCACACCCAGATTTCTGACTGCTCGGTGACAGTGTTGACTCAGAGGGCCTAAAAGAGAAGGATCAAAAGCATTACCAAACATTACAACCTCGGTTTTTGATTCATTAAACTTTAAAAAGTTTATAGCCAACCACTGTTTGACTTCCTGGAGGCAATTTACCAGGGCATGGGCGCTATCTGTATTGGGTTTTAATGGCAGATAGACTTGGACATCATCGGCAAAACAGTGAAATGAAATATTGTGTTTTTGGAAAATGGACCCTAGGGGCAGCAAATACAGGGAAAACAATAAAGGGCCTAAAATAGAGCCTTGGGGCACTCCACAACTAAGAGGGGCCACCCTTGAGCTACAAGGGCCCAAGTTGACAGAAAAAGTGCGACCCTCAAGATACGACTTGAACCATTGTAAGGCTGTGCCTTTGATGCCCACACAGTCCTCGAGTCGTGAGAGTAAAATTTGGTGATCCACAGTGTCAAACGCGGCGGATAAATCCAAAAGCACAAGAACAGTGGAAAAACCAGAATCAACGGATAAAATAAGATCATTAAAAACTCTTAAAAGTGCTGTTTCAGTGCTGTGACACATTTTAAAACCAGACTGAAATTTTTCCAAAAGGCTATTAGCTTCCAGGTAGTTTTGGATTTGCACGTAGGCCAATTTCTCCAATATTTTAGACACAAAAGGGAGCTTTGAAATGGGCCTATAGTTAGATAGCACTTCACGGTCTAGGTTGTGTTTTTTTAACAGAGGCTGCACAACAGCATGCTTAAATGCATTTGGGACACAACCTGACTTCAATGAGGAGTTTATAATGCTCATTATATAAGGCCCAACTACATCAAAGGCATCTTTCAATAATTTAGGAGGAAGGCAATCAAGTGGACCATCAGTGGGTGTTAACTGGTGCACAATATTTGACAAATCATCTAAACACACAAGCTCAAAGTGCTCAAAAATGGCAGAACAGACAGGGTTAATAGAGGGGTCTGCACCAGTGCAAGGCTGTGTAGAATCTCGAATCGCAGAAATCTTATCAACAAAAAATGTAAGAAAGTTTTCACACATTGAATCAGATGGCACAATAATGTTTGATTCACTTGGGTTTATCACGCGATTTAACACAGTAAAAAGAACCTGGGGTTTGTGCACATTCATAGATATCATATTTGACATATACTCAGCTTTTGCAAACTTAACGGCTTTCTGGTAGTTATCCAAACTAGCTCTTAAAATACCCAGAGAAACATGAAGATTGTCTTTTTTCCAACGCCTCTCTGCACTTCTGCACTCTCGCCTAAGCGCGCGAGTTGTGTCATTCAACCAAGGCTGGGATGCATTTTTGGGCTTCCGTAACTTTAAGGGAGCAATGGAATCCAGAATAGAACAGCACACAGTACTGAACATACAAGACAGGTCATCAACGTTTTGGCTGTGCAAAATGTTCAACGGAGGAGCAGAAGAAATAAATCTTTCACAGAACTCCTCAGCCGTTGAAGAGTTAATCACGCGCCGCCTGCGCGTAAAAGCGCACGGCTCAGCCGAAGAGCACGGCAACTTTAAAGAAAACAGGACAGGAAAATGGTCCGAAATTGGCGTTCCACAAAGGTCCTCAATGCAAACATTTAAGCCGTAGGAAAGGACGAGGTCGAGTGTATGTCCCTTTTCGTGAGTCGGACCAGTTACCCACTGCATGAGATTAAACGATTCCATCACAGTTAAAAAGTCCTTGACCAGCGGTTTAGAGTCACAGCATACGTGGATATTAAAATCACCAACGATAAGCAGACGGTCACATTTAAGGGCTATTTCTGCCACAAAGTCGGAGAAGTCCGCAATAAAATCCTTATTAAATTTAGGTGGTCGATAGATGAGTGCGCAAAGGACGGGCGCATTACTCTGAATTTCGAACAACTGCAGTTCAAAACTGGAGTAGGTTTTAGATGGATATTGACGGCATTTCAGACTGGATCTAAACACAGAGGCTAGCCCTCCGCCTTTGCCAGAGGTACGAGGAGAGCTAAGAAATGCACAGTTTGGAGGAAGGAGTTCAGAGAATGCCGAGCACTCACCGGGACGAAGCCAAGTCTCAGTTAAAAGCATAAGGTCCAAATGCCGGGACTGGAAGAAATCATTAAGCACAAAAGTCTTGTTGGTCAATGACCTGACGTTCAACAGCGCTATACGGAGTATATCCTCGTTGATCGGAGCACGGGCACGAGCTAGCAAGCGGAGGTTTTCCTGGTTGACACCCCGACGGTGAACTCGGCGTCCCGGGGAGAGGAGCCGCCCCAGCGGTGCTGGCAACGCCTGAGTCCCGGTTGGAGCGCCAGTGACGGGTATGGGAACCAGCCAGCGAAACGCAGAAGACTGTCCGTAGTGGGGCGAAAGGCCATTTTTCCTTGAACGCAGGTAAGTCCGGACTTTAACCAACACACCTCCTCGTTTCCCCCTTTTGCGCGCGCGTCTCCTCCGGGGTACAACAAGAGGAGTGGTGCGCAGGTAAGCTGGTATAGAAGCTAACAGGGGCGGGGGTGGTGGACATGAAGACTGCTGAATAGAACAGTGCTTCATGAAGGCTGCATGTGAAGCCCGAATGTTTAGCAAAGACTGACGGTCATTCATACGTTCAAATGCACTTGTAACTCAAGTTCCTGTGATGACTAATATATTCCCGTATTTTTTGTGTCATATGTCATATTCCTTAGTTACTGAAAAAAGTCCTATATATTTGTGACTCGTTACTTTTGTAATACGTTTCTCCCAACACTGTTCAACAGAATGCAATAAATTGTTTATTATTCATCAAAAATGTAACCCTGTCGCTGAAAGACGGAATAAAGTTTCAATTAGGACTGCACAATATAGCAAAAAATATTGTTTCATGATATTAGGTGATGGAATATTCGTATCACAAGAAGCCACAATACAGTATATCGCAACATCTGACTGAGATCGACACATTTTTTGAAAACTCAGCCAAAAACAAGCATTGAACTTATAAATGTTCAGTTTTAGTTAAATATTTCCTAACTTAGTTCCAGTTTAGTCTTGTTTTGATCCTGGTGTAGTCTTTCCTAAGTCTTGTTTTGACACAATTTGCTGAAAAAAACAATGTGTGTTTAATTTGAATGTGTGAATAGTGAAATATCTCAATAATATCGTTACCGGGATAATGCACATCGCCGGCTACTTCAATATCGTTCAGCCCTGGTTTCACTATACAGTTTTATAGTTTTGTTTTGTTTAACCTGCAGGCTTTATTGGACAGGACACTGAGGCTGGCAAAGTGCCCAGCATATGTGCTTCAGCCACAGTTTTGACCCCGTCTATTGGCAGATAGGCTGAGAAATATCTTACTACACATTGTTTTAGTAACAGATTATTATTTCTTTTCAGGAAATATATGCCTCTTAAAACAATAATTTGCATAACAAGTTTTTTTTTAATATGTTTATCACAAGAGGCTAAATATTTATCCAGGCTTGTTAGTGGAACAAACAGGACTGACAAATGACTCCTTTGGACTCATAGGTTATAGAAAATGCCATTCAAATAATATATTACATTAATTTAAAGCCAGAAACTGAGGAAAACACCAGGGGACATAACTATGGGGTTGTTATTAGAAACACATAAGACAAATTGGAAACCTGCACCTTTAATAACTAAGAGAACATTTGTCTCAGGTTAAAATGTAGCTTGAATGTGCTGAATTCCCAGACAGCGCGAGAGAAAGAGAGGGGAAGTTGTCCACTTGTTGGGGTCAGACTGGACTCATTATGCAGGAGAGTCCTGTGTAGAAGGAGCCAAGACACTGACAGCTATTGTTACCTGCAGACGCCACCGGTAAAATCTCCCCCTGGAGCATTGTGTGGCACTGAAGGAGGCCGGGACGTCCTCATCCTGACTTCTGTGGTAATTTTGTTAGCCGTCAGCTATTAATGTCAATAAGGTTTCTACTATTTTGCTAATACTATCTTGTAGGTTTAAAGCAATGCAACTGAACTTATCTAAAATGAGAATTATAACTAAATATAATAATAAACAACTATTAACCGAGTTCAGCAGTATGAATCCTTTATGTTATGTCATACAGTAATCCAAAAGTGAAATGTCACAATACTCTCTACATAAATCCTGGAGTGTGCAGTTGTAAATATTAGCCTCTTCATAAAGACTCTGTGTTTGTGACGCCCTGAAGCCTTTCTCAGAGCGGTCAAAGGTCGACGGTTCACCCGAGGGGAGAGCTCCATAAAAGGATGCTTTAATATGGTCCAGTGTCTTCTCACACTCCAACCATCCATTCATTTTACTGAGGCTCCACAAATGTCATGTCTGATTTATGTTACTGTCTCTGGGCATGTCACTTGTCATGCTTTAAGTATGTTGCGTATGATTTTGTTGGAAAAATCAGATTGGCTTCAGGCTTCCTCCCAGAGCTGTAAACGAGTAATTTTACTAAAACCAGGAGAATGACACGTTTCTTGTAAGGTTCGAGTGTTCCTTTGCATTACCCTTGTCAAATAATTAAACCACAACTGGTCAAAAGTTTGGAAACACTTTTAATGTATTGGCCCTTCTTTATTTTCAGCACTATTTACATTGTGTGATTCTTATTGAAGACATTAAATAGACAGATGGGATTATGTAAACAAAAACGAAAACATAATTCTATTTTCAGTGAGAATCTATAATGTAAATGGTTTTGAAATAGAAGAAAAACAGTACATGAGCGTTTTCAAACTTTTGACCAGTACATTGCAATGAAGATTTAGCTATAGTGACTTCTTAAACTTAAAGTGCATATGACAGGTTTTAATGCTTTTGCAAATTAGTTTATTTGACAATGCACATTATTTACCACCACAGCAAATGTGCCAGTGTTAGCTCTAAAGCTAGTTTTCAACTGTAGTCCCTGGGCAAGATGTAGATTGCCAGATTGTCAATTGACTTATTTAGATGGATAACACATCAGTTGCAAGTTCAACAGTTGCATAATTATCATTTTATTTCAGTGAAGCAGCCATTTTAATGAAGAAATGTTGGCCAGAAAAGTTTTTAAGCTAAAGACGGCATCTCGTCATAGAAGGGGGCGTGGCTTCACCGAGGGGGAAAATAGAGTCTTTAGAGAAACACAATATTCCACTCTTTTTAGCCATTTTCTGGTGGAATATGAACTTATTTATCACACATAAATAAAGTCAAGTGTAAATCGGGCCCATATGGATATTTTCTCACAGCAGATTGTTCAGTAGAAGTGAAAAAACAACAGTTGTAGCTAGCGCTAGCTAACCGTTAGCATTCGCCCGATGCAAACATGTAGCATGAGGTTCTCCTTTATTTATGTATTTATGGGCTGTTGAACCACTTTGCTCCTCTCCATGTCTTTGTATCTTTATTTAGTAGAAAACTATATTCATAATTCAGCATTTGTTAAAGTAGTTTTTGAATAATTAAAGAAAGTTTGGATTTTTCTCCAAATTGTTTTCCCCCTGAACTGTTTTCAAACATGACCATATATGGGCGATTCCAGAGACCCCGTCTGTATCATTAGAAGAAAGTAACATTCAATAGCAGTTTGACTCACTCATTTCGCATACGTTTGTTAAGTCTGACATCACGACTTCCGCTTCCGGGTCCAAGCAGACCGGCAAATATGCAAAAAAAAAAACATTAAAAAAGTCTTAAAAACAACTATCAATATTTCTGAAACTCAACGGAAAGTTACTGAACTTACCTATTTCTCAGACTCATTAGCCAAAAATGCTGCACCTACTGCTACAGAAGCATTGTTTACTAAAGTTGCTACTTCCGGGTTAGCGTAGCTGCTGCGCCGCCTCGGACATTAGCATTTTTCTCCATTAAACCCGGATGTGGCGATTTTGGTAAATATTACTTTTATAGTGTTTTGGCTAATGGGCCTGATGAATACGTATGTTCAGTAACTCTCTGTTGAGTTAGAGAAATATTGATTGTGGTATTGAAGAGTTTTTTTGTAGTTTCTCACACATCTGCCGGTCTATGCGAACCAGGAAGTAGAGCTGTGACCACTTAACATATTGACTTAACATGGTTGGCACGGCAACAGTTTAAAATAGTTTTCCTTCTTCTATGTCACTTCCTGTAAGTGTCCAATAAGGAAGTGAAACTATAAAGATCACAGAAATGGCCAAACTAAAGGAAGCTGGGTACAATCTTTAGCAAAATCTTAAAAATAATCGTGATAACTATGTTTTAGCAAAAAATTGTGTCGAATGTGCCATATGCACTTTAACTGTGTAATTAACTCAATGTACTCACTTAGTCTAATCTAACTCTCAATCTGAGTGCTTCTGTGTGGAAACAGTGGTTTGTGCAAGTCTCCATGGTTTTCTGTTGAAACTAAACCACATATTATTGTAGATGAAACTGGACCACAGAGACTTCATGTTCTCGTCAAAACAAACATCATAACACAGTAAATCAACTGTAATGAGTCAGCATGTTTGTACTTCTTGCTACATTACCTTTCAAAGAATCACTTAATCACCTTTGCCTCATCATCAATGCATCATGTTTCTGAAGCACTTTATGACAGCTCAAGTTGACCGAAGAGCTGTTCATAATAAACTAACAAAGAAAAAGACATTGTATAAAATTAAAAGAACAGTGCAGTCAAGTAAGAATAACGTTACTTTGAAATAATAAGTAGAAGTAAAAAGTACTTGTTCTGTGTTTGAGCATGAAAGTCTTTCAATAGTGACATAAATTATAAACAAAACATATGAAATAATGAAAAAGTCAAAGAAAATACCATAAAAAAAAACATATAAAAAGAAATCATTATAAAGAATTAAGTAAACGAATCAAGAAATCCATATTTTTTTACGTATCATTTGTCACTTAAAGATTTACCCACTGTGGCATGAGTTACTATTTATTTTACTCAAGTAAGAGTACAGTTACTTAATTTTAATATTACTCAAGCAGAAGTAAAAAGTACTATATGAAAAAACTACATCTAAAGTACAATTACTTCAAAAAGTTACTTAAGTACATGTACTTGAGTAAATGTAACTGAGTACTACCCAGCTCTGCAACTGACATGAAACGATAAGAGTTACGATAGACGATTGCAGTAAGTTACTATTGTAGCCACAGCCGCTATGGGGCAGAATGACGACTTACCACGTGGCTATAATATGCTGTCTATATCCTATTATATTTATATCCTATTATTATGTTGAATTCTTTTCTTTTTTTAAATTTAAGCTGCCCCCTAATGGCTGGAGTGAGCAAACTGGTTATTTTATTTAAATCCATAACCCCGCACAGGAATGGGCAAGAGACTTGCTTTTTTTTTGACATGTTCAGGAATTGATGCTCCTCAAAGGGCCACATTAAATCATCTCTAAGGGCCGCATGTGGCCTGCGGGCCTTGACCTTGACGTGCTAAGACGTGCTATTTCAAATGATCTCGCAAGACTAATCTCTCTCTCTCTCCCCAGGATAAAGCGATGGAGTTCACCACCTCGCTTCCCTCGCCCCTCTCCAACCAGTCGGACAGCTGCCCCCCTGTCGACATGACAACCGAGAACACCATCTTCGGCTTCGTCTACGTCCTGGTCTTTTTCCTGGCTCTGAACGGGAACAGCTTGGCGTTGTGGATCTTCTCCCACCAGCGCGGCACCTCTTCCTCGCCCGCCAATGTGTTTTTGGTCCACCTCGCCGTCGCCGACTTGTCCTACGTCATCATCCTGCCACTCCGCGCCACCTACCACCTCACGGGCGGCCACTGGCCGTTCGGGGAGGTGCCCTGCAGGGTGGCCGGCTTCCTGTTCTACGTCAACATGTACGCCAGCCTGTACTTCCTGGCTTGCGTGGCCGGGGATCGGTATCTCGCTGTCGTCCACGCCGTGAGGTCGCTCAAAGTCCGCCGGGCTCGCTACGCGCACATCATTAGCTTTTCCCTTTGGGCGTTGGTCACCGTTTCCATGGCGCCGCTTCTCGTCTCTCACCAAACAGCCGAAGTCGATGGTGTGACGGTGTGCTTACAGCTGTATCGCGAAAAAGCAACACGCAATGCTCTGATATCCTTAGCCGTCGCCTTCACCCCGCCTTTCCTCGCCACTCTGTCGTGCTACCTTCTCATAATCAAAAGCCTGCACCACGGCTCCAGGCTAGAGCCCACCCTGAAGCTCAGAGCCCTGCGCACCATCGGCCTCGTCCTGCTCATCTACGTGGTCTGTTTCCTGCCCTATCACGTGAGCCGGGCGACCTTCATCCTGGGATACAACCACCCCGACATCTCGTGTGGGATGCGCAGAGGGCTCAGTCTGGCCAATCGCCTCACGTCGCTGCTCACCTGTTTGAACGGGGCCATGGATCCGCTGGTGTATCTGTTCGGGGCGGAGAAGTTTCGCGGGACGCTCACCAGGCTGCTCTGCAAGGGCAAAGGCAACATGTCAGCGGCAACGAGCGGCGAGCTCAAGGGCACGCACGAGAGCTCGGTCAGCGCCAAGTCTGAGTTTTAACAAGACAATTTCTAAAGTCATGCATGAGGGGTTTAAAAACATACATTGGGTAGCTGAGGATTGATTTAGTGTCTATTTAAAGGAATAGGCCACCGTTTTTATATACTGAGATATGCTCTTACCTCACTTTAGCCAAGTTAATATATCCCCGTCTGGTCTTTGTCCGTGCGCTCTGTCACGCAAACGGAGCACATACGCAGCCTCTCCCACATGTCACATAGCTCCAAAAAAGCTCACGATAGAAGCTACCAAGCTCTTCCACGTGTTCCCTATTTAAATAAAGTTACGTGAAGTGTTTTCATGCAAAGTATATTTACACAGAAATGTAACGTGTCGATTTTATAAGCAGATAAAAAGGGGGACTATATTGTGAGGCGTAATGATACGAGGAGTAAAACGTCCGCGCAGTAACTCCTAAAGGTTATTGACGGAAGTGAGCGGGGGAAGTCTTTAGGAGTTACTGCGCGGACGTTTTGCTCCTCGTATCATTACGCCTCACAATATAGTCCCCCTTTTTATTTGCTTATAAAATCGACATGTTACATTTCTGTGTAAATATACTTCGCATGAAAACACTTCACGTAACTTTATTTAAATAGGGAACACGTAGAAGAGCTTGGTAGCTTCTATCGTGAGCTTTTTTGGAGCTATGTGACATGTGGGAGAGGCTGCGTATGTGCTCCGTTTGCCTGGCAGAGCGCACGGACAAAGACCAGACGGGGATATATTAACTTGGCTAAAGTGAGGTAAGAGCATATCTCAGTATATAAAAACGGTGGCCTATTCCTTTAAGGATTAGGGCTGGTTAGGGAGCGTGTCTGGAGCTCCCCCCGCAGGAAGCAGTGGAAAGTGTGTGTCGCAGTGAACAGGCTTTGAGCGCAGAACTGCTCAGAGGGAATCAATGTTTGATAATGGGGCTTAACCGATTACCCCCGCCCTGAACCGGGTGCATTTTCCCCAGTTTGGTATTATCCAAATCTAAAAGCTTCTCAACTGGAGAGGAACAGTGTAATACCTCATTTGAAAGCTAAAGCTGAGCAGACATTGTGCGATTTGAGACACGATTCAGAACAAGAAAAATTAATCATCCGCTCACACTGTTGTGTCAGTTCACACATGACCTGCGTTACCGGTCTGTCATGTCATCCCCTCAAAAAGCATGTCTACATCAATCAAATAACTTTGGCGAAGCTAACTTCAGCAACACATGACAAGTAGTCTAGCTTAAATTAGCCGATAGCCACTACACTTTTGCTGACTTTCATGTCTGCAGTGATATGTTGTTAGACCAACAAAACTGATTGTAACTTGTTTTTGTCACATTTTTAAAGCATTTTCGTCGTGTTTTCGTCACGTTTTGGTCGTTTTTTGACGTTTTTTTGCTGCGTTAATATTTGTTTGTTTTTTTTGCTGCGTCTTTTGTCTCTCTTTTGTCATATTTTTGTTGGATTTTGTCACTTTTTTGCGTTTTTGTCGCTCCTTTGTCGCGTATTTGTCACTTTTTTGTCATTTTTTTTTGTCTTTTATTGCTTTTTTGTCATGTTTCTGTTACATTTGTCGTTTTTTGCAGTGAATGTTTTTGTTGTGTTTTTTGCAGCGTCTTTTGTCTCATTTTTGTCATGTTTTTGTTGTTTTTTGTTACTTTGTCATTGCTTTTCTTGTCATGTTTTGGCCGCTCTTTTGGCATTTTTTGCGTTTTTTTTTGTCACTTTTTCTTCCATTTTTCTTTCTCTTTTGTGTTACTTTTTTGTTGCGTTTAATCCCTGCTTTTATCGCTATTTTGATGCATTTTTTAAGCTTTTAGATTTGGGTAAAGCCAAACAAAGTGTGCTCGGTTCAGGTGGGGGTTAAGAGGTCAAAATGTGGAGGAAAGTTGTGTTGTTTTCCCTAAGATACAATGCTACAACCAGGGATGTACAGACTGAAGTACAGTAGAAGAAGAAACCAAGAAGAAGCGACCGGTAACATTACAACATGGTTTAAAGGGACAATACAGAGTTTAAAAATGTTAAAATAATGTATTTTCCTCCCCTTACATGTTCCAGTCATGTCCTAATGTGTAGAATGACCCCCGACCTGTTCACTCACTCAAAAAGGTGTTAATTCGGGTCCGAAGTGCCGTTATGCACGAGCTTAATATAGAAGGTGCAGTTACACGTATGACCTGAGGTGGCAGTAGTGAGTATAAAATGGCAAACTTGCATCTAGCCCCTTTAAAGGTAAAAAAAAAAAAAAAAAAAAGATTTAGCAAGATATGGCTCCTTTAAATGCAATGCTTCCAAAGAATCAAATGACTGTTGTGTCTTTCCTGTTAACTTCCACAATTTAAAGTTACAATGTACAATGTCAAGAACCTTGCAACATCTGGTGGTAAAGTTTGTAAATGCAACTCACTATGCCCCACTAAGGCCTCAGAGACAAGCACTCCCATTTGCCGGTTACTTTAAAATAAAATAATACATCTTGGCATTCAGTGGCTTTTTAAACTTATTTTTAAATAGCAAAAACAGCAGCTTAAAATCTCCTGGATGAGAAATACAGCAAGGTTCATCAACACTGATCAATGTTTTTAGGGAAAATGTAGAGCACTTGAAATGTGTCAAGCGCTTAACCACTATTGGAAATCAGGACATAATGTGCTTGTTATTTTGTATTACAGGATGTGAACATTTTTGTAATTTTAAGTTTGTATACAGTATTCTGAAGATAACACTATGTATGTATATTGTGAATCCATTAATTTGTTACCCCACATGCAAAATGTACTTTCAAATGTTACCATTTACTGTTTTTTTACTGTGATTTATAACTGTATATGTTTGAAATGACTTTTTTATTATTGAAAGTGTTTATTGTTTACTTTTCTTGTGCTTGACAATTCTACCATATGTTGTCCCGTTCTGGACATTTTCTATGCATTTATTATTAAACCCACGTATTGCACTATGGCTTTATATAACACTTCACTAACACTAATCATTTTTAATCTGTTTGTATATTGTACTTATTGAAGATGCTTTTGTACTGAATAATCTTTGTAATAAAGTACTTTTACATAGAAATGCATGAGTCACAGTTTTATGTGTGCGTTGGTTTTGTTCATGGGAGAGTGACTTCAAATGCAGAACTAAAGTGTCAAACACTGTTCACAGTAGTTTTGTATTTTTCACAGTTGCAGTTCACTTGAGCACAGTAACAAACATGGTAATGATGAGAGGCAATAACAGCGAATAGTTGATATTGCAGCCCTGTTTCCACATCATTATCAAGAAAATACTGCCCATGTTTCCTAGTAATACAGTCTGGATCAAACCACTTAAAAAATTGCCAAAGTTTTGCACGGTTGGATCTTAACAAGTTTCCAAGCATACATTCAATATGCAACAAGAAGAAAAGGGAGTGAGACATAAAAAAGAGTGAACCTTTAATTGAAAACAACAATAAAACTGGCAGTTTTGCAGCTGATCACAAGTTTATGACCACATGCCTTTAAAAGGCCAAATCTGAGCTAAAATGTGCTTTCTGCAGTCGACTCCAGTAACCGGGTCAAGGATTGTCCAGTGTCTTGACAGACAGCCAATCGTATCCTCCGGCTCAGTACTGGGGACATTTTGTTGGGTTTTCCACTTGACATTTTTGTTCCAAAACCTGTCAGGATCTTTAAAAAAAAATTCAAAATGACAGACTTACTGCATCCCACCTTAGCAGCGATGCCGCGCTGCGAGAGGCCCTGATTGTGCAGCTCAACAACCCGACCACGCTCAAAATGATAATTTCTTTTTGCCTTTGCCATCAGGACGTCATGACAGTGTGAATACCTGACAGAAAATTACACTGAATCCACATTTTTGCATAGATTTATAGATTTGACCTTTTGTGGTCTTAAACCTTTAATCAGCTGCAAAACTATTTCAAATTATTTATTGTTTTCAATAAAAGCTTTACTCACTTTCAACTGACTTTATTGACTGGATTTGGGGGGTAAGGATAATAAAAAATAATATTACTTTGAAGTAAATTAACAATTAAAGGCCCTATACCTGATAATTTGATTACAAACAATGAAAGCGGAAGCCAGTAAATTATTATATTAGTTGTGGACTCATTCCTAACTTTTCATATTGTAGTAAATGCTTTGTCATAAGATGAACAGTGTTTTTCCCACAAATGTCTGAGTTTACGATATACTAAAGGATTTTTATTTTTTTATTTTTTACTTTTATTTAACCAGGAAAGTCCCACTGAGATTAAGAATCTCTTTTACAAGAGAGTCCTGGCCCCAGAGGGGAACCTATTATAAAACTTGTTCCACTACAAGAAAAAAAAATCTGCTTTAGTGCCTGCTTTCAAATTGCATGTCCTGTAATAACCACAATTACCATGTTATTAGACTTTTAAGTGCCTATTGGCTATTTCTGTCTTATTCTCCTGCTCTTACTCAGCTGTAAGTGCAGCCTTTATGCAGAAAATGTTTTCTTCGGGTCCCTGTTGGTTTATATAAAATCAAATACAAAACAAAATGATGAAACAAATGAAAGCTGGCATTTGTCACATTCATGATTTTTTCAAAAGCTACATAAAATAATTGACTCATGAGTTGTTTATGTGCTCCGTCCTGTCTTTATGAGGATTACAGTTTGTGGCGCTCGTCACTCCTCCGCTCTCCTTTTGCGTCACGTGACCAAAGTTGTGGTTTGAGGGCTGCCTTATTTCTCCTCCCTTTGGTTCTTTTTTTTTGCATAGCTTCCTGTCCATCACATGAACAAGCCATAGTACAGTTGCGTTTCCTTGTTTCCATCTTAAAACATTACCAAACAATGTGGCCATACCGCGTGAGCTCATAGTGAAGATGAAAGTTCGTGAATGACCAGTAATTGCAGATGTGAATTTATTAAGCTGCATTGTACTGTGTGTCTTACTTCCTCTTTTTCTTGAGGCTTTTTAAGGACACACTGTTGAGTTCTAATCAGTATATCATCGACAACTAATGTGGCAGATCGATTTATAAAGCCAGCAATGTTGGTTTATATTTAAGTATTGAATCAAAAGTCTGGGGAGAGCATAAGATAAACCACTCGATGCATATAGAGGGAATAGGGACGTCCTCTCTCAACTTCATGAAATGAGGAAGTCAAGCTGCGAGCCACTAGCTACTTCCTTTTGCAGGTTTCTGATACATGGGCCGAGCTAGACACTTAAATATGAACATTGCTAAATAGAACGGGGGCTGTTTTACATTTGGGACCGGCGTTTTGAGCTTGATGGTGGAGTTGTAAGTGCGCTTGCAGCAGTTTCTAGGAGGAGGGTCAAGATGCCAACTCACCAGCCCTGGTACCATGGCATGATAACACGGTCCCGGGCTGAAGACCTGCTATCCAGAGAGCCTCGAGATGGCAGCTTCCTTATACGGGACAGCGAGTCGATACAGGGAGCATATGCCCTCTGCGTCCTGTAAGTAGAAAGTACTTATTGACTTAGAAATATCAGGTTTAACATGAAATGACTCCTATTTATTGCTTAAAAACCACTGATTTAACTTGCATATTCATCATAGCTGAAATTGAGTGTGTTTTAGAATATCATGGAAAAAAAACTACATTTATAATATTAAACAATGGGGGAAAGCACAGTAAAAAGTGTGCAACTGGTTACACATATGTAGCACAATGCAAGCTTAGTTCCCCTTTATTTGAATAGAGAGAAACAACCAAGCAACACCTTTCTGTCTATGCAACTACCGCTATGCCCTTTAAACCTTTCTTTTTTTTTAATACTAAAGTTTTTTGATGTTGCTTTACAATTAAATTCATGTCTATGCTACTATTCGCAGATACCAGAACTGTGTGTACACTTATAGGATTCTGCCCAGTGAGGACAAAAAGCTTTCTGTGCAGGTACAGTGCAGTTTGTGTGTGGCATTTGCATAGTGTGCTATTTATCAAACATCCTCTCGTAAAGCTCTGGTCTCATTTGGTTACAGCCTTGAAATATCTAATGGAAACTGTTAGTATGTTTATCTCATGCCAAAGTACATCTGCAAGGGAAAGATTGCTGAGAAGATAAGAAGAATATGTAATGAGTTGGTTAAGTCCTTGTTGTAGCTGCCAAAGGGACTCCACCGAATGTTAACATTACTGATGACACTATTAAAGTCCAAACTCATTCTTAACCTTCGTAACATATTTGTGGCTTCCCAATTCTTCACACTTTATATTCACTTTCACATGAATGCCAGAAAACTAGCCCGCAAGTTCATGAAATTGATACAAATTCTTTATAATTAGATGCACAGTGGGGGGGGTTTTCTGCCACCAATGTCTAGGTTTATAATACTAAAACAAGGACAAACATTTTTTTTTTGTTCCACTACTCAAAAAAAAAAAAATCAGGTATAGATAGTGCCTTTAAACAAAGGTCACAAAAACAACACTTACAATGTTATAGTTAGTGGGTAAATATAGGGGAGTTGGGGCTATTTGTCACACTTCACCGAGCTCACCAACAGAAAACCCCACAAGAGTCAGACCTGCATTAAATGAAAGCTTGAACCCTTGACTTGAAGGAGACCCCGCTCTCTTTTCTCTGTCATGTTGCGATAAATAGTTATTAACCGTCAAACACGATAAAATCGACTGTGACAACGTGCCCCATGTGCGAGGCAAGTTGTCACAATGCGTGGGGTTATTTGTCACTATTGTTCGTAATCTCTAACTGATTTTTTTTTTTCACTTAAATGACCCAAGCATACGGCCTCTATAAAAGCTAATGTCAAAATAAAGTGATTATAAAAACATATTAGACTGAAAAGAATAAAATGTCCCACCATGCTATACCCCATGTGACAAATGACCCCTCAGTTTTTGTGACAAATACTGTAACTGTGTGTCCACTTTATGAACAATGTAAGCTAGCTAACAAACGGCTTTAGCATGTTAGCTCTAAAACGGCTCAAATCAATGCTAGCATCTGCGTGCTTTTGTTTACGGCGCTAACAAAAGGAAAGCTCTCATTACAAAAATAGCCCAAACATTAAAGTTTGGGAAAAGGCATAAAAAACATTCAAATGTGCCCTGTCCTCATGTCTTCAGTCCAAATGAGAAAATTATTATTGGAAGACATCAGGAATAGCAATACACATATTATATATCAGTACCAGCGTACAGCGTCCTCTAGTGTGACTATAAAAAGCAACTTGACAAATTAACCTGGCGTGACAAATAGCCCCGGTCTCCCCTATCAGTGGCCATCATTGGTTAATACATTGGCTGGTCCTGGTTGAAGTGAGCACACTGCTCCTGGCCGCCCTGAGGGACTGGTGTAACGGCGGGTCAAATCAGAGGACTATTTTCCCTATTGGGACAATAAAGTCTGCACGCAAATAAACACAATGCAAACACTTTTTTTTGACTGCTGAACAATGGGGGAACACGTTGAACCCGCTTATGCCTATGTGCTTTAACTTGCGTACAGTACATAACGGCTTACCCTCCACAGGCCTCAGAGGGGGTCCCGATTCGGTTCTTCTCTGGGTTACTGGAGCTGGTGGATGCCTACTACAGCCCCAACATGGGCCTGCAGACGCGGCTCCAGTATCCCGTTCAGCGTGAGGAGGAGACAGATGAAGATGGAGGTAAGTACTGCCTGTACAAGGTCAGCAAACAGGAGAGGAGTGTACGTACCTGTAAATAAAATAATGTTATATTTATTATTTCATTTCGGGTTGTCTACTTTGTGTATGTTATTGGAGCTTTTACAGTGGAAATGCGTGAGTAACGGTTCAGCTACAGCTACAGCTACATAACTGTGTCTACAGAGGCCGATATAGGTGATGTGTCAAACCACTGACCATACTAAGGTTAAACATAGCTCCAGTTTATAAGTCTCATTGACTCTCGGCCATATACAATTAGAATCGTTAAAAAGTGCATCCATTTCCTTTTATTTTTAAACCATGAAACTAATATATGATACTCATTAAATGCAAAGTGAGATATGTAGCCTTTGATTATTATGGCTCAGCTTGTACAAACCCCAAATTAAAAATCAAATATTTTGAAAAGGTAAGCCGTAGTGTTTTGATGCCTGTAAACTTTGGCTTCTCGAACCTGTGTTGCTTTAAAATTCATATTGAGCGACTTCACATTCTGGATATGTAATAGGCTACAGACACAGGACAAATACGTGTTTCCATCTCTCTCTCTCTTTCTCTGCAGACTCCAGCCTCCCTCCTCAACTCCCGCCGCGAAACTTCTCGACCAGCGACACAGAACAAGCCCTGAAGTCTCTGTCTGACACTTACCTGGCCCGACTGCAGCACATGGACCTGACTATGTAAGCAAAAAATAGCCTCATCAAACTTCAGCTACTACTGGGTTTATGTTAACTTTCGACTGTTGCATATTTTCGCTTTAATCCGTTTTTCTTTCATTTTGGTTTTGTTTTCAGCTCGACTTACACCAAGGGAAGTTAGTTAACATCTAATTTCAGAAAGGTCTTCCTGACTGACTTAACTATGATAAAGTGATTTGATCGGGTCGCATTGGTTTTCTATGTTAGTGCACATGTTTGTTTGCCTACAAATTTTTACGCAGTGACTCGATGGCTATTGTTAAGGGTACACCCTGCCTCATGACAGTATAGTTGGAGTAAAGCATTTGAAAACTGTGTGTTATCAATAGAGATCTCATATTTCAGTAACTTTCTTATATATCTGCTACAGGAAACCCACAGACACAAAGCAGAACATTCGTGCATGTTTAAAATATTTGAATATTCAGTTTGCATATTTCCTTTGCACTGTTTTGAGCCTATAGACCTATTTTCATGATGGAACAATGACTTTATGAGCTTCTATTTGTATGTGCTATTTATGTGTGCCTCATACTCACCGCATTCTCTCTGGTTAAAACAGGGCAAACAACAAAAGGATCTCATTCATACTTCTCAGCTACATTTTCATCATAAATATATAGAATATATATAGACTTTTCTCTTCTACCTGTATCATTTTCAAAGTATATCCTCTTCTCTTACTATGTTTTCTTTTATTAAATCCATACATTTCTCACCTTGTGCCTACATTTCTAATTCTTCAGATTAACAGAGGAGCATCAGCTGGCCCTCCAAGAGTACTTCCGGACCTCGATCTGTTTGGACGTTGAACAAGTTCAAAATGGCAACCCCAACCTCCCTGGGCTGAAGAAGTTAACCATGATCCTCTGCAAAACCCTCAACAAGTACCAGCCCTCCATACATTATCAAAGTATTATGTATTTAACAACACACACCACAGTGTTTATCCTCTCTGTTTTGTGCAGTGAGATCACCCGCGTGCTGCCCTCTCTGGAGATGGTGAATAGAGTCCTGGACCAAAAGCTCTCTCCGGGGATCGGGCACCTGTCCAGACAAGTGAGTGACACTCAGAAAACTATACAGCATCACCACATCTAAAGAACAGGCATCCCTTATTGATTGACTGCGGAATACATTCCGCAGTCAACCATTGGTTTTCATGTTCTTTATTATTAATCTATGTTTTTCCCGTTTTTCTGCAGCTTTCACAGCTTTCACTGTTTCAGCAATTTCAGCAAGTTATACATTTAAACGTTCAGCATGTTGGAGAGAATTGTGCTATTACTTTTGGGAATTCAGCGATTTCCGTTTTTTCCGCAATCGGGCCGGAATTCGGCCGATTTTTCCCATTACTTATAATGGGGCTTCCTCAAATTCAAAGATTCTGCAGTTTTTTCCGCAGTTTCAGCGATTTCTGCAGTTTGTGCTTGTTCAGCTTCCGCAGCTTGTCAGTTTTCAGAAAAATTCCGCCTTCTGCAGTTTTCTAGTTTTTTTCTACGGGATCGGGAATTCTGCCATTGATTTGTATGGGGAATTCTGCCATTGATTTGTATGGGGAATTCTGCCCCATTCATTTTAATAGGCCCATTCATTTTAATGGGACTTTAGGTCTTTCAGCCATTTCTGCAGTTCAAATACTTCTGCAGTTCAAATACTTCTGCAGTTTCAAATACTTCTGCAGTTTCAAATACTTCTGCAGTTTCAAATACTTTTGCAGTTTCAAATACTTCTGCAGTTTCAAATACTTCTGCAGTTCAAATACTTCTGCAGTTTCAAATACTTCTGCAGTTCAAATACTTCTGCAGTTTCAAATACTTCTGCAGTTCACATACTTCTGCAGTTTCAAATACTTCTGCAGTTTCAAATACTTCTGCAGTTCAAATACTTCTGCAGTTTCAAATACTTCTGCAGTTTCAAATACCTCTGCAGTTTCAAATACTTTTGCAGTTTCAAATACTTCTGCAGTTCACATACTTCTGCAGTTTCAAATACTTCTGCAGTTTCAAATACTTCTGCAGTTCAAATACTTCTGCAGTTTCAAATACTTTTGCAGTTTCAAATACTTCTGCAGTTCAAATACTTCTGCAGTTTCAAATACTTCTGCAGTTCAAATACTTCTGCAGTTTCAAATACTTTTGCAGTTTCAAATACTTCTGCAGTTCAAATACTTCTGCAGTTTCAAATACTTCTGCAGTTCAAATACTTCTGCAGTTTCAAATACTTCTGCAGTTTCAAATACTTCTGCAGTTCAAATACTTCTGCAGTTTCAAATACTTCTGCAGTTCACATACTTCTGCAGTTTCAAATACTTCTGCAGTTTCAAATACTTCTGCAGTTCAAATACTTCTGCAGTTTCAAATACTTCTGCAGTTTCAAATACTTTTGCAGTTTCAAATACTTCTGCAGTTTCAAATACTTCCGCAGTTTCAAATACTTCTGCAGTTTCAAATACTTCCGCAGTTTCAAATACTTTTGCAGTTTCAAATACTTCCGCACTTCTGCAGTTTAAAGGATTGGAACAAAGACCCAGACCAAGACCCAAACCAAGACCCGAACCAAGACCCGAACCAAGACCCGAACCAAGACCCAGACCAAGACTGGAGCCAAAAGCCAGACCCAGACCAAGACCCGAACCAAGACCCGAACCAAGACCAGAACAAAGACTCGAACCAAGACCCAGACCAAGACTGGAGCCAAAAGCCAGACCCAGACCAAGACCCGAACCAAGACCCGAACCAAGACCCGAACCAAGACCCGAACCAAGACCAGAACAAAGACTCGAACCAAGACCCAGACCAAGACTGGAGCCAAAAGCCAGACCCAGACCAAGACCCGAACCAAGACCCGAACCAAGACCCGAACCAAGACCCGAACCAAGACCAGAACAAAGACTCAAACCAAGACCCAGACCAAGACTGGAGCCAAAAGCCAGACCCAGACCAAGACCCGAACCAAGACCCGAACCAAGACCAGAACAAAGACTCGAACCAAGACCCAGACCAAGACCCAGACCAAGACCCGAACAATGACCCAGACTGGAGCCAAAAGCCAGACCCAGACCAAGACCCGAACCAAGACCCAGACCAAGATTCAAACCAAGACCCGGACCAAGACCCGAACCAAAACCCAGACTAAGATCCGAACCAAGACCCGAACCAAGACCAGAACAAAGACTCGAACCAAGACCCAGACCAAGACCCAGACCAAGACCCAGACCAAGACCCGAACCAAGACCAAGACTGGAGCCAAAAGCCAGACCCAGACCAAGACCCGAACCAAAACCCAGACCAAGATTCAAACCAAGACCCAAACCAAGACCCAGACATAGATCCGACCCAAGACCCAGACCAAGACCCGAACCAAGACCCGAACCAAGACCAGAACAAAGACTCGAACCAAGACCCAGACCAAGACCCAGACCAAGACCCGAACCAAGACCAAGACTGGAGCCAAAAGCCAGACCCAGACCAAGACCCGAACCAAAACCCAGACCAAGATTCAAACCAAGACCCAAACCAAGACCCAGACATAGATCCGACCCAAGACCTGGACCAAGACCAAGTCCAGACCAGGTTGCCATAGTTACCAGAATTCAATCCATAACCAGGTAAACCACAGAAGCCAGGCCAAGTCCAGACCAAGTTACCATAGTAACCTGAATTCAATCCATAACCAGGTAAACCACAGAAGCCAGGCCAAGTCCAGACCAAGTTACCATAGTAACCTGAATTAAAACCATAACCAGGTAAACCACAGAAGTAATGCCAAGTCCAGACCAGGTTGCCATAGATACCGGAATTAAAACCATAACCAGGAAATCCATTGAAACCAGGGCAAGTCCAGACCAGGTTACCATAGTTACCGGAATTAAAACCATAACCAGGAAAACCACAGAAGCCAGGGCAAGTCCAGACCAGGTTGCCATAGTTACCAGAATTAAAACCATAACCAGGTAAACCACAGAAGCCAGGCCAAGTCCAGACCAAGTTACCATAGTAACCTGAATTAAAACCATAACCAGGAAATCCATTGAAACCAGGGCAAGTCCAGACCAAGTTACCATAGTAACCTGAATTCAATCCATAACCAGGTAAACCACAGAAGTAAGGCCAAGTCCAGACCAGTTTGCCATAGTTAGCGGAATTAAAACCATAACCAGGAAATCCATTGAAACCAGGGCAAGTCCAGACCAGGTTGCCATAGTTACCGGAATTAAAACCATAACCAGGAAATCCATTGAAACCAGGCCAAGTCCAGACCAAGTTACCATAGTTACCGGAAAAAAAACCACAACCAGGTAAACTGCAGAAACCAGGCCAAGTCCGGACTAAACAACCAGTTACCGGAATTAAAAACACACCCAGGTAAACCACAGAAACCAGGCCAAGTCCAGACCAGGTTGCCATAGTAACCAGAACCAAAATCAGATCCAGGCAAACCACAGAAACGGGCCAAGTCTAGACCAGGTTGCCCTATTTACCAGAACCAGATAATTTCAGCGGTGTGGGGAATTTCAACAGGTTCAAGGACAATTTAAATTTCAGGCGTTTCAAGGATTTCAACTGTTTCAAGAATTTAACCAGTTCAAATGATTTCTAGAGTTTCAAGGATTTCAGGAATTTCAAGGATTTAAGGAGTATCAAGGTGTCAGAAATTCCAATGATTTTAGAACTTTTAGGACAAATGTTTCTGGTGTTTCAAGGTTTCAGGAGTTTGAAGGGGTTTGAAGGATTTTAAGAGTTTCAACGTTTCGGGTGTTTCAAGGTTTCAGGACTTTCAACAATTTTAACAGTTTCACGGTTTCGGGTGTTTCAAGGTTTCAGGAGTTTTCAAGGATTTTTCACCTAACTTTTGCAGCAACACTATTCCGCAGTCAATCGCAATTGCGCAGCAATTGCAAAAATTTCTAGTTTTGATACAATATTTCTTTTACATTTCTGACATTGAATTTGGTGTATTTTTGAAAACAGTATATTTTAGTTCAAATACAGCACCCAAACTAACATCATTAAACCAATGTTTTAATAATAATAATAATAATAATCTCTTTATATAGCGCTTTTCAAGACACTCAAAGCGGTTCACAGCAGGACCCCCCGCACACACACACACACACGCACACAAACAACTAACAGGTTAATGTTAGGACCATCAGGGCCGCTTTAACCTACCCATAGGCCCCTGAGCTAACCATGAAATATAGGCTCCCCAACCCTACATAAGGCCACTTCAATTCCGATAGGCCCTTTGCATTAGTTCGGCTCTCATGAATGATTAAAAATGCTATTTAAATGCCCAAATACTACATTTTAATGCCACAAATGCAGATTTTTATTTACACATAATTCATTCCTTAAAGAGGGGGTATTTTGCTTTTTTCAATCACATAGCACCAGTCTATAGCACACTACAATGATGACCAAACCTTCTGTTGGTCTGTAAATGCAGAGTAGAATAACTGCCTTGTATAAAAATGCTCTCTCAAAATGGCTGTAGTGAATGTCTTGAAATAGGCCTCTGTCTCTTTAAGAACCTCTGACCCTTTCCGACACGCCCCCTCCACACGCTGTCTGTGGCATCAGTGGGGAGGGGGTTCTGCTGAGGAGCAGTGGTTGGTTACTCGGCTGGTGACGAAAGCTCGGAGGCGTCTCCAGGAGGTGGGGGCGTTCCTAGGAGGACTCAGGCAAACCTATCCCTAAAATGGCTGCCATCAGAGTTTTTACAGATTACTCAAAAATACGTGAATGTGCCAAGGCAACACTTCAGGCATGTTTTTAATGAGGGAATGACATAATAACATGATGTAAAGCTTGAGAAAGTCGATTTTGCATAATACCCCCCCTTTAAGATTTGCAAACACATCACATCAAACAGTGGAAAGAGAATTGTTGTTTTCAATTCCAAAACTGCAACTGAAAAGGGTGTGTGTGAATCAATCAATATAAGTAATGTTTAGCACGTAAAAAAGAACTTCGTAGTAATATAATTTCTGTGGTTACTACTTTATACCGTATATTCCCCCTGTGATTATAAAACAATCGCAATTTTAAAAGTAAAAGTAAAATATGGTGTAATTTTTCAATATTTTTCAACAAGTTGACAGTGAAATTGTGAAAAACTATAGTGAGTTAGGTGTGACATGACAGTTGAACGAGCTGCTCTCCCGCTTCCTTTTTTATATAGTTTTGGTTCATGCAAATCTACAGATGCTGCAGCTTGTTTAAAAAAAGACATTGCTGATTTTGCCCATGACATTTTATTCTGAATATTTGGTTCAAATCTCTATTGCATTCCAGATTTCTGTAGACTGTCTCCAGTCCACATCATTTCGTTTGGATCATCTGACCAAACTGCTCTACTCCATTGAAGACAAGGTAAGAACTATTCGAGAACAAAATCTTCTTCGTCTACATAGCAACCGACGATGTCACAATGTGCCGCTGTTTTTAGGCCAAAGGTGTTGTGTTCGAGTCTGCTGGTTTTGAAGGAGGCCATAGAAAATCCCTCATTCCTGCAGTGATATTTGAGGTAACCGAATACTCTATGGAATATAAGCACATTTAGCATAGTATAATAGAACAAGATTTGTTTCACTAAAGGTGAAGCAGGAATCCCTGGGCATACCCACAAAGATGTTCCTCAAAGTGGACGTAGAGAGTGGAAAGTTGTTCCAAAAAAAATCCAAAGATGGTCCAGAAGATAAATACTGTGTTCACAATAAAAGTAAGCATTCATTTTTATTTGCAATGATAATAACAAAAGCCTATGATAGATTGTCACCCTTTCCATTAAGTCTATAGTATGTTATTTTGTTGACCAATGTTGAAGTCTTTTTATCTATCTCCACTCAAGGTTCTATCAAATGTCTATGTAGTAATTTAGTCCATGTCCAGTGATTGGGGCAGCTTTATGAAAACGTTTATAGCATGAAAGGGTGTTGTCTGAACCACTATAGTAAGTTTCCCACCTGCTGCGTGAGTTGCCATGGGATGACGGATTTGTGTGGAAGATATTTGCCGCTTGAATGCCCAATGGGTACAAAACAAGTCTATACATTTTTGTTAAAGAAGATTACATTACAGACACTTCAACTCCTTACCAACCCTAAACCTTCTTAAGTAAATGTTTAATACTGCATGTTTTGTTTTCCCTCAGTTTTACAGTTGGTCAAATCGCAGAAGATGCCGGCCAAGATCAGCATCAACATGGAGACGGAGAAAGAGAAAGTTGTGCGGAAAGAGTTTGTGTTTGAAGACACAAAGGTAGTTCCCATTTAAAAGACCATTTTTATTTTCAATTTCATATATTTACAGCATGAAGTGATTTGTTTTGTTTATTTTTTTAGAAAAGGGAAGGCTTTTGTCAGCTGCTACAACTCATGAAGAATAAGCACACAGAGAAACCTGAACCTGACATGATCACAGTGTTTGTCGGCACCTGGAACATGGGTTAGATCCATCTTGACATTACTTTTGCTTATTGTCCATACAGTAACTTGTCATTTAAAGCCACACCGCATAACATTTCACCCCAATGAATAGAACGTTCCTGGGAGAGGGATGTCTCCAGCTCGTCTCCATGGAGATGTTGACCAAAGGCAGCCAAATATAGATCAGACGGCATCTCGTCATAGAAGGGGGCGTGGGGGGAAATAGAATCTTTAGAGAAACCCAATTTTCCACTGTTTTAGCCATTTTCTGGTGGAATATGAACTTATTTATCACATATACATAAAGTCAAGTGTAAATCGGGCCCATATGGATATTTTCTCACAACAGATTGTTTAGTAGAAGTGAAAAAACGGCTGTTGTAGCTAGCGCTAGCTAACCGTTAGCATTAGCCCGATGCAAACATGAAGCATCAAATTAGCATTCTCCATTATTTATGTATTTATGGGCCACAGAACCACTTTGCTCCTCCCCATGTCTTTGTATCTTTATTTAGTAGAAAATTATATTCATATTTCAGCATTTGTTAAAGGAATAGGCCACCGTTTTTACATACTGAGATATGTTCTTACCTTAGCTTTGACGAGTTCTTTAGGACCTGTCTGGTCTTCACCCGTGCCTTCAATCACGTAAACACAGCGCAGACGGCGTTAGCATTTAGCCTCTCCCCCTCTCCACTATAGCTCCAAAACAGGTCAAGATAGAAGCTACCAAGCTCTTCCACGTTTTCCCTATTTAAATATGGTTACGTGAAGTGTTACACTACAAAGTATAATTACACAAAATTAAACAATGTGGATTTTCTAAGCGGATAAAAGGGGGACTATATTGTAAGGCGTAATAATACCAGGAGTAGTTTGGCATCCGCACAGTAAAGTGAAGATTACTGCGCAGTAAAGTGAAGATTACTGCGCGGATTTCGAACTACTCCTGGTATTATTACGCCTTACAATATAGTTCCCCCTTTTATCCGCTTAGAAAATCCACATTGTTTAATTTTGTGTAGTTATACTTTGTAGTGGAACACTTCACGTAACCATATATAAATAGGGAAAACGTGGAAGAGCTTGGTAGCTTCTATCTTGACCTGTTTTGGAGCTATACTGGAGAGCAGGAGAGGCTAAATGCTAACGCCGTCTGCGCTGTGTTTACGTGATTGAAGGCACGGGTGAAGACCAGACAGGTCCTAAAGAACTCGTCAAAGCTAAGGTAAGAACATATCTCAGTATGTAAAAACGGTGGCCTATTCCTTTAAAGTAGTTTTGGAATAATTAGAAAAAGTTGAGATGTTTCTCCAAATTGTTTCCCCCCTTAACTGTTTTCAAACATGACCATATATGGCTGATTCCAGAGATGCCGTCTGTATCTATGAGATTAAAATAGCTTAGACCCTCATCCAAATCCATTCTTTGATCACCCACTGCAAAAAAGCACTTTCTGTGTCGAGCTGATCATTAGTTTTGTATTGTTTACAACAGTGTAATCAAAAATGTTACACAGTGTGTCTTTAAAATACACTGATTGGGCAACACTTTATGACCATGTGCCTTTTCTCACTAAATTCAACATTTTCTTCCCTTACTTTTGATAAATACTGACTACTGACGAACAGAAACATCTCACAAGATCTGCAGTTTCAAACCCAGTCGTATAGCCACCACAATCCTTACTCTTTACCTTCTTCCCTTGCTTCACATCCTAATGTACAAGCATGGCAGCCTTAAAGGGGCCAGGATGAGGCACTAATTCAGTTCATAATGTTGAGTTGAGTCCTTGGGCAAGACACCTGGCCCCACCCTTCCCTCCAACATCTGTGTACACTGGTGATTGAATGAGTGAATAAGTGAATGAAGTAGAAAAGCACTAGCCTGTATGAAAGTCACTGTTTACATCAGTGTTATAACGTTGCCTCTTTGGTGCATTTCACTGAGCGTTTCAATCTAAATCCATGTTTCACTTTGAACGGCTTCACTGTAATATACTTTTTCCTCTGCGACTGAATTTGCATTATCTCTGTAGGAAATGCTGCGCCTCCGCTCAACATCAGCTCGTGGTTCCAGTGCAAAGGGCAGGGCAAGACCAGGGACGACACGGCGGAGCACATCCCACATGACATCTACGTGATCGGGACGCAGGAGGACCCGCTGGGGGACAGGGAGTGGGGCGAGACGGTGAAGAGCACCCTGAGGAACATCACTAACATCAGCTTCAAACAGGTGAGGGGAATCTGCCACTATTTCACAATCGCAACAATCCACTCATTTGCTTCAATAAAGCCATAAAGAAGTTTTTCAAAGAGTTTCTTCTGTGCTGGCCTCCCTCCATTGGCTCCCTGTCAGCTATAGGATTGACTTTATGATTTTGATGCTTGTGTTTAAATGCCTTAATGCCCCCTGAGTATCTCTCTGAGCGAGGAAATAGGGTGTTTAGTGTGGCAGCTCCCAAACTCTGGAACAATCTCCCCCAAAACATCAGAGTGGCTCCAACTCTAGAAACGTTTAAACCCGCCCTTAAAACACATCTGTTTGCATTGGCATTTAATTCAAGCTGAGCTGCATTTTGATCATGTGTGTTTTTTACTCACTTTTTAAAAAATATTGTTTATACATTGTGTGTTTTTGCCTTGCATGTGAAGTACTTTTGGCACCCAGTGTTGTTGTAAATGTGCTATACAAATTAAGTTGACATGGACATTGACACTGACATACCTTATACCTCAACTTGTCAATTCTTCTGTCAATTGTTCAATTCTTGTTATTTATTTATTTTATTCTAAAGTTAAAGGAGCTGTAGGAGCTAAAAATATATATATTTGGGGAAAGCTAACTGCTTTAATTTATTATTATTATTATTATTATTATTATTATTATTATTATTATTATTATTATTATTATTATTATTATTATTATTATTATTTAAAGAGGGGGTATTATGTTTTTTTCAATCACATAGCACCAGTCTATATCACACTACAATGATGATAAAACCTTCTGTTGGTCTGTAAATGCAGTAAATTAGAATAACTGCTTTGTATAAAATTGCTCTCTCAAAATGGCTGTAGCGAATGTCTTGAAATAGGCCTCTGTCTCTTTAAGAACCTCTGACCCTTTCCGACACGCCCCCTCCACACGCTGTCTGTGGCATCAGTGGGGAGGGGGTTCTGCTGAGGAGCAGTGGTTGGTTACTCGGCTGGTGACGAAAGCTCGGAGGCGTTTCCAGGAGGTGGGGGCGTTCCTAGGAGGACTCAGGCAAACCTATCCCTAAGATGGCCGCCATCAGAGTTTTTACAGATTACTCAAAAATACGTGAATGTGCCAAGGCAACACTTTTTAATGAGGGAATGACATAATAACATGATGGAAAGCTTGAAAAAAGTCGATTTTGCATAATACCCCCCTTTAATGTTATCAAATCTGTTTTTTGCCAGTATCTTTTGGTAGTGGGGTACTTTGCATGGGGCATCTTCCACAGGCCTCAAGTGTCTTTGCAGCGCCCCTATAGAAACACAGACTTTCACAAGTTTCTCCCTCATTTCACTCACTTCATTTGGTCGTGGCTGAAAACAGGGGCTTAAGAAAAGGACGTAGACTATTGAGAATGTCTGGGCGTGAGTTTCACTTTGTTTTGAGAGAACATAGAGCTGAGATATTGACAAAAATACGTTGCAAGGATACGGTAAATAGTGCTCGCGTCTGACACATGGTTTATTTTTAGATCATACAAAACTGTCGGCTTTTTGACCTCATTGGTCCGCGATTATGAGGCCGACTGATAAAAAGTAAAGAGCGATCTAAAGCACAAGGTGCAGAGATCATTGTTCTGTGCAGGAGATGCCCTCTGCCCGCTGCTGCAGATGGGCGGGGCATTGACAACACGATGAACTAACCAGGGGCATGTTCATTTCGGATTTTATTGATTAATAAGGCTAATAAGGGCAAAACCACTGGGAAGGACCACGGCAGAGCTTTGGATAAATAAATAGGCTATAATACAAATAAATAAAAGGTATGGAGGGGAAAGGGCGCTTCCTATATAGTGACAAATAAATGAAACACCATTTGTCGTGCAGGTGGCCATTCAGACGCTGTGGAGCATCCGCATCGTGATTTTGGCAAAACCCGAACATGAAAACAGGATTTCCCACATCTTCTCCGACAGTGTGAAGACGGGCATCGCTAATACGCTCGGTCAGCATAATCATTTCCCAGTTTCATAAATTATACAGCAAGATCGTTTTCCAGATTTAAAATGTTGTTCTATAGGAAACAAAGGAGCCGTGGGTGTTTCCTTTATGTTCAACGGGACAAAGTTTGGTTTTGTTAACAGCCACTTGACCTCCGGAAGTGAGAAGAAACTCAGGTAAACCAAACAAGTATTTATACTCCTTATACTGTATATAAACCTATCTTGTATGTGCAATATATTTTCTGTATTTTCATGACCCTTGACCTGATTTTGCAGGCGTAATCAGAACTACATCTCCATTCTGCGGTTTCTAAACCTGGGAGACAAGAAGCTGACTCCATTCGACATCACAAACCAGTTCACTCACCTGTTCTGGCTCGGAGACCTCAACTACAGGGTGGAAATGCAGTCCAGTGTAAGCCAAAAACACGTGGCACAACTTTAATCAAGCATATAATAATAGATTAAATTGGAATACTAAAGAAAAACGTGCTGTCATTGTGCGCAGGAAGCCGAGTACATGGTGACAAAGATCAAGCAGCAGCAGTATCACGAGCTGCTGAGCAAAGACCAGCTCAACATGGAGAGGAGCGAGGAGAAGGTGTTTCTGCATTTCGGTGAGAGACGTCTGCAACATTACACTCTTGTAAAACGTACAAACTTAGATTTACTGTAAGCTCATTCAGTGTGAGTATTTCTAAACCTTTAGTGGTGTTGTTTTCCCAGACGAAGAGGAAATCACATTTGCACCGACATATCGCTTTGAAAGATATACACGAGAGAAGTACGCCTACACAAAGGCCAAAGCCACCGGCGTGAGTTCATCTGTTCATTTTACACTCTTCATGGACAATTTCTATATACTGTTTTTAAGTTAAAGGGATATTTCAGGATTTTTGACATAGGGCCTCATTTCCTAGTTCAGAGTGAACATCCAGAATGTTGTTGATTTCTGGAGATTTTCTTTTTTTTTAAGTCATGCAGTCCATATATTTGAAGAGTTTAGTCAATCAATCTTTATTTATATAGCGCTTTTCATACATTTCATGTAACACAAAGTGCCTTTACAGATTTAAAAACATTTTCTCACGCCCACCTCTTCCCACAAATACAGACACATTGTCGCATTCACACTCTCCCCACCCACCGCCCCAGAGACACAACACACAAGCACACCGCACACACTCAAGGTAAAACAATGGACGCAATAGTGGTGCTAGGCTAGTGCTAGGCTAGTGCATGTTTATGGTAACTAGTAGCCTGCATTAAAAACAATCTGACCCAAGCACAGTGCACCTGAGGCAAATCACTTATAACATCAGACTACCCATATAAATGTCTGTGTTGACTGAACCATTTTTTGAATACAACCATTTTGCATTTAAAAGAACAGAAAAGAAGCAGCATCAGCTTTCTGGTTGTAAGCTACGCAGCGGCGGAGTGATCTGCTATAGGTTTCCGGATCTACAGTAGTTTGTTTACCTGCAGCCAGCATTACTACACGTGGAGCTTTCTACAAATCTGATATGGCAACGTTTGGAGGACGACCCCATGATTTTGAAAAAGTTTTGAATGTAGGCTACTAGTCTTGCACCACTAAACTCTTCAAATATAAGAATATAAAAAAATCAACAACACTCTGGATAACTAGGAAATGAGGCCCTATGTCTAAAATCCTGAAATATCCCTTTAAAGTGCATTATGACACATTATAGATACATGTTTTGCAACAACATGGGTATATTTAAGATTTTGCTAAAAATTTAACCCAGTTTGACATTTTTTGTGATGGTTATAATTTCACTATATATATATATATATATATATATATATATAGTGAATATATATATATATATATATATATATATAGTGAATATATATATATATATATATATATGCAAACAGGTTTGCCTCTCTACTGTTATGTCCCTAACCCAACATAACATTGCATGTTATGTTCCCATTGACATAACATGCAACCATGTTCAGTCAATGAGTCAAACTGATGAGAACTTTACCTCCATCTATGTCACTTCTTGTCAGTAAACTTAAAAATTCAAATAAACATAACATTTCTTCATTGATTTGCTCCTTCACTGAAATAAAATGATAATTGTTACTTGCAACTGATGTTATCCATCTAATTAAGTAATATTTAAGTATAAGTACTAAACCTGTCATATGCACTTCAGGTTTACTCACATCATTGTATATTTTGTCAAAATTTTAGTCCAGAATTAACTTTAGCATTGAGATTGTTTTACTTGTTTAAGTTTTATTAGATTCATCAATGCACATTCTCACAACAATGACAATAAGGCTGAAATTAGGTTTACACATTGCCAAAGCTAAATTGGGTCTAATCAATGGACAAACACGGCTAACGTTGAATATGCATGATGAGAAATCTCGCTTCATCTGTTTCTTCAGACAAAGTATAATTTGCCCTCTTGGTGTGATCGAGTGTTACGGAAGTCCTATCCTTTGGCTCATGTCATCTGCCACGCGTATGGTAAGTGGAATGCCTCCCCATTTCATTAAAACGTTTATTCACTGAACATAAATCGCCTTTTATCATGCAGGGTGCACAAATGACATTGTGACCAGTGACCACTCTCCAGTCTTTGCCTCATATGAAGTAGGAGTGGCCTCGCAGTTTGTGTCCAAGCAAGGTACATTTGTCCGAAGAGATAAATTGCTGCTTGTCAAATGAGTGGGTCACAAATAATGATTCATGAGGTTTTGGATCTTTCAGACCCGGAGTGTGCGCCTCAAGGCGGTATCCAGATCATGAACTGCATGGCCAGTCTGCTGACGAAATCACAGACGCGCTTCTTCATCGAGTATCATTCCAGCTGCTTAGAGAGTACGTGTTTTGGAACAGTGTTAAAAAGTCAGATGTTAAAAATGTAAACCGTAAAATCTTTTCTCAATCTCAAACAGAACCAGTTAAAACCGCACAAGGAGAAAATACTCAGCACACAGATGGATACATAAAAGTGTGGTTTGAGAATCAAGTACAGGTAGGTTTAAAGTGCAAATTACAGGTTTTAATGCTTTTGAAAATAGGACTTACTTAGATGGATAACATCATTTGCAACAAAGTTCATCAGTTGCGTAATTATCGTTTTATTTCAGTGAAGCAGCATTTTTATTGAAGAAATTTTGATTTTTTTTTTTTTTTATTGGAATTTTTAAGCCGTTGACAGGACGTTACATAGATAGAGGTAAAGTTCAATAGCAGTTTGATTCACTAATTTCCCATTGACTTAACATGGTTGGCACGGCAACAGTTTAAAATAGTTTGCCTTCCTATGTCACTTCCTGTCAGTGTCCAATAAGGAACAGACACTAAAAACATCACAAATTTGGTCAAACTATAGAAAGCTGGGTACAATCTTTAGCAAAATCTTAAATATAATCGTGTTAACTATGTTTTAGCAAAAATGGTGTCTAATGTGTCATATGCACTTTAAAGAGACTAGATGCAAGTTGGCCATTTTATACTCACTACTGCCACCTCAGGTCATGTGTGTAATTGCACCTTCTATATTAAGCTTGTGAATGACGTTGGACCCGAAGTAACAACTTTTTGAGTGACAGTGCAGGATTTTAAAGACAGTTCTGGTGAACAGGTCTGGGCTCATTCTAGACATTAGGACATTGCTGGAACTTGTAGGGGGAGGAAAATACATAATTTTAACATTTTTAAACTGTATAGTCCCTTTAAGTATTCTTTATGGGAAAGATAGGGAAAAAAACCCCTTTAAATGCAACAAGGACTAGAACTGAGCAAGGTTTGATAAAGTATATCCAGGAGTTTACCTGGAGTACCTAGGAAATGCACACAAATATGTACATGCAAACTCCAAAAAGAAAGCCCTCCCACAATGCACTTAACAAATAATCACAAACTAACATTGGCAAATGGATTTTACAGCAGGGATTGTATTGTTTACATAATTGCATTTGTAAATACTTGGAGATGTTTGGTTTTTTTCCAGCTCACTCCTATTATCTCGGACCCTGAGTATCTCCTGGACCAGCACATCCTGATCTGTATCAAGTCCACGGATTGTGACGAATCTTATGGTCAGTATCCTCTCAACATGCATCTAAAACATTCACATTATGGCACCATGGGGCGAGGTGAATGGAGAACAAACTGAAATCAATTTAGCGATTGATATCCCCTTGAAACTATTGGTGCAGATCGCTGGCATACACGAAAAAAGATATTGCTTGGTTTCAATCATGTATATTCTTATATGGAAAAAAAGCATATTTCATGGATGCGCAGGTTGACATTATTACTACTTTATTGTTATTATTATTATTATTATTATTATTATTATTATTATTATTATTATTATTATTGATAGAATTTTGGACGTTTTGTTGAATTTCTGAAAAAGGTAGTTCACAGCAAGAAGGTGATGGTTTGAGTTTCGTTGTGGAGTTTGCATGTTCTCCCTGTGTCTGTATAGATTTCCCCCAGGCACTAAAAACATGTATAATAGGCCAGTGTGAAAGATGTCAGTGTGTGTGAAAGGCTATCGGTGACTTGTGTGAAAAGCGTTGCACAAATAAGCTTCCATTCCATAAACAAATCCTTCTAAAATAAATACTTTTGCCCCTTTGAAATACTCTACTGAGCTAACCCAAGGCTGCTTGGTGACTAACTCCCAAACAAGTATATGACCAAAGAATTTGGTTAAGACATGGAGTAAGATTAGATCGGGGATCTTCAACCAGTAGCTCTGGAGCTGCCGGTAGCTCTCCAGCCTATTTTTAGTAACTCGACAAAGGCTTTCTACATTTCTACATGCATTTTAGATATATTTCCTTTTTGTTCCGAACATTATGAAGAGAATCTGGCTAGGGGTGGGACGATAATGAAATTTGGAGTCACGATTATCTTGGCCAAAATAATTGCGATTAATAATATTATGACGATATTTGCCTGTTTAAAAAATCACTGAAACTGCAGAAATGATGGGGATTGGGCAATTATTAAATGATCCTCTTCATTGTCATATTGAGTGAGACTATTTAAAGGCACACTGTGTAACATTTTGGACTATACTATTGCCATCAATACAAAACATGCAGCTAATGAGCAGCTCGACACAGAAAATGCTATTTCTGCAAGAATGGATTTGGATGAGGAAGTAACCGACTGAAATCTTGAATAGATACAGACGGCATCTCTGGAATCACCCATATATGGTCATGTTTGAAGACAGTTAAGGGGGAAAACAAACTAAACTTTGTTTAATTATTCAAAAACTACTTTAACAAATGCTGAATTACGAATATAGTTTTCTACTAAATAAAGATACAAAGACATGGAGAGGAGAAAAGTGGTTCAACAGCCCATAAATGCATAAATAACGGAGAATGCTAACCTGATGCTACATGTTAGCATCGGGCTAATGCTAACGTTAGCTAGCGCTAGCTACAACTGCCATTTTTTCACTTCTACTGAACAATCTGCTGTGAGAAAATATCCATATGGGCCCGATTTACACTTGACTTTATTTATGTGATAAATAACTTCATCTTCCACCAGAAAATGGCTAAAAAGAGTGAAAAATTGTGTTTCTCTAAAGATTCTATTTTCCCCCTCAGCGAAGCCACGCCCCCTTCTATGACAAGATGCCGTCTGTATCTATTGCTGGGTTGCAGGTTCTAGAATGTGATGATGTCATCGGGCCCAGCGGGGGGCAGGAGCCAGTTTTTCCTATTAACAGCATTACACTTTCACAAGTCGTAGCTCAAAAGAAAATGTATGAATTAGAAAAATGATCATTAATATCAATCACTGGGTCCATGATCTCTCTGTACAAGACCAAAAATTTCCTCAAAAACAAAATAATTTTTCCTCCATACAATAGCATTGGCCTTTAGAACGCTGTGATGTCACCTGCAACCCAGCAATACTGCTGACTTTAGTCACATCTCCATGGAAACGTACCCACTCCCAGTAAAGTTACCAGCACTGGTTGTCTGATAAATGTGGCGATCGATTAGTTGCCTCATTTTTTATCGTGATTAACTATATATCCTTAAATCTGGTCCAATTAGGCAAATACAGCAAAGGACAGAGACCGTGTAAAAAAGGTTGAAGACCCCTGGATTACAGTGTTAATTTCGTCGACTAAAATATTTAGTCTTAATTTTAGTCAAAGTGTTATTTTTGACGACTAAAATTGGACTAAAACTAAATTAAAAGTTTTTCATGAGACTAAAACTATGACTAAAATGTCCAGATATTTTAGTCGACTAAAATAAGACTAAATAAAAATGAAAAGGAGAGACTAAAATCATCCAAACTTCTATTGAGCGTCTGAAAGAGCCACATATCATGTAAATTCACTGCCAAAGGATCAGCTCTGAGCTTTGTTCATGTGGAGCAGCTCCATGAAGCAGAGGTACAAGATTAAATATGATTATAATGAATATTATCAATGAAAAGTCGACTAAATTCGTCTTAAATTTAGTCGACTAAATTTTCTTGCAATTTTAGTCGACTAAAACTAGACTAAAATTGAAGATATTTTTTTGACTAAAACTAGACTAAAATCGAATTACATTTTCGTCAAAAGACTAAGATTGAAACTAAATTAAAATATGTTGTCAAAATTAACAATGCTGGATTAGATCATCCTACTAACTAACTTACTAACTAATACTGACTGTTGATCAGAGTTATCGAGTCATTGTTGCTTTGTTGTGTTGAAAGGCGAGGGCTGTGTGGCGCTCAGAGCTGCACAGTTCTGTTACACCGAGTTCCACATCACTCTCACTCACAACGGAGAGAAGACCGGGACCTTGAACGGAGGCATCCAGCTGCACACCACCGAGTGCAAACCGACTGAGAAATTATACGGTAAGAACAAAGAAGGGCCGGGAAGTATGTTAAAAAAAAAAGAAAAATCACACAAATACAAAGAACAGACAAAGAAATTTAGCACAGCCTTCCCATTTTTTATAATATTAGTAACACATCACTGAATCTGTTGTGTCTATAGATTTCATTAAAGTTGAGAGGGATGATCCTGCAGCCTCCAAAGCCAAAAGCGGGGACAAGTAAGACAGACGTTGTTTCATTACCTTTCCTCACCTCTCAACTGTGATTTCATTAAATGTGTTCTACTTTTCCAGGCTGACTCTTGCCCAGGCACTTGACATCTCTAATCCGAGTTACATGGGAGTGTCCTATAAAACGGGGCAAATGAAGGATAAGGGCTGGAGCTACAGCATGCAGCCGAAACCTGCTCCTGGCTCGCGCAGCCCCACCGTCAAACATCCAGGGTACGACATAAAGCTACACCGTTTACAATAATCAGAGCCGTGGAAAGACATTTTAGTTAGGGGGTGCTGAGGAAAAAAATGTACCCCAAAAACGCTTTTTCTGTGCTTCTCCTATTTATCAACCTCTTAACTCCCGCCTGGACTGAGAGGATCTTTTTCCTCACATCATCAGATTTTTTTTTCCATCATTTTTTTTGTTGGGTATTCAACTCATTTTTGTAACTTTTTTGTCATTTTTTTTTGTCATTCTTTGTCATATTTTTGTAATTTTTTCGTTTTTTATCACATTTTTGTCATTTTTTTGTCACATTTTAGTCATTTTTTTGTCAAATTTTTATCACATTTTTGTCAAATTTTTATCATATTTTTGTCACATTTTATATTATTTTTGTAACATTTTGTCACATTTTTGTCATTTTTTCGTCAATTTGTTGTCACTTTTTTGTCACCTTTTTGTCAATGTTTTCTCACTTTTTTGTCACATTTCCATCATTGTTTTCGTCTCAGTTTTGTTGCTATTTTCACAGCTTTTTTCCAGAAGCATTTGGAGTAGTTCACAAACTATCCACCAGGGGGTGCTGCAGCGCCCTCAGCACCCTGGGTTCCCACGGCCTTGACAATAATCATAGCAATTAGCTACCTCTATAGTCACAGCTGTCCTTGGACTCCCTAACACACACACACAGTTGCCAAACTGTGCCAACGACCTCCCTGACCACGGGCAATACTCTCTCACATGCCACATTCACACAGAGAAAGCTTCAAGTGGCTGAAGTACCTTGCTCAGGGCAGTGGTCAGAGTATGTTTGAGCCGTTAGCCTTGCTTTAAATTTCTGTTGCTTTCTCTGTAGGCTTTGTAAAGTCAATCAGTTTGAATCAGTTTTAATATTTTTACTGTGTAGATGATGCTACTGTTTAATGTGAATGTGACTTACATTGTGTTTATTAGCTTTGAGGAGAAGCATTAGGTTTTCTCAAGTCAGAAGTCCAAGTCATATCATTAGGGCCGATATTTGGTGACTTCCCGTTTTCTGCACTGGAAAGGGCTCAGAGAGCGGAGAGATTTCGCGGTGAAAATCGGTCACCAGCTTTTCACCTAAGTGTTTTATGTGGTAGACTTATGTGTATAATTTCGGAACCACGAGAGATGGAGACTTTTTTGTTTGGGAATCTACTGATTTTTTCAAGCTCCCTCTGAAGTACCTATAGCAGGGGTCACCAACCTTATTTCACCTGAGGGCTACTTTAAGAGCATTAAGTTGTTAGAGGGCTACCAGTTAAAAACAAATCCTAAAGACTTAAACGTACACTGTTAACTTATAAGATATTGACCCCATATTATATTAAAATAGCTTTATTTTAAACTCATACTGAGTCACAAGAACCGAAATAACTGTAATTTTAAGAATTTTAAGAAGTGTTTTACACTTTAGAAAAAGTCCCAAGGGCTACTGGACATGCCCCAAAGGGCCCCTGGGTGCCACGTTGGTGACCCCTGACCTATAGAGTTCGGGAAAGTCTACAGTTACCATGGAGATCGGCCATCTTTGCAGCTGTTAGCATACATTTCCATTGACTAACATTAGCTAAAAACAGTTTAGAAAGTGGAGAAAATAACCGTGGAACAGCTCCGCTAGCTGCTGAGTTACTGCTGGTAAATACATCTAACTCACTGTGGTGTCCAAGTGTTTTAATGTGAACAATAACTCCAGTATTTTAACTTCTAAAATCTCCATTAGTTTACAATTGCTGCTAATCCCATAATGTTTAGCGATATGACATCACATTCCCGAACTCTATTAAACATGAAAATACAGTGCCCCCTGCTGTCACAGTTCAACACATGACACGATTAGAAGCTTCATACACAGGATTATAAACCAGTGTTTCCTAACCAGGGGTGCGGGGACCTCTAGGGGTACTCGAGAATATAGCAGGGGGTACTTCAGATTTCAGATTTTTTTAAAAAGGAGAAGCTGAACATTATTTTGATAAGAAAAGCTTTATTGTGCAGTCAAATGTGTAGTTTTGGGAGAATTTTAGGTTTCTTTTGAACCTTATAAATATAAATAGCGCTTTTAGGTTATTGCTTTCAAAATAAACTGCAACACCATTGAGGTAGCGGGTACACGGGCTACCACTGAAAGGTCCAGGGGGTCCACAAGACAAAAGAGGTTGGGAACCACTGTTATAGACGACACATAAAAATCAGAAAAACCCACACCGGTCGACCTCTATGAATTAAACCTTTACTATAATAATAAATGTTTAACTATAGACTATTTGAAAGATAGCAAACAAACAAATATCAAATCAAATTACTTAAAATATCGGCCTATATATCGGCTATCGGCCATGCCAACCTCCTTCATATCAGTATCGAACCCCAAAAATCCATATCGGTTGGGCCCTTGTCATATCCAATTTTACAGGTATTCGAGTCCAAGTAAAGTCACAAGTCTTAGTCCATTTAGTCAAGGCCCACGTCGACAAATTATTGCCTCAAGTCTGACTCACATTCAAGTAATAACACCTCTGGATCATTGCATTTATTCATTTTTAAAAGCTACAAACTTCTGCACACACAAATATACTCTATCAGGCTCTTTCGTGAGTAGAAACGTTGTCTTTTGTTTCAGTGAGAATGGGAAGAACGGGAAGAGGTCCGAGATGTTCGACAACCCGCTGTATGGAGCTATGTCAGGAGGAGGAGGGGCCCCTCACTCTCGCTCCAAAGACACACAGAGGGACCTTCTCTCGCCGCCGGACCCGTTTTTATGCGTCAAAACACCCGACACGGATCCAGATCGACCCCCGGTGCCCACTCCGCGCAGTCGCTCCAACACCTGCTCAGAGACCAGCCCTCAGAGCACAGCTGGTGGTGTCACAAACCCAGCGAAGCCCAAAAGACCAGTGGTGCCTTCGCGCTCTGATAGCAATACGGCCACCGCGAATAAGCCACGTTTACCAATAAAAGCCAGACAGGACCCCCCGCCGCCACAACAACAACCCAGAGTGATTGACTACAGATGTGGCGCCAAGCTGCCAGGGAAACAGAAACCATAAGCTCGGAAAAAACCCGCATCACGATGATAAGGGTAAATTGAATTTAAGTGCAGTCAATTTGCCAGCATGATAGAAAGACCTATTATCAGACTGGTTTTAAAAGTGGACCATTCTATCAGTATTTTTGCATGAATGACACTGCAGGTGTATGTTGCTGTAATACACTTACATTTTCTTACCAAATCTTTGTTCTTCTTTAGTGCATCCTGAGATTTCCGTGACGAGCTGTCCACCGGAAGTCCAAGCTCCTTTCTGTCCTGAAAAAGACGAAGTCATGTTACTGTATATCAAATCCTGCATTTTTGTAAATCAGTTTCTTCTACAAGATGACAAACAGCAGCAATAGAGTGGAGTTAGTTCCTGTTACATTTTTTTTTTTCATTTCACACTATTTTAATAAAACTCATAAATAATCACCGCACAGTATTAATTGCACAGACATGGATTGTTTTGTATAAAATGTATCAGCAAATAAATTAAAATATATTTAATTACATTATGATTACTTATTTTAACACTACAATAACCTCTCTCTCTCGACTATATAGCAGGGGCGGATCTAGAGGGGTGGCACGGGGCAGGTAAAGGTCTTGCCACCCCAGCTGCCACCCCATTGATTTCAGTCAGGTTTGGTCCTTGTCTGGAAATGTCTAAATTCTAGTCTAGTCATCAACCTGGTACTTTTTAATGCATTTTTTCAAGGAGCTGCAATCCAGATCTTCAAAGCCTGATTCATTTAATAGTTTTTTTGGTCTGTATAACCAATGTGATGTCTCACATCTGCTCTCGAAGATTACAGAGGCTCACTCTCAGTTAGTACTTTATTGACAGCACAAATAATCAACTTTATAGCTAAATAAGGAGCCAAGTGCCAACTCCTGTGGCTCCCAAGATGATGATTTTTCAGATGTATTATTATAATAATAAATATACATATTTTTGTTTTACAATGTTTAAATTGTACCTGAGTTAGAAACCCCCTACTTATATTATGGACAATGCTGCTATTTGTATGTAATTTTGGTAGATTCAGCCTGCATCTAAATGGAATAAAATGCAATCGAGCGAAACGTGGCCCGCTATAAACGTTCGACATTGTAAAATATGTTGCCACCCCGGAAATGATCCCTGACCCTGCTTGCCACCCCGTGATTTTTTTTTTCTAGATCTGCCCCTGTATGTGAGAGAAATATAATAGATTGATAAAAACAGCACAATACTCCATACAAAGTAATGCACAAATAACATTTTCAATTGTTTTCATAAAAGAAATCAGACGCACGTTTATTCAGTGTTTTGACACACTGCCGTGATGAAGAAGTCCACACGTTAGCGTTGAATAAAAATCTTTCCTGAACAGCACAGACCAGACGTGCCAGAAGTGATTTGCTTATCTGCCCATCTGTGTCCTGAAGAGCGCCTGACACCATGTGACTGAGGATCCAGTGAGAACCTTCAGCTAATCCTTGTCTTCTGTTTTCAAAATTTGTTTGAAACACTTTCTCAATCAAGCAATTTGACAGCTGATGAACGCTTGTTTGTTTTTGGCTCCTGTATCTGTATATTAATTAAAGCCACAAAGTGTAACATTTCACTTAATCGGTCAAAAAGAAAACACCGTTGCCCTTGCAGTGGTCGCCGATATTATTATTATTATTATATTATTAGGCTAACATCAGCTCACCTCTCCTAAGACCTGACTGTAATTTTACTGGGAGTGGGACGTCGCTAACTCGTTTCCATGGAGATGTTGACTAAAGGCAGCCAAATATGAGCTGGGTTAGGTTGACATCTAAATCTAAATTGCCCTCAGCAAAAAGCATGTTTTGTATCGCTGACAACAGTATAATCCAAAATGTTACGCAGTGTGCCTTTAAGATTAGTAGTAGGCTAGCAGTAGTAGTAGTAGTAGTAATAGTTGTTTTTGTTGTTGTAGTAGAAGAACTACACCGGTACTTTCTTGTCGGTCTCCATCTGCTGTTTTTTTTTTTTTTTTGGAAATTGCAATCAGTCTGAAAAGTGGTTGAGGCATAACTTTAAACTTAATTTATTTATAACATATTCATTTAAGATTAGCCAGTTTGGAACACGTTCACAAAGAAAGTCTCCACATGATAAAATTAGGAAATGCACACACACAACTCACCGTGGATAGAACGTACTTTGTCTTTGTGAGGATTTCATCGGAGAGCCCATACAAGCGAGAAAATCAAAGTATCTGGCCGTTCAACACACGTATATTCGATTTCAAACATATCTTTGTTGCTTGACGTTGAAGTATTTCTAAAAAATACACACGTAACTCTGGCTCCCTCGTGCGTTCATTGAGCAGCGCAGCGAGTGTCGCGCAGTTTTTACGTCACCACTGCCTCATCAACACGCGACGAAACAGCACAAGAAGCAAAGATGGTAAGCTAGCTGTTCTTTTGGTTATAAACTTGACTTGCTCGTGCTTTTGTGTTGCTCAAATCATATGCAACCTTGTGTTTTGCTTTTATGCCGCGTAAACCTTCACGTGTTTGTTCTCTAGCTGTTTGTGAGGCTCGAGTCTCTTTTTGAATTAGCCGCCGCTGTGTCACTGAACCTCTGCGTGTCGGTTCTGTTTTGCAGCTTTTCTACTCGTTTTTCAAATCTCTAGTGGGAAAGGATGTCGTGGTGGAGCTCAAAAACGACCTGAGGTAAGTTTGCTGTTCATCTGACACGCAAATAGTGTTTTAGAATGTTGGTTCATTCATTCAGGTGCTTCAGGTGTACTGTGATGTATAACTGTCACGCTTTTATTTGGTAAAGGGATCCCGTGACATAAGAAAATTACCTACATTCACCAACATTTTATCTACAACCAGATTGTCATCGCAGTAAAGATTTTGAAAAGGAAATATGCAATACACAATACAACTTTATTTAAAAGCACAAACAACACAGCCGACTTAAGTGTCCTACACAATGTAAAATACAAATAACATGAGTGCATAAATAAGACAAGTTTGTACAAATATATTTGAAAGTGAATCAGTCTGACTCTGATATTTAGTTGGGTGTCATTCCAGAGTTTAGCAGCAGCCACAGAAACAACACTGATTATAAAAGCAGTACAGAAGTGCACAGTTTCTACTCAGAGGCTTCTTCTTACATTTGACTACAAGAGCAAGAAGAAGCCTCTAAAGATAGAGACGAAACCCAATCACATTGACAATATTTAAGAATCTCTACTACAATAAAAAAAATAAAAAAAACAGGATGATGGAGAGCCTACACAAACAAAATACTGTCATAAAAACTGAAACACATTATTGTTCTGTATATGAAAGTGTTTCAGCTTGTTGCTTATTTGATTCCCAATTATCGTTATTCAGCATCTGCGGGACGCTCCATTCAGTGGACCAGGTTGGAGAGTCATTATTTATGTACAAACGTTTACACCACAACGGTTGATATCGCAATAACGTATATTATTTTCCTTGCAGTACTTGAATATAAAGCTCACTGACATCAGCGTCACAGATCCAGAGAAATATCCACACATGGTGAGTCCCTCTGCTTGATGCATTCACATCGCGGACTTTTAGTGTCGATGAGTAATTCCAAATATTCAAGACTTTCGGAAAAACCTATTGAAATCAACTGATACATGCCACAAATTGAACATACTATGCGCAAAGATACTGATGCCACTCTTTATATGGAGTAGAATATGATATTACCTGGTCAGATACCTTTTATATTCCATATATATTCTTATTTCTCCCTCAGTTGTCTGTGAAGAACTGCTTCATCCGAGGCTCTGTGGTGCGGTACGTGCAGCTGCCCGCTGACGAGGTGGACACACAGCTGCTCCAGGACGCTGCTCGGAAAGAGGCCATGCAGCAGAAGCAGTGATGGACCCTCAGTATCGAAATGTAGGGGGATAAGGGTTTGGGTAATTTTGTAAAATAAGTCAATTTTGTTCCGTCACATTTGTGTATCTTAAGCTGTTGTTTTGTGTTCAAGGAGACACTTTTGCATTTCTGATTTTAGTGAGAATTATTTCAGACAGTAATTATTTGAGCTTCTTAAGGCCTTTGAGGAAACTTCCTTTATCGTGGTTTTGTTTATCAAGTTCATTCATTTTTGATAAAGTCAAGAGGTAAATAAATACATGCAAAAGATGCAAAGAAAAATCTGTTGTGTTACATATAATTAAGACACTGATTTATCTCATAATGAAAGGTGTTAACTTGTTTTTTACAGAACCTTCAATAAAATATTTTATTTATATTTGTTTTTTTCTCTTTTATAAACAGTGGCCTACATGTTTTAAGAGCTGCAAAAGTAGCAGGAATGGTTTTCTGTAATGTTGAATCACGAGTTTTGATATCACATTTGTGATTCTGTCTTCACATTATCTTTTTACTTTACTTTTTACATTTACCATTTACTGTTACATTTGTAACAAACATCATACAGCAGCGATACATATAAATCCAATAACTTTATTATACATTCATACATTAAACGTACAGTAATTTTAATGCAGTTTTAAAAAAGCCCAATCAAAACAAGTCTTGGTCATTTACAATGATGAATTTGCTTGTTAGAAGGTTGGTGGTAACATTAAAAACCTATGTACACTGGTTGACACTCACACAAAGGGATGTAGGACTCATGTCCTTGAGGGAATAAGTCGCCATAGAGAAAGGCACATTGAATACACAGTGTATGTACAAACAAAACCTTGACACTTACACAACTTTACTGTCGCCGCTACAACAATGACCAAAACTGTAAACTTCCACTTATGATAAACGTTTTAAACAAAAGTCACATCTGTACAAATACATCAGAAGCAAAATATTTTCTTGGTCTTACCACGGCAGTACCTTGAAATGCATTGAACACCAAAGTCGCAGATTGGCTCTGCCAGCAGAGAGCAACCTGCGATATAATTACACAATATGTCACAATATTTATGCCAGTGCCCACTTCATGTTTAACTGGCAACAGCAGTACCTCATGCATATCCAGACAGCAGCAGACTTCTGATATGTTCAACTTCGATTGTTTTCCCCCCCACATGAGTATGGCAACTTGACATGGTGCAATGTGTTCATCTACATAAAAAGTAGAGATGATTCTGTACAGCCGGAAATTCAAATATCTTAAAATATATGTACCACCCGTCAATCAAAATTTAATATTTTCAGAAAAGTAAGTTCTCTGATATAAAATACTGTATTTTCAAAAAAGAGCTTGTTTACATTCCAGCCTTCGACAAAATAAAGCTTTATATATGTACCTTCAAAGCTTAGAAACACTCCAACATACATACATATATATTAATATCTTTACAAACAATAAAGTGACAAAGACGCCTTCAGTGGCTCTACGTTCACATGTAGTGGTAACCCGTTTAGAGTGGCAAACATGGCCAATTCAATTGTCTAATAAACACAGTGTGGCACTACAATTTTGGATGATTGTACAAGTTTGGGTCTTTAAATGCCAAGGTCAAGATTGCCTGTTGCAGTTTTTTTTTTCCTCCTTTCTCAAGAATCAACATGCTTTAGTCAGATCCGTGGGCAGCTCTGTGGAGATCCGATACTGGATCTTTGTGTTGGTGATGGCTCCGTGCTTCTGCCGCAGGTGAAGACGCAGCTGGCTCTTGTGTCGGAAATGCAGGTTACATTTCTCACACTGAAATTGACAGAATCACCATGTTAATTTCAGACGCCAATATACGACTAATCAATTACTTACAAATGCCTAACTTTGAATTTAAGAGCAGTCTGTAAGGATACAGGGGGGAAAATCCCCATTTATATAGCGCTTTTCCACCTACATCAGGCACTCAGAGTGTTTTATATATAGGAGCCACTCGCCCATTCACTCTCATTCATACACCAATGTACACACAGGAGGCAACATGACAAGGTGTCTTGCCCAAGGACACAATAAAAGTGTGTGCTAGCGGGAGCCGGGATTTGAACCGCCAACCCTCTGGTTACAAGAGGCCCTGGTCAACCATCTGAGCCACGCCCAAAACAGATTAACAAAAAACACATTCACACCTCAATATTTATTGGGGTGTGGCGTGAACTCGTTCTGCTGCTTTAAAAAACGTTCTTATTTAAATCCATTTATTCATTACTTTTATTGGTCCTGTAGACTGTTCCATATGTGTATATGGTCTATCTAATATTTAATGTCTCTTGTGATTATAGTCAGCTGGTCATTTCTTCAAGACAAATATCTCTATTGTAGAAATAACAAAAGCTGTAATGTGAATGAAATGCATCCTGGCACTTACATGGTAGGGCTTCTCTCCAGTGTGAATGCGCAGGTGGCTCTTGAGCGTCTGGAGGTGGCGGAAACGCGTCCCGCAGATTTCACAGGGGTACGGCTTTTCCCCCGTGTGGATCAGGACATGGGCTCTCAAGTGAGCGACCTGCGCATCATAGCAAGAGGTAAAGAAAATAAGTCAAGAAGTATTTTTTTTATTGTCCTAAGTGCAATTTTTAAAAGACATCGTGTGATGCGGTACCTGCACAAATCGCGCTCCACACGTCTCGCATTTGTATGGCTTTTCTCCTGAGTGGATGCGAGTGTGAGTTTTGAGGTTAGCTGGTCTGTTAAACTGAGCACCACAGATGTTACAGCGATACGGCTTTTCCCCTGATGGATTTGAATAAAAAGAGCGATTTTTAGAAAATGACAATGTTTCACTTAAAGAGCGTTTAAAAGGCAGAGCGGGTTGTACCTGTGTGCACAGTCTTATGACTGGCGAGGTTGCCTTTGTAGCGGAAAGCCGCCTGGCACCGGTCGCATTTGTACGGCTTGTCGCTGTGCACCTGAAGCATGTGCTGCTTTAGAGCTTCATCTTCAGCAAACTTTGAGTCACATTCGTTACAAAAGAATGTGCCATTTTCTGTTTGGGGGAGTAAAAGAGACACTATAAGTTTCAGTGTGTCATTTCATTTTGATGTGTAGAAGGTGTTAGTTCTCACCACAGCTGGAATCGGAGTATTCTGAGTGCATTTCTGCCATCTCCTCCGTGAGTCGAGTTGTTGGATTATTGCAGAGCTCTGAGTGCCGCGGCGACTGTGACCCACAGGACGAACAGTTCAGGCGGGACAGGAAGTGACCGTCCCCACTCCGCAGGGACCCCTCCAGAGCACTGAACACAAGTAACAGGTCAAAACATAATTAAAAACTGTTAATGCTATGGTTTATAGGACAAGGCAAAACACAGATGTGCAGCTTAACCTGGGCTCACCTGCTGATGATGTTGTTGAGGCGGCTGGCCTGGGGCACGGGCAGCTCTTCACTATGTTCACTGCTCTTGTTCTGTTCCAAACTCTCAGAGTCGCTCTGATGAAGGTACGGCTGCAGACTGTGGCGCTGAGGTGAGCTCAGCCCAGCTTCCTGAAGCCCCACCTCCTCCTCCTTAGCACTTTGATTCAACACAATGAACTTGTACTTCTTCCAGTTGCGTGCTTTGGGGTCCTGTGCGTTATGCGGGGACTGCGCAGCGCCCTGGGACAGACTGGCGTTTTTGCTGCTGCTGGACTCAGTGGGAGAGTTGGGCTGACAGTCTGATTTCAGGGGGCTCTGGGGGCTGCTCAGGAGGCTCTTCCTTCCTGAGGAGATGCCCATGGGGTAATGCTGATGGAGCAGCTCCTCTTCTGCAGCCGCGTGATCTTTGGATGAATCCTTCTGCTCCAGGCTAAGCAGGGGAAAAGCACGTTTCCTGGAGCTCAGACCAATGGACTGGCTCATGTCATGGCTGTCCTTCCGCAGATCGTCCTCTCGCGGTGCATAGGTGCTGGGGTGAATAATCCCGGAGCCCATCGCTCGGCTGTAGTCAACCCGCAAAGTGCTGTCGTGGGGAGAACAATGCTTGTGGTGCAGTCCGTTCCTTGAGAGGTCGGCGAAAGCATTTTTAGCATCACTGAGCTTACACAGAGGGAAGGGGAAGCCAGGCATAGGGAACTGGCCGTAGAGATGGTAATTTGAAGGAGTTGTGACCCCATTGAACATGTGAGAGCTATAGGGTCTGCTGTCCCTGAACGGAGCAACGCGACTGTGCAAACTGTCCACCATGTCATGAGGCCGAAACGCATGCATATCCTGAGGCAGGACCAGAGGGCTCACCAAAAACTCATCTCTGGGCAGTTTGGCCGGGTCGCTGCACAGACAAACAGGTGGGTTTTTAGATCACATGCACTGTAACATGTGCACTGAGAATAGTGTTCACTGACCTGGACTTGATGAATCTGTGGCAAGTGTCTACAACGTGGTCCATCTGCAGATACACAGCGGTGTTGAGGATGGACATGATCAGAGTCTCCTTCAGACCCAAGCGGGACGTGTACATGAACTCCAGCAGGATGGCAAAGCCCTCGGGGTCCACCTTTGGGTCCAGGCTGATGGCGCTGAGGCTGCACTTGTGGGAGTCCGTGAAGATAGTATAGAACAGCCCGCTGCAGACACACAGATGTGCAGTACAGAGGTGAGTCACTACATCTATATAAATATACATGCAATGCATGGATTTGACTTAAACTACAAGACACACCTGCAAGCCATGAGCACGTTCTTGTGAGCGCGAAACTGCTGCCTGTTGACCAGGATGGTGACATCTGTGAGGATGTCCCTGCTGCGCATCCGGTTCAGGTTGAGCAGCACGTCGCTGGCGTGGCGAGTGAACTGGATGCAGCTGTCAGCTGCACAGGCCATTCTGTCCAGTCCTGCAAACATCCACAGCTCAGTGTCTGAAGAGAAGGAGAGCGCTGTGACCACTGTGAAGCTATGTCAGTCCAAAATTCACCTGGACAAGTGTCTCAAGTTTCCAAAACTATTTATAGACGTTTGGCCAGAAGGCGGCGCCATTTGTTAATCAATCAGAGTCTGCACTTTTTTCACCAGATTCTCCCTCTCACTTTACACGCACGACAGGTTAGTTTTGAACAGAGATGAGATCAGGGGGCAGTTTGTTTAATGAAAAATTATAGTCAGAATAAAAGCTTTTCCCATCAGCGTCACTCCCGCGTGTGTTAAGGATACAGACTTAATGATTAACTTATCTCCCGTTTAAGAGGCGATTAACATTATTAACACCACTTGAAGCATTACAGTAGCGGGACTATAATCCACATATTAATGAAAATAATCTGCAGATCTGGCGCAGAGGGATTTTTGCAACATAGTCTATCAATACAATATAATTTCAGTTGCCGGATCTCAACAAAATCATCCTCTTGTTACATTTAATAATACTCAACATTGAACAATTTAATACATTCCTCTGACTTCAGCTTATTTTCAACTCGGCCAATTTCTTTGCACAACACATTGACAGTCACGTATCTTTGTGTACAAACTGCGCGCTGTTTGCCTTCACTGTGCTGATGCCATTTCCAGGTCAATGACTTTATGGGAATGTTTTGTAAACTCACGATGTACTTGGATTCACACCACGAGCGCTCTACTTTCACAAACATGTGTACAGTACGGGACACGTCCGAGAACAAGTGCGCCCTTTACGCTTCTCACATAAAGTCCAGTGCGGGACACGTCCGAGAACAAGCGGAGACTTTACGCCCCTCACCCTGACGACCCCGTCAGTGTCAGGTCACCCTTTTTAAAACATTTGGCCCATAATCTTTTTTACCACAGATGAATAGATACAAACAACCGGAAAACATATTACACATAAACAAAATAATACAAACTATTTCCTACATGTTGTGAGGCGTTTTATTCCGTTTTATTGCAAGCGCGCGAGCCCGTAATAACAACACACATGGTGCAACTGTGTCCACAGACGCGGCTCTGGTGTGGGCTGCGCTGATCGCACTGAGACCGTGAGACGTGTCCTGAACTCTACCGCGGAAAACACTCCCTCCACACTGACATTTCCGCTACACTGTCACGGCAACAGCAGGCTGTTTGGCGCTGCCTTTGCGCTCCATTAGAGCACATTACCGCTGCAGCGGCCGTGATGCAAAAATAACTCGGACCCCAGGCTGCCATGCTGCCAGCAAAGTTGTGACAGCGCGCCGCCGTGCGCTCTGAGCACAGTGGCCTTCATTCAGACACAGGAAGAGCGTGAACCTGTAAACACCTCCACACACACACGCTGGGTCCGCACAGGAGCCCAGACTCGCATTATTTACTAGTGCTCATCACTCTCCGCGTAGTCGCAACATAACACAACGCCAGTCACAGTCAGTGCGGACAGCGCGGTCTCCTGTCCCGCGCACCCCCGGCGCACAGCCCACTGTCGGACCAGAGCCCCCACAGTCAGAGCCGCCTGTCAGAGTTCAACATGCTGCCAGACTCTGTCCTGGCCCCGCACTCACACACTCCAAACAGCACAAACCAACAAATTAGCCACGTCTAAAATAAGAGCACTGCACAGTAATAAACAACTTCGCGCCAAATTAAATGAAAAAAGGAATTTAAAAATCACCTGGTAGCGCTTTCCTAGAAACTTCTTGCATCACCACTTCTAAGAACCCCAGTTCTAAGAATCAGACGAGCTCAATTCTCGGAATTTGAGCCCGAGACCGTACCACTGTCTCTGGACAGGGGGAGAGAGTTTGTGCCGTCACAGCTGAAACAGACTCGTCTTATTGAGGTCACAGCGACTCTAGCTTCCAATGGTGTATGTTACTGCTTAAATAACTACCATATGTGAGTCTAATAATCGGAAAAAATGTTTTAGTTGTGCGAAATAGTTCAAAAAAGCAGAGCAAGATAGTCCAGGTCCCCCCACTGTTTGGTCTCGTCCTACGTTACAGGACGGCGGACCGTGGAGACGTCAGTGGTTCTGAACCCGCCCCCCTGAAATTCTCAGAATTAATTCATATGCCTTGACTTCTGCATCAGCCCGTGCCGTTTGTGCCACTGCTGTTTAGCACAGCCTCATACCCGCGCGCACAGACAGACCGTCACGCAGGGACAGGGCGCTGACTGGCGCTTTTACGCGGCTGCTTTTGGCCTCTCTTTGAGCCGGTACCGGACTGTTTACCGGAGCGCGTCACGGCCGCGGCTTGTGGACTCCAGTTTGTGAAGGCTTCAGCATCATGTGGTGCGTCTGGTTAAGCGCTTTGGTTTAATCTGCCCTAATGGAAGAATTGGCACTAAATCAGTTAAATTCGCCTTCTGTAGCCTATGTTTTATACATCGCTTATGACATTGTGTGCGCTGAACTGGGCTTATTTTTTTTCCGCACACGCAAGACATATTGGTCATTGCTGATGTGCTTGTTGTAGCTTAGGTTGTTTGTTTAACTTTTCTAATAGGTCAGTCTTTGCTTTTCTTCTGAAGCCCATCATTTTATACACACTCTCTAACATTGTTGCCCTCTTTTGTTGTCTGTTTTTATTCAATGTTTCTGCAGTCTAATAACCTTGATTTTTGATTGTACAAAGTTATTACCAATTAAAGAAAATAACCTTTCTGACACATGTCTTTATAACTATGTGTAGCCCACTTTTTACCTGACCTTGTTCACATTGTATCAAAGGAGAGTGTGTGTGTTATTGCAGTCAGATAGGGCCTCTCTCGTTACATGTTCTCCCACTTCTGCTTTTACCAGTGTGTCTTTTTGAATAAATGATGTGACCACAAGTGAAAAAGTTGCATTCATTCCTGTATTCTGAGGTCTTAAGTTACCGTCAGCTCTCACCATGGAAACTTTGCTTGTGGTGATTCCAGATCACGGATTCCCCTTTCCTCGCTCCCGGAACAAGCAGCATCTGTTGGCCTGAAATGCACACAAGTGTTTCTATTAACACATTTTAACTCGCATGCAAATTGCAAAAACTCTGAAATTCCCTTGTAAGGAACAGAAAGTTAATCGATTTTTGGCAAATATTTCTGCAGGAAAGTGCAAACTAACTAACGCCGTTTTCACTTTTCTTTAAAAAAAAAAAAATATCACTATTTTTAGAGCTTTAAACCTTCATGACGAAATGTGTTATAAAATGCTTTTAACATGGTGAACTCAGCCTTTTACACCAGCTTCATTTCAGCATTATCTAGAGTTCAACACTCTTACGTTCTTTACATATGTCGATCTTAAATCTTGTTGCCTAAAAGAATATTTCTAACCTCTATTTAGGATGCGTCCTCCTGTAATACAGGGATTAAAAAGGCTGTTCTGACCAATTCCATTAAATTGAATTTGCTGCTCTGTCATTACACTGTCATAGTCTGACTTTCTGCACAGAAACCAAACAGGACTGAACATTATGCCTATCATTTGCTTTAACACCTTTGAAATCCTCAATCTTAATAATAATAATAATAATAATAATAATAATAATACATCAAACTTGCATAGCGCTTTTTTGGACACTCAAAGACGCTTTACATGTGGAATAAAACTCTTATCTCTCTACAACTCTAATCTCATAAAAGAGCGTTTGTTCAATTGTTCAATAAATTATATGTTTATGACCTCTCAAACATTTATTTGTCTTCTCAGAACTACAGCAAACTGCCCTTTCAAAGATTTTAAAATGGGCAAAAAATATAAATGGCTGTGATTATGATGATAAAATAACTTATAGAGTTAATCATAAACTCACAGGCACCGTTCACTAAGCACAGATTAAGCACCTCTCCTTTACATGTTGTTGTTTTTTTTAACCCGTAATACAGTATGACGACACTCTCCTCCTCTCCCTCTGTTCCCTGTGGACCTCGCTAGCAGCATCCGCTCATTCCAACCCTGCCTCCCACTAAAAAACACTCCAGGTGTGTGCAATCCAAGGGGGAGCGCAAAAACTCCAAAATAATTAAGACACATGCTCCCCTTTTTTTTTTTTTTTTTACAGCAATCTCCGAATCAGCAATGCCAAATAAAGCCGCCTCCCAAAACAAAGAGCCGCGTCAACTTTATTTCAATCCACTTGGGGGATGTTGAAGGGAGCACACTTATGCATAATGCACGGCCATAAAGCATATACAGTAGTTAGGAGAGGGGATGTGTAATTCGCCCGGCCCCCATGCTGCGCGCCGAGCTATAGAAGCGCGAGGTAATTACAGCAAACCCTTGGCAAACTTTTACTCCCGACCATTTCGACGTGAAATATAAAATGACCCAGTTTACGGCGGGCAGTGAGGGAGACGGGAGCAGGGGCTAATCTTATCAATATGTCTGATGGGAGGGAGTCCAGGAGGGTGTGGACAATGAAATGTGTATGTTCAGGTTAGTTATAAAGGGCTTCTATTGGGAATGATGAGAGGATGTGCTTCTTCTAGGTATAGTTTTGGACTATCAATATAATTTAGGGGCAATCAACATGAATCCTCACAGTGGCACAAGGTTCAGCTTTTTACTACTAAAACCTCAAATCGCAATGTTTTTCCATAAGGGATCAATACACACTGATACTGACGGATTTCAAACTTTTGTACCAGCTCGGGAAATGCTTGACCTTCCAAGCACCACCAGGGCTCGATTAATATCATCAATATCACAACCAACCCAGATCTAAAATATATGAAATGAAAAAAGTCTGAAATTGCAGATGTTGAGCACAACGGTAACCCCGCGAAAATAAATCTCAAGAATAGGTCACTTGAGCTGAGAATATGAAGCCGTTTTGAGCAGTTTTTCCTCTCATTCAGAATAACTGTGCTTGTTTGAGGACACGTCCGTCTTGTTTGAAATTTGAAAGTAAATCTGCCATTACCACATTGGCAGATAAATTCAACCTAAAATAAAGATGGAGGGTATTGAAGCGAGTCAGAAACACGTCCGAAAAAGTGAAATAGTCCAGGTCAGACGCCCAAACTGGAAAGAAATGCCATCTTATCTTAGAAAAAATGCTTGGATTGTGCTTGAAATAAGACGTTGAATTCTGATTTTGAGCAGGTTTGGACTCGTCTTGAAATGAGAACAAGCATGAATTCGCTTAAAATAAGAGAAGACAAGAAAAATCTGTCTAGTTCCGCAATCAATCTTATTTCAAGATGAGTCAAAAGCGTATCAAAATCAGCAGCTAAAGCCTTATTTCAAGCACTTTTAAGTCATTTTTGTCGAAGATAAGATTTCATTTTTTCCCAGTGCAACTAAACCTTAACTAGTCGAAACAACTCAAATTTAAATGATCATCACACTGGAAAAAATGCCATCTTATCTTAGAAAAATAGCTTGATTTGTACTTGAAATAAGACTTTTAATGCTGATTTTGACCAGGTTTCGACTCATCTTGAAAAAAGATTGCCAATGGAACAAGCATCAATTTGCTTAAAATAAGACAAAATGGTCAAATCTGTCTAGTTCCATTGGTTAGTTCCATCTTATTTCAAGACGAGTCAAAACCAGCAGCATTAAAAGTCTTATTTCAAGCACTTTTAAGTCATTTTTGTCTAAGAAGATATTTCATTTTTTTCCAGTGTATGCTCAATTTGAGACATTTAAACTAATCTACATATTCATTTTTGTTTTGCAGTGAAGACATCCAAGTAGTTTAAATGAAATGTCTTCAGATGAAAGCCAAACTCGAAGCAACAATCCATTGTCACGCCGGCCTCCTTTGTTCTCTGTTCATTTGTGCTGACAACATTGACTATTATGAAATCTGTGCAAGTTTCTGTTTCACACGACGCCCTGAAACGGCAGAGAGAGATTTCCATACAGCCCGTGTAACACTAAAACACCTGTACCTCCACAAACGTATCGAGAAACTGATAAAAAACCGAGGCCATACAGAGACGTGAACAAAGAAAGCCGACAGCGGTTTTGAGCCCGGACCCGAACGCAGCTGCTCCGCGTGCAAAGCCGCCCCTGCGCTGGCGACAGACTGTGAAACGCGTCCGTATCATCGGCTTCCTCTCTGCTCCGTGGGTCACTCAATAGAGATGCCCACTGACTGCAGCCCGCGGCCCAGAGGTTGCCTCACTTTTTTTTCTCCTCTCTCCATAAACTGCACACTTTTGTCTCGTTTCACAGCAAATTTCTGCCAACTTCAGTGTTCATTGTCAGCAAAGATGTGAGTGTGGAGTTTTGTTCTGAGCGGCATGATGCAACCGGGCTGTAACACCAAACAGATAATGCTCTTAGCTACAGAGGTCTTTTTAGTTCCTTTCTTTAAAAGGAATTCTTTTCATATTGTTAAGTTTCACTTTTTTAACTCCGTGCAGCCCAGAAGCATTGCTCTCTTTTTTTTTTGGCCACAACAAAGTTCCCTTTTGTCAAATACAATCAGCGCTTTAACTGTAGCAGCACTGCAGTGTGTCAATACAAATGGCTGCTTCCATGTAGTTTTTAGACTCTTTCCTTTAATGTCTTGCTGCATGAATATACCAGGATTGCTCCGGTTAACGCAGCCAATAGAACCAGGCCGTTATTGTGAGAAGGGTGTGTTTGTGCTGGTCCGAATCCTGGGCACGGGGGGGGGAGAGGATTGTGTCTGGAAGGGCACCTGACATGATATAAAAGTTGCAAATGATTGATGTGATAGGATGATTTTAGGAAGTGTCACCCCTTGAACAAGTTCTCTCG